>NC_041380.1:368748795-368898107 GCF_002162155.2 Triticum dicoccoides | reverse complement strand
GCCCCACGCGTAGCCACTCGGTTGCTCACCTCATAACCACTCGGCCGCCCCACGCATCGCCATCGGTTGGTCACCTCATCAGCACTTGGCCGCCCCGCGGGTCGCCACTCGGTTGGTCGCCTTATCACCACTCAGCCGCCCCGCGCATCGCTACTCAGTTGGTCGCCTCATCACCACTCGGCCGCCCGCAAGCCTTCAGACATCTAAGTCATTTTACATTCTGCTATTTCTGTCTTCTCGAGTTTTTCGTAATTCACACATCACGTTCACTCGGAGGCCACGCCACCAAGTGTACCTCTACGCTCGGCTGCTTATTTTCACGTACTTGCTTAGTACTGGTTATGTGACTCCCGAGTCCAACTTCCATTTTTTCGCATACATCATTCACGAACACCATGTGTCATTCTTCATTTCGAGTTTGCATCGGTCCTCCGCGGCTGCAACTCAGTCGAAACACTACACTTCCGTTTTATTTGAGCCAGTATTCCAATGAGTTCAGTCGGATCCGTCGCTTCGACAAGTTCGAACGGATCCTTCGCTCTTCCAGACTCTTGCTGGTTAACCAGCAAGCCCCTTGCACTCCCAGCGGGTGTCTATGGGTGTTATTCACACAAATCATTTCAGCACACATCAAATTTCCTCGAGAAATTATTTCGTTGGTTGTGCCATTTTTACACAAGTTACGCGATCACTCGACGGCCCTATGCGCCAACTTCATCGCTGCTCGGACTCGGTCACCATACCGGTCCTAGCGCACCACAACACCGACCTTGTCGCTCTGTTGACTTAAAACACATCCGGCCAACCCTTCTGTGGAATCCTCTTCATCGTATCAATGATATAGACCTCGTCAGACATGAGACAGATAAGTCCCTTTTATAATTAAACTTCACACTTCACTCTTTTGCGAGTTTGCCTCTTTCGAGCATCACTCAGAAGCTTCTCCTCATCTTTACCCGAGTCCGACTCAATGAATTGCAAATCATCCATTCAAAGCTATATTTCTCGTATTCCGACATGTCCGTTGTCGAAGCCTATAGTACGCTCGGGGGCTATGCCGCACTCGGGGGCTGTATCTTATTTGGAATGACACTTTCCTCAGCGGTCGAGTACTTCATCACCAGTCAGATCCTTCACTTCAACAAGTGCATTCGATCCGCCATGTTGAAAAGTTTTATAATCACCCAGACGCTCTGCACACCATTTTCATTCCTACTCAGACTCAGTTGTCACGCCGGTCTTGTTGTGTCGCAACCACAGTACACCGACCTCGTCGCTACATTAGTTTTGAAAGCATCTGGCTAACTCCTTCGAAGACCATTTCGGCCACTTGGCTGGACACGCAATCTGTCACCTAACCGCCCCGCGCATCACCACTTGGCTGGACACGTAGTCCTTCACTCGGACACCTCACGCATCCTCACTCGACCACCCCGCACCGCGCCACTCAGTTGTGCACGTCTTCACCACTCGTGCGCTCCATGCGTCGCCTCTCAGTTGTGCACGTCTTCACCACTCGACCGCCCCACGCGTTGGCACTCAGTTGTGCACGTCTTCATCATTCGGCCACCTCACACATCATGACTCGGTCGCCCCGCGCATCGCCACTTGGTTGGGCACGTCTTCATCACTCGCCCCCCCGCGCGTCGCCACTCGGTTGTGCACGTCTTCACCACTCGGCCGCCCCGTGGGTCGTAACTCGGTTGTACACATCATCGCCCCTCGGTCGCCTCGCGTGTCAACATCTGTTGGACATGTCTTTACCTCTACACCCCCAACATAGGAACGACTAAGTTACTCATATGATCAAACCTCATATCACACTCTGTAGCAAGCTTACCTCTTTCGAGCATCGCTCGGGGGCTATGCACATCGTTGGCCATGCCGCCCTCAGGGGTTACTCCCATTCAGTCAACCCATTGATCATATCAGGAATATCTTTCTGACCATAGATGCTCAGACTGCCGAAAATCTATAAGGGTAGTACTGTCCACTCGGACAATCGCCCAAATCATTACCTAAAGTCATCTTCAGGACTGCAAACGGGTGAAAACAATGCTCCTCTATGGATACACTTGGCCCTATCCTAGGCTCCATGGTGTCAGTTTCACAAACTTGGACTCAGAGATGGCATGTGCTGGTGTTCCCCTGAGATAATGAGTAGCCTCTCTCCGGAGAGTCAGACCACACACTAGCCTCGTCACTCGGGTTTCATGGCATGTCCATGTCAGACCACTGGTCTATCTCCTCCGGGAGACATACAAGTGCCACCAAATTTTTCCTTGCAGTCAACATACCCTGATCAGTCAGGAAGCACGTTCACTCGGACAAATACCCCTTTCATGCAAAAGGGTGAAAATGAAGCTCCTCTATGGATACAATGTACTCTTAAAAATACCCCTTTCACGCAAAATCTAACGGTCAATATAAGAAGTACTACTGGAATGATTACTGCCTGGAGTGTCCAGCTTTTTTCTACATTCAGCAGTTTCAAAGCCGAATTCATTCACCATGCCGAGAGCACGAAGATTTACCTGCTTGACCGAGTTCCAGGCTGAATTTATTCCGTGCCGAGTGCACGAAGATTAGTCCGACTGACTCAGCTCCAGGCTGAGCTTATTTACCATGTCAAGCGTCTGAGGATGCATCCGATTGACTCAATTTCAGACTAAAAGATATTTTCCGTGTCGACTGCGTGGAGGTTTACCAGGAGACTTAAACCCTCTGCCCGACTCATCTTGTCCGACAGAGGCTCGGGGACTACACCCAGTGGGTGCACTCAGCATGCCCCCACTGGAAGAGAACTCAGAAAGAAATATTTTGCTCGACGCAAGACCATCTCCAGATCACTCAAGTGCTACTCGACCTCCGAGTCGGAGAGGAACAAGTTCTATCAGTACCAGCTAAGAAAAGGTTTAGTTCTGTCAGACCCCCGTCGACTGCCCACAGTCGACGGCGGTCTCGTGGACTACACCCAGTGGGTGCACTCAGCGTGCCTCCACTAGAGTAATCTCCACTCGGTGCGGCCTGACCAGTCCGAGTGGAGAACAACAAACAAATAAGTTCTAAGGCTCCCGTTGGCTACCAAAAAAATTGCTATAAGGTGAGTTTAACGCTCCTCCGTGGACCTGTTTTGAGCCTTCCTCTAGGACTCAAAGCGTGAAACTCATAAGTTTGGATCTAGAGCCAACTCGTATTGACATTCCTCCGGGATAAGAATGGCATCTCACCGAGAGAGCAGTCCATGCATCAATCTTGTTGCCCGGATTTAATGACACATCCATACTCTGATCACGAGTTAACCTCTTCCGAGAGATGATCAAATTTCACCAAGTTGCTCCTCGCGGGCACTTACCCCAGATCAGTCGGGAAGCACAGTGCCGGAATCCATTGAGATTTTGTTCAAACCTTAGTTGTCTGAAAGCACGATGACAGGTACCGAGTATTTCCGTAATCACTCGGGCCAAGTTGTGTCTTTCACAAACTCGTTCTACAAAATCGCAATCGATTTGGGGGCTAATGTTGGGGATACACATAACAGGTAGGCCCATGAAGGGTCAAAATATCATAAACCATGGGGTACACACAACACGTGGGTCTAGATAAATTTCATATAGACAGACTATCACTCGGACAAGCAGCATACTATCCACTCGGACAAGCAGCATACTATCCACTCGGATAACAATTCACCACTCGATCGTACGACTCACTCGGGCATACGAAGACCAGCAGGCAGCAAGCAGTCAAAGCATCATTCTCATAGTGAAGGCTTGGTAGTGAACTGGCATTATGGCATTCATGCCCCACTTTGTAACATAGGAGGTGAGGGGGTGGCGCACTCTATATAAGCCACCCCCAACCACTAGACTTGGGGCAGGTTCTCATTCTTCTCTCTCTTTTTCGCCATTAGTCTCAGGACTTAGCTCTCGCATGGGGATCCATTCCTCTCTCTCTCTCTCTCATTGTAGACCTCCTTTGGTTTAAAGGAATATTGTAGGAATTTCATAGGATAGGATTTCTATAGGAAAAATTCCTTCAGAGCCCTTTGGTTTGTAGGAATGGAATCCTATTCCTATGGAGGAATTCTTCCTATCCTCCACATTTCATAGGAAAATAAACATTAGCCTAGACTCAATGGAAAAAATCCTATGATGTGGATTAAAGGGCATTTCCTTTCCTATTCCTACTCATAGGATTTGAAATACATGTCATCTCATTTCCTATGACTTCTCTATTCCTACGATTTTTCTACCCTATGAACCAAAGGAGGCTGTAATCTCCGGATACATACTTAGATAAAACAAAGCCTCTCCAGAGCATGAGACGTAGGGCTGTTATCTCCACCGTGAGAGGCCCGAACTCGCTAAAACCACCATGTCACCCATATGCATCTCGATAGATCATGCTCCGTTACCCTATAACTTATTGTTGTCGGAATCGTTCCCACGACACCTGCCGCGCCGTGCCGGCGCAGCTCCGCGGCCCCGCGCCGACGCCGCCGTCCGCTGACCCCGCCCGATGCCCCGCCTCGCCGTTGCCGCACTAGAGCCGCTGCCCGCCGCCGTTCGGATCCGCCGCCGCTGCCTGTTCTTTTGTCTGGTTTTCTTCGGTTATTTCGGTAAACCCTAGATCTAATTAGGTTTTTATTTTAGATCGGTTTTCTCGGTTTTCTTCGGTTCGTACTATTCTGCAAATGTTTGTTCATTTAGTTCTTATAATGAACAAATTCGTTTGTCTGTCACTGTTAGCAGACATTCGTCCGATAGATTTTTCTTTTTCTGTTTTTTTTGCCAGGGACCTATCCACGATTATGTTTATCACAGATTAGCCCCTGATCTTCAAACCCTCACAGTTTTTCAACTGTTCGTCCAAATCCAGTGAAACCAACGCCAAAATCTCTGTCTCAAACCCCTCTTTCCAGTTAACTAACTTGAACATGGTTTTGACAATTTAAAATTTGATTGCAAGCAGATTTGAATTTGAACTTCTTTTGATCGTAGTTTGAGTTTCGTAGCTCCGATTTGAGCGATTCTTTTTGCAAATCGAAGCTCTTCAATTGAACTTTTAGTTTGGACTTTCTCATCTGAGTTTTACCCTTGCATCTATGATTGAGTGCTTATGTATGCTATTGTTTGTTTGCGATAGAGTTTCTGGAGTGCGAAGCGTGCTACTACGAGTCTCTAGGGTTTGCATATCGTCAGCAAGGCAAGTAACACTTTGATCATATCCCTTTATTACCCAGTTTTATGCATTAGTTTAAACCCCTCAAACATTGCATGGTTAGGACTTGATAACATGTGGGTATTGGGAAGTAGTAGTGTAGGTAGTACCTATTGCCCTTTTATTTCAAACCCTGGGAGTTACTTCTACGTTATGCTTATACTGATATGCTATGCTCGTAGACATGGTTTGCTTTGAGTGATTCATGACAGTTGTGAGAATTATTATGAACTAAGGGTTTATTTAAGGTGGCTACTTTAACACACATCTGGGTGGATTGTTTGTGGGCACCTGGTAATCCAGTGCTGTCCAAGGAGATCCCGGGAATCCGTGTGATCCTATGGTCCGCCACCCAGGCTCAAAGGATCATATTGTTATTCATGCTAGAAACTTCCGTGCGCAGCCACAATCCATTATGGGCTATGGCATAGTTGAGTACGTCGTGTGACCTCTTTCAGTGGTAAATTAGCAGATGTAGGGGATGTAGGTGGTACGGTTTACCCGTCGAAAGGGCTAATGCTTCTGAAAGACTGTGTCTCGGTCATCCGTTTCTCAAACATCATGCAGTGTGAGAAATCAACGGAGGAGATCGAGTCTTGTGGGGAAAAGTGCGCAAACCTCTGCAGAGTGAACAAACTAATCATGATTAGCCGTGTCCCTGGTTATGGGCATCTTGAGTATCTGGTGCTTGAATTATTATGTTGATCTCATCACTTTACTTAAATAACTTGTTGGGTTAATGATTACTTCAATTGGGAGTGAGATGGGGTTACCATTCTCATTGTTTATCAACTACCATGATAGTTAAACAAAATATATTCCTTTGTTGTAGGAAAAAATTGGCTTTTCGCAAAACATGAAAACTGTAGAGCCTCCACCATCCAAATATGCATGTAGTTATAGCTGTTTCATGTTCATTGATCTACAATGTTATTTTTCCAGCATATTCCATGTGCTGACCCGTTTTCGAGCTGCAACGTATTATGTTGCAGACTTTTCAAATGAAGAGTAAGGTGCGCTAGGTCGTTGTCGTGCACTCAGCTATGCCGTTGGAGTTGATGGACTCGCTTTACCCTCGAAGCCTTCCGCTGTTATCTTATTTAGATGGCCTTAAGCCATATTATTGTAATAAGTTCTCTTTTGAGACTATCGATGTATTAAGTGTGTGATTGAAACTCTGTTATAAATCCTTCAAGTACTGTGTGTCAACATTACCGATCCAGGGATGAGACTTATGCACAGCGATTTGACCGTTTGAGGTCGGATTGCTACAAGATGGTATCAGAGCACATGCTGATTGTAGGAAGCGACCACTAAGATAAGCAATAGGTCACTATTCTCTACTCATTTCGGATTCCTCTCCATTTTCCACTCTATAGATGGTGGACCCAAGGAACCAGTTTGCTCAATCGGATGAAGACACCCGTTTTGGACGACACTTGAAGGAAGTCACTAGGTACCTGAACATCGGAATATCAAGCTTCACTGGGACCTACACCGCCACTTTACCAGAAGAGGAGCATTGGATGATTTGAGTTCATGTTCCAGGAAGGACATTCACGCCAATTATTGAGCCCATAGAGTTTTCCTTCGATGCACCAACCTGAAGTCTATGAAAGAGCATGGCAGCCCACATCGCCATGGGACGCATCGGCGAAGTTTATCACAAGGATCTTAAGGACACCATCTACCAGATATGTGGGTGCCGAGATGAGCAATGGGAGATGATCAGCACCAGGAGGGATAGGTCCATTGCAGCTTTCATCCAGGAGTTAAACCAGCACATTCATTGCCAGGAGAACCAAATGTGCGCAAGCATGATAGATCTGAAGAAGGTGATGACTAGGAACATGGAGCTTGAAGAGGAACTAAAGTCTACATGCGAAGGATACGAGGAAGAAATCGCAATACTGGTAGAAAAGAATGACGACCTAACAAGGAAGATAGGAGTATTCATGGGAGACCCCGCACCAGGAGGAGATTGTCGGCGTTCTGGGAACGGGGGTCCCCAGACTTGCCTGCCTGCGGCCTGCGACGTGGCTCAAAGGGGGGCCCATCACGGCCCATCTTCATCAACACAGACCCAAGACCCTCGTGAGGGGCCAAGCCTCGCGGGACGGACGACACGGAGCTTCCTCAGGCACGGCCTCATCAGGCTGGCTAGCGAGGAGGCAGAGAGATCAAGGCGGGGTACCTCACGAGGTGCCCGTGACGCAAGCCATGACGACCAAAGGCGCCAGGCAGACGCCAGCCGTGCAGTGTCCTCCTTTCCTCTTTGGTGCAAAGGGAGCAAGCGCAGGCAAGAGCATCAAGCAAAGGCACCCGTTTCGGTGCAACGAGACCAAGACCAGTCCAACGGCAGGGAGGAAGTCATTGTGGAGCCCAAGCCAGCGTCACCACCAGAGCCTTTGGCAGGCGAGGACCAACTTTAGTTAGGATAAGTGTACCCGATGTTCCCCTTCAAAATGTCCAATTGTTGGCGCCCTTCCCGCTCAATATTTGGGAAGAGGCCCAGGGCCTTTGCCTATAAATAGCACTAGCCACCCACAGGGTAGAGGGATTGCAATCAAGAAGGGAGAATCTAGAAGCCAAGAGAGAAACTAGCTAGGATCGGGATCGAAATGGGAGAGAGAATCGAGAAGAGAGAGAGAGAAGGGTGACTGAACTCCTCCTAGCAGTTCATCCCCTCAGCCAAGAACAGACCCTCGTGAGGCTGTTCTTCCTTGTATTGCTCATCATCATTAGCCCAAGAGGCAATCCTCCACACCACACACTAGAGTAGGGTATTACACCACAACGGTGGCCCGAACCAGTATAAACCCTATGTCTCTTGTGCTGTTCTTTCCATAGCTTAGATCTTAGCGAGGCGGAGGGGTGCAGGTAGGTAGAAGGCGAAATCTCCGCGCGCACCCCAGTGTTCGAACCTCAAGGGTCTGCCGAAACCCGAAAGCTGATAGAGATGACGACCATCCCGAGGACTACATCATCATCGATGACACCGACTCCGACCCCGACAGTAGTGATGATGATTACGAAGACGAAGCTGGAGCAGATATCATGGAGTCTTCCACCGATCAAAATTTCTAGATGACCACCATATTATCAGTAGTATTTTCCCATGTATATAGTAGTAGTCCGAGTTTATGTAACAGTAGCCAGATCGATTATATGCCCTTGTTTGAATTGAGTGGTGTGATATGAATGTGTTTGTCTCATGTGCATATGGATAGTGTTTTCTCCTTAGACCTCATTCTATTCTAATCTCTCCCCTCTAAACCCATCAGATGCCTCCGAGACGTGACTCCGGATTTGTTTTCCCACCGGAGCTCACTCAGTTGATCCAACAACAGAATGCCTTGATGAAACTACTAGTCCAGAACCAACGCAACAAAAACAACCCACTGCCACCACCTCAAGTTGACAACTTAGCCCGTTTTCTGAGACTAAATCCGCCGGTGTTTTCCAGTAGCACCGAGCCAATTGTTGTTGATGACTGGCTACGCATGATCTGCGCAACAATTGTTCTATTATTTTTCTAGTGCGAAACACAACAGGTTTACTTGGTGCTGCTCCACGTGCTGAACAAAAGACGCGCTTGACAAGATATTCAGATGAAAGTATACTAGAGCATACAAGATATGATCCACCAAATGTGTTACAGATCGGTTCGTTTAATTTTGAGATTCCACCAGTCGAACCGAAGAAGGATACTGTCAAACCAAACTTCAGGACTCCTCCAAGATAAATGGATGCTGGTGCCGTCTTCGTTCAGTAGCAGGCAAAGTCCTTTCTTTTATAAACAAGTCATATGTAATCAACGTGGCCAGAAGATTAATTAGTGTATTTAATTAAGAAATACTAGTACTAGGTGAGAGAAGACGTGTCCTTGTTTTCTTTTAAAATAGTATATGTGATTGAGTCGGTTAGAATTTGGTGCCATTTGCGGCCGGTTGGCAACGCCTATATATTGGGCATATTCAGTTTTGTATCAGAGGGAGATTGGTTTTAGTGGAGAGTTGAATAAAACTATAGAAAAGTCCTCATGCTGGGAGCAGCCAGGATGTGTACCTACGAATCCCAGGATTCGTTGCTGCTATGCTCGTGACTGATCTCGTATCAGTTTCGGTGATGAGTCTTCTCCTTTGGCTTCTTATCCTTTTCGTTTGATCCGAAGGTTGTTTTCTTCTACGCCTATTTCTTGTGTGACTATCGCTGCCGTTGTTCGCTGTTATTTTGCAAGTATCATGGAAGATCGGACCAACCAACGACTCGTCGTCTAGTCGAGTCTCATCAATGCAGGATTGGAAGGGGGTTGACCACCACAGGCTACACAGATGCGGAGAAGGTGCGCTTTGCCGCACATCAATTGGATGGACCGGCAGCATCATGGTGGGAGAATTACACATCCACTTTTCCCATAGCCAATGTCACATGGGATCAGTTTCGGCAAGCTTTCCGCACAACCCATGTCTCTATAGGAGTAATGAATATGAAGAAGCGTGAGTTTCGCAACTTACGCCAGGGAAGTCGCACTATGGGGCAGTACGTGGATGAGTTTAGCAAGTTATCCCGCTATGCCCCAGATGATGTGGCCACAGATGCCGCGAAGAAGGAGGAGTTTATGGAAGGGTTGAATGATGACATGAGTATGCAGTTGATGGTGGCAACATTCACTAACTATCAGGAGTTGGTAGACCGGGCCCTTATGATTGAAAGCAAACAACAGCAGATAGAGAGCCGCAAACAGAAGTATGGACAGGGGAAGTACAATTCTGGAGCTCAGCAGAAGGCTCGCTTTACCCCTAACCCCGGAGGTTACACCCATAACCATGGATGCCATATTCACAATGGAGGAAGTTCCCATAACCACAGTGGGCCTAAGAATGGAAACGGGAATGGAGCAAGCAGTAGTCAGAACCGCCCCAACCCAGCAACCCCCGCCAAGAAGGACCTAAGCCATGTTACCTATTACAAGTGCGGGAAGACTAGGCACTACGCCAACGACTGTTCTGATTTGAAGAATGGCAATAGAAATGGAAACTCTGGGAAGAATCCCAATCCCTTCACCTGAGGTCAGGTGAACCACATCAATGTGGAGGAGGTTGAAGAACAGACTGACATAGTGATCGGTAAGTTTTTGATTAAGTCATTTACCGCACTCGTTCTTTTTGATACTGGTGCATCGCATTCATACATATCAAGGGGATCTGTGGACAAGTTTAAGTTACCAACCTTAGCCCTTAGGTCACCCATGTTAGTAAGCTCGCCAGGAGCGGAGTATATAGCCAACCGATGGTGTGATCGGTTACCCTTAACCATTGGTAGCTATGTTTTCCCCTCAGACCTAATAGTTTTGGAGTCCCAAGGATTGGATATAATATTAGGCATGGATTGGTTATCAAAGTATGGAGGAAACATCGATTGTGCTAGTAAGTCAATTTTACTCACCACCCCGGAGGGAAAAAGGATCAAGTATGTGTCTAGGCATGCGCCAAGGAGGACCCAAGTAAATTCTCTCTCGAGGGTTGTTCAGGAAGAAGTGCCTGTAGTGAAGGATTACCTGGATGTATTCCTAGAGGAACTACCAGGCATGCCGCCGGATCGGGATATAGAATTTTTGATAGAGCTGTTGCCAAGCACCGGACCAATCTCAAAGAGGCCATACCGGATGCTCGCAAATGATCTAGAGGAAATTAAGAAGCATATTAAGGAGTTATTGGAGAAAGGTTACATTCGACGAAGTTCATCCCCGTGGGGAGCCCCAGTTCTCTTGGATCTTTGAGAATGGTTGTTGATTATCGAGCATTGAATGAAGTGACGATCAAGAACAATTACCCACTACCGATAATCAATGATTTGTTTGACCAGCTGCAAGGAGCTAAAGTATTTTCCAAGATCGATCTGCGGTCAGGATACCACCACTTGAAGATCCGAGAAAAGGATATACCTAAGACAGCTTTCACCACAAGGTATGGGCTATATGAGTACACGGTCATGTCATTTGGTTTGACCAACGCCCCTGCCTACTTCATGAGTATGATGACTAAGGTTGTCATGGAGTTTTTGGATAAGTTTGTAGTGGTGTTCATTGATGATATTTTGGTATACTTGAAGAATAGAGAGGAACACAAGGAACACTTGCGCTTAGTTCTCGAGAAGCTCAGGGAACATCAGCTGTATGCCAAGTTTAGCAAGTGTGAGTTTTGGTTGAAGGAAGTTGGATTTCATGGACACGTTATATCAGGAGAAGGTATAGCAGTAGACCCCACCAAGGTTCAGTCTGTAACTGAGTGGTTGGCACCCACCTCAGTTGGGGAGATCCACAGTTTTCTTGGACTTGCGGGATATTACCGGAGATTCATTGAGAATTTTTCCAAGATTACGAAGCCTATGACAGATTTTTTGAAGAAGGACACCAAGTTCAAATGGACCGAGGAATGTGAATCTAGTTTTCAGGAGTTGAAGAAATGTTTGGTTATAGCCCCAGTGCTGATTCTTCCGGATATATGCAAGGATTTCCAAGTGTATTGCGACGCTTCTCGCCTAGGACTTGGAGGCATACTTATGCAAAAAGGAAGAGTTGTTTCATATGCCTCACGACAACTTCGACCTCATGAGTTGACTTATGCCACCCATGATTTGGAGTTAGCAGCCATAGTGCATGCGCTCAAGACTTGGTGACATTTTCTGATTGGAAACAGATGTGATGTGTACACGAATCACAAGAGTTTGAAGTACATATTCACCGAGAAGGTGTTAAATCTCAGGCAAAGGAGATGGTTGGAGATTATAAAGGATTATGATATGAAATTGTAATATCACCTAGGAAAGGCCAATGTCGTAGCAGACGCTTTGAGCCAGAAGAGTTATGCCAATACCCTTGTAAGCGGAGGATTACCGCAGGAGTTAGTCAAGAATCTCAAGGAGCTTCGTTTGGAGATAGTTCCAAGAGATTTTGTTGCAACAATGGAGGTTCAGTCTACATTATTGGGGAAGATTCGATAAGCTCAGAAGGATGATAAGGAAATCACTGAGATAAAGGAGAAAATGAGCAAAGGAAAAGCCAAGGGTTTTCGTGAGGATGAGCATGAGACCTTATGGTTTGACGATTGTATTTATGTACCCAATAATGCTGAGATCAGGAAGTTAATACTTCACGAAGCTCATGACTCGCCATACTCGATTCATCCCGGAAACACCAAGATGTATTTGGATTTGAAGGAGCGTTTCTGGTGGACGGGTACGAAGAAGGATATTGCCGAGTATGTAGCAGTGTGTGATGTATGTCAGAGAGTGAAGGCAGAACATCAGAAACCAGCAGGATTACTGCAGCCGATGCCGATACCCGAATGGAAGTGGGACAAGCTTGGCATGTATTTTATCACCGGATTACCCAGGACCCGATCCGGATATGATTCAATTTGGGTAGTAGTTAACCGCTTGACCAAGGTAGCTCACTTTATCCCGGTGAAGACCACTTATACAAGCGCGGTTGGCCAAAATATATATGACCAGGATCGTATGTCTGCACGGAGTTCCGAGGACCATCTTATCAGATAGAGGAACATAGTTTACCTTGAAGTTCTGGAATCAATTGCACCAGACTTTGGGTACTAGGCTAGAGTTCAGTACAACCTTTCATCCGCAGATAGATGGACATACCGAGAGAGTGAGTCAGATTCTAGAGGACATGTTGAGAGCTTGTGCGCTAGATTATGGATCTAGTTGGGATGATAATTTGCCTTACGCGGAGTTCTCATACAACAATAGTTACCAAGCCAGTTTGAAGATGGCACCTGTTGGTGTCAAAACCGGCGGATCTCTGGTAGGGGGTCCCGAACTGTGCGTCTAGAATCGATGGTAACAGGAGGCAGGGGACACGATGTTTACCCAGGTTCGGGCCCTCTTGATGGAGGTAAAACCCTACATCCTGCTTGATTGTTCTTGATAATATGAGTAGTACAAGAGTTGATCTACCACGAGATCAGAGAGGCTAAGCCCTAGAAGCTAGCCTATGGTATGATTGTTGTGTATGATCTATCGACTAGCCTGGCCTCGGTTTATATAATGCACCAGAGGCCTAGGATAACAAGAGTCCTAGCCGAATACGCCAGTGGGGAGGAGTCCTTGTCTTGATCACCAAGTCTTGTGGAATCTTCCATGTATGCGGCAGCTGTCCGAACTGGCCCATGGGTATACGACCATGGGGGTCCTCAGCCCAATCTAACAGATCGGGAGATAACGTGGTGAGTACCCCCTAGTCTAGGACACCGTCAGTAGCCCCCTGAACCGGTCTTCAAGTTAGGGACGCTCCTCGATTCTTCCGAACTGTTCTTCATCTTCGGTTGTCAGTCTTGAAAACTGGTTCAGCAAATCTTCTCATCTTCGATCTTGAGGATCATCGAAATGCATTCGACGAGTTTACATGCCGGGTATCCGAGGAGCCCCTTTAAGTTTCCGGCCTTTATCAATGCCTTGTTATTTTTATGCCACACCTCGGGTTTGAAGTTGTTCCCGGGAGGCAGTGTCCTCTTGCGTCCGAGCTCTAACACCGGACTGCATTCGAGGTATCTTTTGCAGCCGAGCACCAATGTCGGACTGCTTCCGAGCTCCAATGCCGAAATGTATCCGAGCTCCAACGCCGGACTGTGTCCAAGCTCCAACGACAGACTATATCCAAGATGTCATAGATCATCTTGGTCCAGAAAATTTGAAGGAGTTTAGCCGAGCTTAATGCTGGAAATGCCCTCTATGGAGGCAGCCACTAGCGCCTGAGCTTTATGCCGGACTGCTTCCGAGGTGGTGCACCACCCCGACTGTGGGCCAATTTTTTGTCAATATTTTTGAATGGTGCAATTTATTCTCTGCCAAGATATATAGCCAGTAACCCTCAACGTGTGTGTCGGTTTAAAACTTGAGATGCACTTGAAGGATGATGTAAGACCACTGATCCTAGTAGCCGCTGAGACTCAGGTTGACTTGCAAAATCGGCCTGAGGATCAAGTCCTAGCTTGGCAGAATACTTCGGGACACAAAAAGCGGTGTGCAGAGTCCTCGAGACTCAGGTTGGGTGCGACCGACCAACCTGAGTATCAAAATCTCCTCGGAAACTGTATTGCACTTAAAATTGTCTGCATTGAACAAGCAATGCAGTTGCCCCCGAGACACTGGTCGGGTGGCAACACCGGATCAGGGGTTTGATGTGCCCCTTTAATATTTGTAAATAATAAGCCCGAAGCCCAGTAGCCCCTAAGCCTTAATGCGGGCACGGGTGGCCGAATTAAGGATCAATATCCATAGTAAAATCACAAATTATGTGTAATGACTCTATGCATCCAAGTACTTTACGTCATTAATGCTTGGATCCGCACTGTACAAAACTTTGTTGACTGACCATCGACTTCCACCTCCTCGGCTAGTAGCCGAGGAGTGTTTGTCCTACTTTATAAAGCCTTTATGAGGGCAAAGATTTATGACAAACAAGGCAATCTGGCCATACGGTTTTATAAACAAAGGTACGTAGAGAGATATGTTATATTACTGTTTAACATCAGAAATGTCTTCCAAAGAAAATAGTCCCGCTACCGGTTCCTTTCTTTGGGTTGTTATGCTAAGCATGATCATGAAACCCCAGCTCTAATGTAAGAGCAAAATATTGAGGATTTAGTTTAGGAGGCCAGTTACTAGCCACCGGTAGTGTTCGGCGACAGTCAAGGTCAAGCCGTAAACACTTCGGCCAATGTTATGAATGGCCCGTCATTTAGCACAGTCATCGGATCGCTGACCAGTTTACGCTTATTGTGACAGTCAGTTTTCGGCTTTCTCCACTGAGGTGCTTAACCATGTTATCTGGAAGCACAATCGCAGTGCTTCTCCCTTTGCACACCTAGCCGAACAAAGCGGAACGTAGGAGGCAAGCGCAGGAGCCGGGCAACCCAACTATTGACCGAAGACACAATTCGAAACCGATGCATATATAGTAATATCTGAGAATGTTTTTGCCGAATCTCTAAAGATGTCCGGCGTTGCACTGCGAGACTTGTGCTGAAAACACACGAATAATTTGAAAGTGCCAAAAAGCTTGGAAAACCAAGAAACGTTAGTAAAAACATGACGTCCGAACAAGATCAAGTGTTCGGTGCCAATCCAAAAATTGGAATAGAAAGAAAAAATTGTGCTTCTTTCGTGTTTTGACAACGACCAAGAAGAAAACACATTTACAGCTCATATATAAATTTTAAGAGCCCCAAGTGACTTGGGTAAATTTTTTATGTATAATGATTGTATGTACCCAAGTACTTATATCATATTTGTGTCGACCCAAACTTTAAACGCGTCTTAACCGACCGTCGGCTTCTCCCTCTTCGGCCAAGGGCCGAAAAGTGTCATGTACTCCGCCTGTTGAGAGTATCGACGGTGTTTTCGATGACCAGGAAATCAGGCCATAAGGCTGTAACAGACAAAGAGCGCTCAGGGAACTTATGCTATATTACTAACAAAGTGTAAGAAGCATCTTCGAAGAAAATAGTACCCCCACCGATAGCTTTCTACGGTGCTCATTATTACTATGAGGCTTGTGCAATAGATTTTTTGTACTCATCAGTTCCGTTGTGTGCCGACCATGATTGAAAACAATAAGAGCGCTAGCTTTCGGCTTCACCCAGTCTGAGGTCAGAGCTCGGATGACCCGGTCGTGACAATCGCAGATGTGCTCCCTTTACTCCCTAGCCAAACAATCGGGAATGTAGGGGTAAGCACAGGAGCCAGGCAACCCAGCTTGCAAATCGCTTAGGTCAATATGGTGCATATTGTGGCATATTACACGAACAAGGAACGAAGCCATACAAGTATAATCATATGCAAGAGGAAAAGATCCATCAAGGGAGCCCCCAAGTAAATGGGGTATTTGAATTTGTGTGTCACAAACAAAGTTTTGACAAGGAGATTATCTACAAGCAACTTTTTTTTCAAAAAGGTACAATGCTTGGTCGAACCGAACACAAGTTAAAAATTTAAAACTTTGAGCATGAAGGCAACTTAGCTGGTTAATGTGTTCGGTATCGATGACGCGTCCCAAGCTTGATGCCGGACAAGGTTCCATCCCCCAAGCCGGTCCCAAGGTGGCGGAGCAAAGAGCTCGACACTCCGAAGTGGTGACATAGCATGGTAAATGCGGGCCGGCAGAGTGATGCCGAAGTCCCTGGCATGGGGTAATGAAGTGTTGACGAAGCCCCCCATCTAGCCGAGGTGACGTGGTATGTCAGTACGCCGAGTTGACGATACTGCCCAACCCAGATCATTTTCCTGTGCACAAAAATAGTGCAAACCGGAGATAATAGTAATAATTATAAGAAAAATCGTTGCATAATAAATAATTTATGCAAAGTGAGTAATAAAAAAATATGGCCTGGCGCTGAAGTCAATGTTGATGCAGGGCGTCGGCGTGATGCGGTAAAGGCGTGGCAAAGCCTGAATTCACAGGTCGGTCCAAGTTCCGGATGCGGCGTTCGCTAGACCATGTACGGAAACCAGACTAATAATTCCTTGGGAAAAATGAACCCGAACAAGCAAAAAATACTAGGATTAACAGCACCTGGTTTATTTGTTGTAGCAATCCAAAGAAAAGGTGATTCCGAAAATTGGGACTCGATTCGCACACCCATTGCCTGATGGGCGATAAAGCGACGGTATGGCGATGCTGGCAAAGGTTGGCTCGCCGAGGCAAAGCCCTCAATCCAGCTAACGTGACGGAACTGGTCGGCTAGTGACGTCGAAGTCTCCGGAGTAGGTTGATGAGGAGATGGCGAAGCCCCCGGTCTAGCCGAGATGTCGAAGCCTCGATGTCAGCCGATGAGTCAAAGTAGGTCGGCGTGATGGACACCAGCTTGAAGAAGCAATAGTGCGGCCCTGCTAATGCAGGTCGTGATGTGGTCGATGCCGGCTTGATGAAGTGATCGTGCGGCGATGCCGGTATGCCCGCTCCGTGTAATCCGTGGGGCGACGATCTTGGTGATGATTTATCCTTCATGATGTCGGACTCTTGTTCAGCTTGCCGAGATGATGATCCGAAGAAGTTGAGCTCGGCTCAACAAAGTGACAACGTGTCTAATGCAGGTCAGCAGCCTTGGAGCAATATTGCCGGACTAGTTTGACACCAGCATGATGATGAAGATGACCTCAGGGGAGGCTTAAAAATTTATGGGCACATGTTTAAAAACAACGCACAATACCCTAGAAGAGAATTCCTCTAAAAAGGTTGTCCAATATCACGTTCATAAAGAAACAAGAATTCGGGTCGGATCAATATTCGCGCAGAAAACGGATCCAAAAATTGATCCACTCATCGGAAGGTTCCCGGAGTTTGAACCGTCGGATCAAGCTGAAATTTGGAGGGATGGTAGATATGGGAATTACGCAGTAGATGAACAGTTGGATCTTCCAAAGGACCTCCAAGCCGTGCTCTGGAGACCACGCCCTATACTCGTCTAGGTTCCCGTCCATATTTGATAGGGCTCTGGTATATCGTAGATTGTCGGAGATTCCTCCATCGGAACTCGACGAAATTTTGCATGGCTGTTGTAGACGTAATTCCGCACTATTCCACTGAAGCAATCATCAAACCGACACTTGAGGAGGTGGTGACGGTGAATACAAGTTCGCTGTCCATAAAAACAACACGGCCGCCCAAGGGCAATGTTGACGTTGAGCCCTCGAGCTCCATGGATGACTCTTCTATGATAATGATAGAGATCGGAGTTGATGTTGAAGAAGGCCCCCGTCCGAACATGACGATCGAAGATGGAGCACGGTCCCCGGTCGAGCCAAGGTGATCAGTCGAGCCTGCGACGAAGATGCCAGCATCACAGTTGACCTGCGGGCGAGCCATTGATCCTTTTGCCGATCACATAGTGGAACTCTCAATGAAAGCACCAATGTCGGTGTCAAAATGGGCGGATCTTGGGTAGGGGGTCCCGAACTGTGCGTCTAGAATCGATGGTAACAGGAGGCAGGGGACACGATGTTTACCTAGGTTCGGGTCCTCTTGATGGAGGTAAAACCCTACGTCCTGCTTGATCGTTCTTGATAATATGAGTAGTACAAGAGTTGATCTACCACGAGATCAGAGAGGCTAAACCCTAGAAGCTATCCTATGGTATGATTGTTGTGTATGATCTATTGACTAGCCTGGCCTCGGTTTATATAATGCACCAGAGGCCTAGGATAACAAGAGTCCTAGCCGAATACGTGGGTGGGAAGGAGTCCTTGTCTTGATCACCAAGTCTTGTGGAATCTCCCATGTATGCGACAGCTGTCCGAACTGGCCTATGAGTATACGGCCATGGGGTCCTTGGCTCAATCTAACAGAGCAGGAGACGACGTGGTGAGTACCCCCTAGTCCAGGACACCGTCAGCACCTTTCGAAGCTTTGTATGGGAGAAGATTTAGGACACTGTTAATGTGGGATGAAGTTGGAGACCGTAAGTTGTTTGGACCGGATCTAATCAAGGAGTCCAAAGAGAAGTTTAAGTTGATTCGAGATAGACTGAACGTAGCTCAGTCCAGGCAGAAGAGTTATGCAGATACTAAACACAAGGAGGTAGTCTATGAGATTGGAGACCGATCATATCTTCGTGTGTCACCACTGCGAGGAGTTAAACGTTTTGGAGTTAAGGGAAAGTTAGCTCCGAGATTTGTAGGACCATATCGAGCGTTTGACATATGGGAGAAGTTGCCTACAAGTTGGAGTTACCCGAAGGACTGTCAGGAGTTCATGATGTGTTTCACGTTTCCCTGTTGAAGAAGTGTCATGCTGAGATGGCCGATATTCCTCTGAGAGATATAGTGACCCTGGAAGCAATTCAGTTGGATAGTGATTTGACCTACAAGGAGAAGCCCGTCAAGATTCTTGAGTTTGCCAGCCGAGTTACACGTAGCAAGGTTGTCAAGTTTTGCAAAGTTCATTGGAGCCACCGTACCGAGGATGAAGCCACCTATGAATGAGAGGAAGACCTACGGAAAGACCACCCACACCTATTTTCTAGCCAACCCGAATCTCGAGGGCGAGATTCATCTTAAGGGGGGTAGGTTTGTAACATCCCAAATTTTCAATTTGAATGTTATACATAGGTCATCACATGCATATCATATTTTATTTGCATTTTGTTGCGATCCTAGAAATCCTAAGCAACTCAAGGACCCACGGAGAGAGTTGGGGATTCCATTTATTTTCATTTTTGAATTTTTCTCAAATTTTAAAAGAGGATCATTTTTGGTTTTAATAAATTTTCTCTCCAAAATATTTCTTATATTAAAATAAAAGAGAGAAGATAATATGACTTCTTTAAAAAGAGAGAAACATTGTAGGAAAGATTTTTAAAATACCATAAATATTTTATTTGGATTTTATTCGAGATTTTATTTGAATTAGAAAAAGTATGCATTTTTTCAAAATTGCATTTTTAGGCCAGAAAAATGTTCACTTTGTTCTAAATATTTTATTTAGACGGTGAAAATTGTTTTTGGCATTTTTCAGAATTTGTTTTATATTTATTTAGGAATTTCTTCAGCGGAATTTATTAAAAAAATAAAAAATTCCCAGACCGACTGGGCCGAAGCCCAGCCAACCAACTCCCGCGGTGCCACCGTCTTCTCCGGGGACTCCCGTCGCCGCACGGACGCCGAGTCCGGCTAGGCCACGCCGCCCGCTGCCTTGCCCCCTCCCCCAAGCCACCTTGCCCCAACCCCTTATAAGCCGCCGCCCCCCGCCTCTACCCCCCCCACATCGCCAGCCGCCTGAAGCAGCAGCAGCCAGCGCCGCCGCCGCCCGCGCTCGCCGTCGCCTGCCGCGCCATGATAACCCACAAGTATAGGGGATCAATTGTAGCATCTTTCGATAAGTAAGAGTGTCGAACCCAACGAGGAGCTAAAGATAGAACAAATATTCCATCAAGTTCTATGGACCACCGATACAACCCTACGCACGCTTGACATTCACTTTACCTAGAACAAGTGTAAAACTAGATGTACTTTGTAGGTGTTTTTGGATAGGTTTGCAAGATAATAAGAGCACATAAATAAAAAGTAGGGGTTGTTTATATAAAGACACAACTAAATTAGTTTTCATAAAGAGCTTTTTGTCACAACAAAGTTATTTGTCCCTTGGCAATCGATAACTAGACCGGTAATCGTTATTGCAATTTTATTTGAGGGACAGGCATAAGCTAACATACTTTCTCTACTTGGATCATATGCACTTATGATTGGAACTCTAGAAAGCGTCCGCAACTACTAAAGATCATTAAGGTAAAACCCAACCATAGCATTAAAGTATCAAGTCCTCTTTACTCCCATATGCAAACAACCTACTTACTCGGGTATGTGCTTCTGTCACTCACGCCACCCACCATAAGCAAATCATGAACGTATTGCAACACCCTACAGCGGGAATCCCTCACGCTTGCACGACACGGAGAGTACAATAGGACAACACCAATAATAAAACATGCAACTCAAACCAATCACGATCATCAATTAACCCATAGGACAAAACAGATCTACTCAAACATCATAGTATAGCCATACATCATTGGGAAATAATAAATAGCGTTGAGCACCATGTCTAAGTAGAGATTATAGTGGGTAAAAGAAGGGTTACACTGCTGCATAGAGGGGGGAAGAGTTGGTGATGACGGCGGTGAAGTTGTTGGTGAAGATTGCGGTGACGATGATGGCCCCGGTGGTACTCCGGTGCCACCGGAAGCGAGGGGGAGAGAGCCCCCTCCTTCTTATTCTTCCTTGAGCTTCTCCCTAGATGGGAGAAGGGTTTCCCCTCTAGTCCATGGCCTCCATGGCATGGGAGGGGTGAGAGCTGTCCGATTTTGGGTTCCAGCAGACCCTTAAGGTTCAAACTCTGGGGTGCGCACGGAGATCTTTCCCCTACCGACTCGCGCTTCTATGGCTCGCAAGAAATCTAGGCTGGAAAGAAGAATACACAAAGGACACGAGGTTTATACTGGTTCGGGCCACCGATGTGGTGTAATACCCTACTCCAGTGTGTGGTGTGGTGAATTGCCTCAGGAGCTGATGATGAACAATACAGGGGGAAGAACGGCCTCACGAGAGGTGTTCTTGAGCTGGTGCGGTGTGTTCTACTCGGTCTAGATCTCTCTCTCTCTTTCTTTCCTTTCCTTTTCTCTTTTCCTTCTTTTTTTCTTTTCCTCCTTCTCTATGGTGGTTAGTCCTATTTATAGAGGCCCTGGGCCTCTTCCCAAAAAATGAGCGGGAAGGGTGCCAACAATTGGCCATTTTGAAGGGGAACATCTAGTACAAGTTATCCTGACCAAAGGTGGTCTTCGGCTGCCAAAAGCACTGGTGATGACGCCGTCTTGGGCTCCACGGTGACCTCCGTCCAGCCGCTCTGCTGGTCTTGGTCTCGTTGCACCAGAATGGTAACCTTTGCCCAATGCCTTGCCCCATGCTTGCTCCCTTTGCACCGAAGGGGAAACAAGGACACTACGCAGGCTAGCGCCTGCCTAATCTCGATCGTCATGGCTTGCGTCACGGGATCCTCGCGAGGCACCCCTGCCTTGATCTCTCCGCCTCCTCCCGAGCCTGCCTGATGAGGCTGCTCCTGAGGAAGCCTCCTATCATCCGCCCTGCAAGGCTTGGCCCCTTGCGAGGTTCTTGAGCTTGAGTTGATGAAGCTGGGCCGCACTGGGCCCCCACTCGAGCCACGCCGCAGGCCGTAGGCAGGCAAGTCTGGGGACCCCCATTCCCAGAATGCCGACAGTAGCCCCCGGGCCCAAGGCGCTCCCGGGTTTGGCTTAGCAGGGAAGCTAAGGGGCAAGCGTGAAGCGCTGTGGGCCCCAATAGCCTGCGGCCTCGGGCGCCGCGTGGCGATTGGTTGGACGCAGGCGTCTGCGCTTCCCCACGACGCCTCAGCAACCGCTCGACTTATCAAGTCCCTGCATGCAGAGAAATGGGTCATGATTACTTGCGATCGTGGTGGCCGGCGGTTGGCCTTCTCCGGATATAAGTACGGGGCCGCATGAGCCTCGTTAGCTTATCCCTTCCTGCTACTCCTTTCCTTCCTCTTCCTTGTCCTTACTTCTCTTTACGCCAATGGCACCAATCCACCGGTTTTCTGCAGAAGAGAAAGGGAAGCCCCCCCGAGAAGGTCCTGACCCTCTTCTGTCGAAGAACCAGCTAGTCCCCTGCCGCCGAGATGAGGGTGCTTGGCAGGAGGCGCCGAGGCCCTGTGTCGGTGTCAAAACCGGCGGATCTCGGATAGGGGGTCCCGAACTGTGCGTCTGAGGCGGATGGTAACAGGAGGTAGGGAACACGATGTTTTACCCAGGTTCGGGCCCTCTTGATGGAGGTAAAACCCTACGTCCTGCTTGATTTATTCTTGATGATATGGGTATTACAAGAGTTAATCTACCACGAGATCGTAGAGGCTAAACCCTAGAAGCTAGCCTATGGTATGATTGTATGTTTTTTGTTATGTCCTACGGACTAAAACCCTCCGGTGTATATAGACACCGGAGAAGGTTAGGGTTACACAAGGTCGGTTACAAAGGAGGAGATATCCATATCCGTACTGCCTAGCTTGCCTTCCACGCCAAGTAGAGTCCCATCCGGACACGAGACACAGTCTTCAATCTTCTATCTTCATAGTCCAACAGTTCGGCCAAAACATAGTCCGGCTGTCCGGAGACCCCCTAATCCAGGACTCCCTCAGTAGCCCCTGAACCAGGCTTCAATGACGATGAGTCCGGTGCGCAGTATTGTCTTCGGCATTGCAAGGCGGGTTCCTCCTCCGAATACACCACGGAAGAATTTGAATACAAGGATAGTGTCTTGACCCTGCAAAATAAGTTCCACATTCCATTGTTGAGAGAATAATATTTCCACAAATCTAATCTGCTGACTTGCCTTGGCAATATGACATTAGGCCATGGCCCGATGATTTTTGAACCGTTTCCTTTAACTAGCCCCGCACATAACGCGAGGCATTTTTTGACACGTCTTGTCAAAGCAGAGATCGTGCTCCCCTTATTACGGGATTCTCATCAATACAGGTGTGGGTAACCCAACTGTGCCATCGATTACGGCACTTGGCGGACAAGCGAGTTTTACCAGGCTAGTGGGGGCGCATAGTTTCGTCCGCCCATATAAAGGGATAAGGATTCACCTTTTCATCCACGCCTTCTTCCTCCTTTGCTCATCCATTTTCGCACACTCGAGCTCCAGCGCCCAAGTCCTCATTTCCCACCTCGACCTTCTCCAACCATGTCCGGAGCGGGAGGTAGGTGGATGGTCTCCTCCGTCACGGAGGGACACATCAAGAAGCTGAGGAGAGCCGGATACCTGCCCGATGACATCACACACCGGCTCCCAGATGAGGAGCAGCTCATCCCCACCCCCAGGCCCCATGAGAGGGTAGTGTTCCTTACCCATTTCCTCCGCGGACTGGGATTCCCTCTCCACCCATTCGTCCGGGGGCTCATGTTCTACTACGGCCTGGATTTCCATGATCTGGCCCCGAACTTCATCCTCAACATCTCGGCGTTTATCGTTGTGTGTGAGGCCTTCCTCCGAATCAAGCCCCACTTCGGCTTATGGCTGAAGACCTTCAATGTCAAGCCAAAGGTAGTGAGCGACCGCCAGGCGGAGTGTGGAGGCGCCATGGTGGGTAAAATGCCCAACGTCACATGGCTCGAGGGCTCCTTCGTGGAAACCATAAAGGGGTGGCAATCGGGGTGGTTCTACATCACCGAGCCGCGTGACCCTAAATGGGCAGCGGCCCCCAAGTTCCGATCTGGCTTCCCCACGCGGCTCACCTCCTGGCAAGAGAAGGGCCTGTCCTGGGGTAGTTCGGGAGAGTTGACCGGACTCCAAACATGTATTCAAAACATGGTGAACAAGAAGCTCAAACTCATCAACGTAGTCCAGGTCATGCTCATCCGCTGGATCCTCCCGTGCCAACAACGGGCTTTCAACTTGTGGGAGTTCGACCCGGCCCAGCACCGAACTCTAAAACAGGCTCTTCGACACAACTCATGAAGATGCCTGGAAGGTGTTATTCAAGAGTGCCGAGGTTCCCCCTCCCACTACCGAGGACCGCGGATTCTGCGCAAAGCGCCAAGCCAGCGCGGTAAGCTGTTTTACCTCTCACGGGATACTTGTTTTTCATAGTTTGACTCTATGCGGGATCTAAGCTCCCGTACCTTTGACAGGACTGGAAGGAGATGGCCGGACAGATCGACTGTCCGGCTCCTTTGCCCGAAGGCCTAGCAGACGCTCTCCTGGCGAAGATGCTGACTCCGGCTCCTTACACGGTGCCGGAGAAGACCAAGAAGGCCAAGGGAACCCGAAAGAGTTCCCGACACCAGGCGTCATCGGACTCACCGTCCGATGACTCTGCGGCACACTCCTCCCCCAAAGACGAGGAGGAAGAAGAAGATGCTCCCCCTTCAGTTGGGGGAGACAAGAAAAGGAAGGCCGCCCCAACTGGGGAGGCCGGAGGGTCCAAGAAGGGAAGGACTCTCCTTCCAGACAGTTCCACCACCGCCGCTGAAGGCGAAGACGAGTGGTTACCCAGGGCCAAGCCCCTGGGGAGGTCGTAAGTATTCGGATACCAGAGTAACTCATAGTATCCTTTTGCGCACTGCTTCCCCTAACGCCGAATATGATTATGCAGGCCGCCACGAGCCCATATCGATGTATCATCAGACGGTTCCCTAGGCTCGTCGGATATGGATAGCGATCCACTTCCAACCGCCACCTCCCCTTGCCCTGTGGACGACGCCGAGGTATTGTCTCAAGAGGCACCGGGTCGAGGGGAGACAGTCCCGGAGGCGCCTCAAGGCGAACTTCCGGACTTCAGGAGCAGAGGGGACAAGGCCCCTGAGGGCTCCGAGTTCAGCCCTTAGCCGAACACCGCGCTGGATCCTCCAGTGGTTCCGGACTTGGGCAGGTGGCCTCCTTCCAAGAGGGGCAAGACGCCTGTGCCGGTGACCACTGTCCATCCAGAGGCGCTGGACAATCTGCTGGAAGCCCTTCGTAGTGCTTCCATCGACGAGGAGCATCGTACTATTATGAGTGCGGTGGTCCAGAAGGTTCAGTCCGCCAAGAGCGGATTGACTGATGCCTGTGCCAGCCTTCTAACAGGCTTTGAATTAAGTGTTTAAAATATAGGAAAAATATTACCACATAGACAGTAGCCCCTGATGCTCTGTTCGGTGTTCACAAAGAAAAGCCGAACAGAGGATCAAATAATATCGCAGGAGTCTAATATAAGTATGTCAATATGCGTATGCAGGCTTCGCTGCTGGCCTCAGCCGCACTGACTGTGAAGGTCGCCCTACTGAAGCAGGACCTTAAGGGGTCCCAGAAAGAGCTCGGCCTTGCCAAGAGGCAGCTCGAGGAGAACAAGGGTAAGTAATAACCTGTGTATAGGTATGTATATATATAAAAGAAGACGCGATTGCAAAATGACAGGATCATCGTATATTTGCCAGGGGCCACGACCGAAGTGGCGACCCTAAAGCAAGCACTGTCCAAGGCCGAAGATAAAGCGGCCAAGGAGCGCACCAAGCGGGAAAGGCAAGAGGCTCGAGTGGGCAAGCTGCAGCAAGAGCTCCAGGCTCTCGTGACGAAGCACGAGGCGTTGGAGCTTGACTCGAAGATGCGAGAGTCTGAGCTTGCCGCGGCCCTCGAGAGCGCAAAGAGTGCCAACGCCGAAGCCCAAAAGGCCCTTCAGGAGATTGACGAGATGAAGAAAATAGCAGCGGGTAAGGCATTCTATATGCAAAGCAAGCATGTGAAAGTAAATTACCTATTACTTACCCAAATCCGGAGCTCTCCAGGAGCATTCGCAGATTTGCCCCGCAGCGTGTCAGATGCCGCACAGTTTTACCAGGCCGATGAGGGAAGCTCAACGGAGAAGCTGTTCTGGTCTTAGTATACTGGGACCGAACACCCGGTGCCTATGAGCGACTAGCTGAAGCAGCTGGTCGAGCTACACAAGGCGGCCGAACAGGCCATGAAGGGCTTTATAGTCCGGCTGTGGCCTGGCGACGCCCTTCCGAATAGGTACTTCGCCCTGGTGAGGCGGCTTGTAGATGCCTGCCCACGGCTGGAAGTCGTCAAGCGGTCCGTCTGCATCGAAGGTGCACGCCGCGCTTTCGCCCATGTGAAGGTGCAGTGGGCCAAGCTAGACGCCGTGACGCTGATCAAGGAAGGACCGCCGCAGAGCAAGGAGCATCGCACCCCTGAAATTTATTATGAGGGTGTCCTGAAGGGTGCCCGTCTTGTAGGGGACGAATGTTCGAAGGATGTAATATTTGAGTAGACTTGCTCGTGTGATTCTGTATGATGAAAACTTGTGTCATATGCGCTATGCAACGCTTGTTTGAATTTAAAATATTACCTTCTGTTTGGCTGTTTTTCCAATCTAAGAGATGGCTAGTCCTCGGCTTCTGCCCCCATGCCGCGAGTGCTGGGGTGTTCGGGATAAACCTGAGCAATCTTGTTCCCATTTTTGGGTCCTTCGAGGGAGGTTCTCAGCACGGCGAACAAGGCAACCGGACTAATAATGCTTTATCACTCTCACTTAGCCATATAATTCTATAATTTTAAATTTTGGCGAAGCCCCTGGTATTCGGAAGGCCGAATTTGGGGCGCGATACACGCCTTCAAGCCGGACAGGATCGGCTCCTCGCTCTAAGCGGCATAAGTCTTTAGGGACTTGAAACCTCACCGAACAGCGACCAGTCTCTCGCCTTATCATGACAGTCAATTTTAGCTTTCTCTACTGAGGTGCTTAGCCCAGCAGAACCGGGGCACAATCGCAGTAGTTCTCCTAGTGCTACCTTAGCCGATAGAGCGGAACGTAAGGTACCAAAACATAGGAGCCGGGAAAACCCAACATTTGACCAAAGACATGATTCGGAGCAGATGCATATAATGCTATAAGTTCGGGGTGCCGCACTTGTGAAAGTGTTCGGACTTCTCACACCATATTGTGGGGTACTTAAGCCCCTGGTGTATTGGCCGTACGAAAGTGTACGGTTGCAAGGCGTCATTAATGAATACACATATATAAAAAAGAGAATGCAATAATAGTCTTAATGCTATGCATTGTTTATTCAAAAAGGTGCGTTTAAAGCAGAATGATACAGATAGTGCGATAAACAAAAAGTAGGACTATGTCCCTTCCAAGGGCAAGTTGAGGAATAGTATTAAAGAAAATATTTCACTCGTTATCATAATCCACCTGGGAGTTCCGTGGTGTGACGTAGCTTTTTGCCTCCTTGGTTGCTGCATCATGTGTTCGGCAATCATGCTGCCGGACAGGGTTTCCAGAGATTAAAGTCCTGAAAGAGAAAAACAACAAAGCGGGAAGCCCCTAGTGCGGTTTAAGCCTCGTATTCGGGCATGCCGTAGTTGTGCCCCCCTCCCCGCCCGTGCCCATGGTATTTTTAATGCGTAATTATGTACGCGTGGCACGAATTTCGCCGTTTGGCTGGGACTGGGGTGGGGGCCGCATTGCTACGCGAGATCCGGTCGTGCCAGGCGGTCTAGCTGCCGATTACTCCAAGCGCGCTTGAAGGTGTCCAGGTCTTGAAACACCGAACTGGTGGATTGCCTTGAAAGGCTACTTTGCGCTTCTGCTGCGAGGGCCGCAGTGTGCTCCTCCGTGCGGAGAGAGCGCTCTGTGTTTCCATTAACTGTGATGACCCCCCGAGGTCCTGGCATCTTGAGCTTGAGGTATGCATAATGTGGTACTGCATTGAATCTCGCAAATGCGGTTCGCCCAAGCAGTGCGTGATAGCCACTGCGGAACGAGACTATATCGAAGATTAATTCTTCACTTTGGAAGTTATCCGGGGATCCGAAGACCACTTCCAGTGTAATTGAGCCTGTGCAATGGGCCTCTACACATGGAATGACGCCTTTAAAGGTCGTTTTTGTGGGTTTGATCCTTGAGGGGTCTATACCCATTTTGCGCACTTTGTCCCGATAGAGCAGGTTCAGGCTGCTGCCTCCATCCATAGGGACTCGAGTGAGGTGAAATCCGTCAATGATTGGGTCTAGGACTAGTGCGGCAAATCCGCCATGACGGATGCTAGTGGGGTGGTCCCTACGATCGAAGGTGATCGGACAGGAGGACCATGGGTTGAACTTTGGGGCGACTGGCTCCAACGCATATATGTCCCTGAGCGCACGCTTCCGCTCCCTCTTGGGGATGTGGGTTGCGTATATCATGTTCACCGTCCGCACTTGTGGGGGGAACCTCTTCTGTCCTCTGGTGTCCGGCTGCCGGGGCTCCTCCTCGTCATCGTATGTGGCCCCTTATCTTTGTTTTCGACAATTAACTTGCCGGCCTGCTTGAATACCCAACAATCCCTATTGGTGTGGTTGGCTGGCTTGTCGGGGGTGCCGTGTATTTGACACGAGCGATCGAGTATGTGGTCCAAACTGGATGGGACCGGAGTGCTTCTTTTAAATGGCTTTTTCCGCTGACCAGGTTTAGAGCCTTTGAATCCGGCATTGACTGCCGTATCCTCGGTATTGTCACTGTTAATGCGGTGCTTATGTTTATTTCGACGTGACCTGCCATTGCCGTCCTTGGTATCTGAAGTACCGCGGTTCTTTTATATGTTATTACTGCGAGCCAGCCAGCTGTCTTCTCCCACACAAAAGCAGGTCATGAGTGTTGTGAGGGCTGCCATAGATTTTGGCTTTTCCTGACCAAGGTGCCGGGCTAGCCACTCGTCGCGGATGTTGTGTTTGAAAGCTGCTAGGGCCTCTGCATCTGAACAGTCGACAATTTGATTTTTCTTTCTTAGGAACCGAGTCCAGAATTGTCTGGACGATTCTTCTGGCTGCTGAATTATGTGGCTCAAGTCATCGGCATCTGGTGGTCGCACATAAGTGCCCTGAAAGTTGTCGAGGAATGCGGCCTCCAGATCTTCGCAACAGCTAATGGACTCTGCTGGCAAGTTGTTAAGCCAGTGCCGCGCTGGTCCTTTGAGCTTTAGTGGGAAGTATTTGATGGTGTGTAAGTCACACCGCGGGCCATGTGGATGTGGAGGAGGAAATCCTCGATCCATACCGCAGGATCTGTTGTGCCGTCGTATGATTCTATATTTATGGGTTTGAAACCCTCTGGGATTTGATGATCCATGACTTCGTCTGTGAAGCATAAGGAGTGTGCAGTGCCTCTGTATTGGGCTATATCGCGACACAGCTCGAATGGGTCTTGCCCGCTGTGTTTGGCCCGGCCGGATTTACTTTTACTTTATCCGGCGTGACGTTTATCGTCTTGCATAGTGGCACGCCCTCGTGATCCGTAGATCGATCTTGCATGTTTTGCTTTGTCCTCCAATATGTCTCGCAGGTCTGGCGTATTTCCCCATGCCTTTTTATGGCGTCGGGGTGCAGGCTGAGTTTTTTGCTGGAATGCCTCTCTATCGCGGCCACGAGGTGGCTGATCAGCCGCGTCATATGCTTCTTCCTCCAGTCGGGGTGGCAACTTGCATTTTGGGTAACTCTTGGAGGGGCGTTCGAGTTTATATTCCTCGGCCGCGAGGACTTCAGTCCATCTGTCAGCTAGCAGATCTTGATCAGCTTGCAGCTGCTGCTGCTTTTTCTTAAGGCTATTTGTCGTGCCCATAAGCCGGCGCTTGAAGCGCTCTTGTTCGACGGGATCCTCTGCCACGGCGAATTCATCATCGCCGAGACTTGCCTCGTCTTCGGAGGGGGGCATGTAATTATCATCCTCCTGCTCTAAATCTTGATGGAGGGGATTGTTGTTGTCTTCGGCACTATCCGGAGTGTTATTATCTCCTGTGCCGGTGTCACCACTTTTGCTTTGGCGGGACTTAGAGCGGCGCCGCTGACGTCGGCGCTTGGGTTACTTCTTGGAGGGGTCATCCTCCGCTGTCTCATCGCCATTGCCTTCTTTGGGTGTGTCCACCATGTATATATTGTATGATGAGGTGGCTGTCCAGTGCCCTGTGGGCAGTGGTTCCTCTTCGTCTCCCGCATTATCATCCATACCGTCGATGTCTTCGGAGTCGAAGTCGAGCATTCCGGTTAAGTCATCGACAGTGGCTACTAAGTGGGTGGTGGGTGGGCCGCGAATTTCTTCGTCGTCCGTATCCCAGTCCCGCCGGACATAGTTCGGCCAGGATCCTCCTGACAAGGAGAGAGACCTTAATGAGTTCAGTATGTCGCCGAAGGGCGAGTGCTAAAAAATATCCGCGGAGGTAAACTCCATGATTGGCGCCCAATCGGATTCGCTAGGAACGGGCGTAGGTTGTTCAGAGTCCGTGGCCGGAGAAGGATCCGGTATTCTGATAACACGACTCTCGTGCAGGGTAAGGTCGATGTTCGGCTCGATCACCGCTGAGGGTAAGGCCTCCATGGCGGGGTCCATCCACCCATCCATGGACGGCGCAACTGGCTCCGAATTGGGGGTCGGAGCGGCTGCCGGTGCGATCTCTTGAACACTGTCTGATGGTAGAGCTAAATCGTACTCATCGTGACCGCGTGGCACACAAGGCAGAGGCTCGAATCCGTCGAAGATCAAGTCTCCACGGATATCGGCCATGTAGTTTAAGCTTCCAAACCTGACCTGGTGGCTAGGGGCGTAACTTTTGATCTATTCCAGATGGCCAAGCGAGTTGGCCCGCAGTGCGAAGCCGCCGAACACAAAGATCTGTCTAGGGAGAAAAGTCTCACCCTGGACTGCATCGCTATCGATGATTGTAGGAGCCATCAAGCCTAACGGCGACGACACAGAGGAACTCTCAATGAAAGCAACAATATCGGTGTCAAAACCGGCGGATCTCGGATAGGGGGTAACGAACTGTGCGTCTGAGGCGGATGGTAACATGTGGCAGGGAACATGATGTTTTACCCAAGTTCGGGCCCTCTTGATGGAGGTAAAACCCTACGTCCTGCTTGATTTATTCTTGATGATATGGGTATTACCAGAGTTGATCTACCACGAGATCGGAGAGGCTAAACCCTAGAAGCTAGCCTATGGTACGATTGTATGTTTTTTGTTATGTCCTACGGACTAAAACCCTCCGATTTATATAGACACCGGAGAAGGTTAGGGTTACACAAGGTCGGTTACAAAGGAGGAGATATCCATATCCGTACTGCCTAGCTTGCCTTCCACGCCAAGTAGAGTCACATCCGGAAACGAGACAAAGTCTTCAATCTTGTATCTTCATAGTCCAACAGTTCGGCCAAAACATAGTCCGGCTGTCCGGAGACCCCCTAATCCAGGACTCCCTCACCCTGGTACGAGCGGCCGCCGCCTGGGTTTCCACTGCCCTTGTACGCCCGAATCGAGGGCCCTGGGGAAGAGGGCGTCGAGCGACACCGACGGTGTCGCCGCCGACGCCGGCGCGTCACGGCTGTGCGCGTCGTTCCTCCTGGAGTCCACGCCGAGGGCTCCTCCTGTGAGCTCATGCTTCACGCCACCATGCCCCAAGCTCTTGGATCCGCCTTCCTCCCTCCTTCGCCTTCGAGATGCCGCGAAGCAGGTCTCTGGAGCTCTGGCTGCAGCACGCCGACTGCAGCACCCTCACGACCGGAGCGGAGGTCGCGGTCGTTGCTCCGAGCAAGGTCTACATGACCTGGGGCTGGGGTGAGATCGCCCGGGTCTGCCGCACGGAGGGTGCCCTCGTAATTCATCTTGAATACGATGGCGCCTCCCTGATGTTCTTCAAGGTCTTCGATGCTGAAGGACGCCGGTTGGAGTGCTGCCCCAAGCAAAGCGGCAGGGGCATCGGACTGGCGAGGACCTGGCCTGCCCATCGGCCCTCCAGCAGCTCTTCAGGCGGCAGCGGAGGAGCTGGGGAATCCAGCGGCTCCCCCGAGCTTCTCGTGACTCCGGAGACGAGCGACGACAGCTACGAGCCTCCGAGCTCGCGTCGTGCTCGGAGTAGGGCAACTGCATCGGGCCGCCGACACCACTGATCTGGGTGGGGTTGGTGCCGGTGCCGGGCAGTCCACTGTTGATGATGGCGTCGCTTGCGGAGGCGCGGGCAACTAGCGTTCCTTAGGATTAGCACCTTTTGTTCCCTGTGAGGAATCGAAGCAACACCCCACGGGGGTATGTAAGGCGCCTGCCATGTCTTTTGCGAACATTATATCCCTAATATGAATCGATGCGAGATGCTTGTCCTGTCCCGGCTCGGCTCCCCCTTTCTATCCTCACGAGGACTTAGCGCTCTACGCTGACAGGTCCCAGTCCCCAGGTAGGCTTCATCTGCCGCTGGTATGCCAGGTCGCGATGCCGTGGTCAAGGCCAGGAGGTGAGCGGCCCGAGGTCCGGTAAGAGCCCCCGAGTCGCGATGCTCGGGAGGTCCCCTTTAGCGCTTGAGCAGCCCTCGCTGGGCGAGAAAGGAAGGCAACATCGTCGTGACAGAGCTGCACTAGGCGAGGGTTTGGTGCTGCGTTGGTCCAATTCCTATAAGGGCGTGACTTATCTTTTGAGTTTGGGGTAGTTCTTTGACGGGGCGCCTGGCCCGAGTGGCAGTAGCTGAGGTGCTGCTGGGTTAGGTCCTCGCGAGCTTCTTCCCACTTCCCCACACTTTCCTTAATGCTCTACGTCCTCAGGTCCCAGCCCTCGAGCGAGCTCAGTCGCCGCTAGTATGACAGGTCGCGATGTCGTGGGTCAAGGCCAGGGGGTGAGGGCTGGAGAGCCAGTAGGAGCCCATGGGTGACGATGCTCAGGTGCCCCCCTTTTAACGTGCAAGCGGTCTGTGCCGGAGAGAGGAAGAGATAGCCCGCAATGTCCCCAATGTTGCTCCTAGAGTGGGTCCTGCATACCAATCACAAAGAAAGACAACACCTGTCGCTACGGTTTCCAGCCAACCATTGGTCGCTCCGAGGGAGTGATTGGGGCACTGAGGGCCTGGTGAGGTGGCGCCTTGCGGGGCTGCCGCGGCAAGAGCTCGACCACTCAGATTTATCGATGTTGCAGGGACGGACCCGTACGCAGACGTCATGCCAGAGCGAGCGGCTCCATGGGTAGGTGTCAATCAAGCAGGTGATTAGGTCATATATGTTAAGTACGAAGCAGCAAATTCATTTCAAGTAGATGCGGGAAAAGAAAATGCCACTGGGCCAGGCCCGAGTAGTTTGGGGATGATGCAGCCCGAGGGGTGCTCCCAACAAGGTAGGTAAAGTGCGTAAGTAAAACGGATACATGCCGCAGGGACGGACCCACGCGACCTGGGAACGATGCGGCCCTATGGGCTCTCCCAGCTAAAAATGGAACTTGAAAGATGTCACCTGATGCCGTTGAAGATGAAGTGATGCCGCAGAAGTGGGCGACACGCGGTGAAGACGTCGACCCTCATGAGCCCCCAGGCCCAGGAGCCTCGGGAGGCTCCGGGGGCACAGGTAGGTCTTCGAGGGCCATCTCCACCTCCACCGGGACCGCACAATGCCTGACCTCCTGAGCCTCCAGAATGCTCCTCAGCAGGCGCTGATGAGCGGCAACCGTGTTTGGCAGGCTGAAAGGCATGCGAACATAGCTGTGAGGTGGACCCTCGCAACTCCCCACGCGCGAAGGCCAGAGGCGCTCCTGAGATATGGCTCGGTTGAGCCCTGGCACGTCGATGCAGATGCGCAGCCCACCATCCTCGCCTGGATGTGGGGCCACGGCGGGCAAGCGGCGGCTGCCGCGCATGACTCTCGACTCCTGTAGCTCCTAGGTGTTTCCTGCGATGAACTCCTGAGGTTTTGGTCTTCCTTGCCTTGTACCTTCCTGAGGGAAACGTGCCTGGAAGCACCCCTCCAAGTGGTGCCTGAGCACCTCCCTCGTGACCTTGGCTAAGTCGGTGGCTCTCCAAGAAAGAGCCCCCGAGCCCTGCCTGAGGAGGGCGCCAGGCGCGCTTTCCTATGCGACAGAGGGTGGCGCTCCCTGAACGTGCGCGAATCCTGACGCAACGCCTCCGGAGGCGCCTGCCTCCTTATGGCTTGGGCCAGGCGAAGCCTTCTTATTCTTAAGGGTCGCCTCGGGAAGTCTTCCGCTCCTGTGATCTGGGTCTTCGATTGCTGCGGCTTGGAATGCACGCTCAAGTGAACACACCGCGTCCCTTTCCTCACAGGGTATGGTGATGACTCCACCGCTTCCTGGTAACTTGAGGACATTGTAGCCATGGTGAGTCACTGCCATGAACTTGGCTAGGGCTGGGTACCCGAGGATGGCGTTGTATGGCAGGCGAATGTGGGCGACGTCGAAGTCAATGAGCTCGGTGCGGTAGTTGTTGCGCTGTCCGAAGGTGACTGGCAGGCGAACTTTCCCTATCGGAACGGTGGAACCATCAGTGACTCCTGAGAAAGGCTTGGTCGACTGGAGCTGATCATACGGCACTTGGAGATTGTCGAACGTCTCGACGGACAGGACGTTGAGTCCTGCTCCGCCATCAACGAGGGTCCTGGTGACTTGCACATTGCTAATGACTGGGGAGCAAAGCATTGGGGGAACTCCGGCCGTTGCCGCGCACTTGAGCTGATCCGCTGAGCTGAACGCGATGGCGCACACATACCACCTGAGAGAGCGCGTGGCCTCAAGCTTGGGGAGGACTGCATTCACCTCGCGAGCAAACTGCTTGAAGATGCGCTGTCATGCTGGGGCCTGGGCGCCACCCAAGATGCAAGTGATTGTGCATGGCTCCTGGAAGCCCCCAACCCCCTCGTCTTGATGTTGGGTCTTCGTTCCTTCTTGGTGGTGGCGGTAGAGGAGGGAGGCCTGCGTTGTCGTGCGGGCGATCCTCACGAGGCTGATACCTCCAGCCTCCCTCTTGAGGCTGGTCCTGCCAGCGATCCTCGCGAGGTCGGTCACGCCACCCTTGGCGAGGGCCACTATCTTCCCATCGTCCTCCACCTCTTCCTCCTCCTCGGCCATAGTCCCTGTCGTTGCGCTCGGGGCATCGGTCGATACGCCCATCTCGCACGGCCCTGAGCTCTTGGCATTCGTTGGTCTTGTGGGTGTGGAGGTCGTGGTACACGCAGTATCGGCTGCCCTTGGATGACTCAGGGTGATCCCTGCCTCGCTTGGTGCCTGGTTCCGCTGCGAGCACGGCAGCTCCCTTACGCTTAACGTCCTTGGCCTTGGGCTTTTTCTCTTCTGGGTCGGCAGCCAGGAGCTCGAGGAGGGAGAGGCGTCCTTCCTCAGCCCTGGTGCACTTGGTCGCCAAGTTGAACAGCTCTAGGGATGTGCATAGGTCTTCATGGATTGCCAGCTCCTCCTTCATCCTGATGTCGCGCACGTCGTCGGAGAAGGCTGAGATAATGGCTTCCTCAGTCACCCTGGGGATCTTGAGGCGAGCGTTGTTGAAGCGCTGGATGTATTTCTGCAGGGTTTCCCCTGGCTGTTGCTTGATGCGGCGCAGGTCGCTTATGGCCGGGGGCCGGTCGCGAGTTCCCTGGGAGTTGGCGAAGAAGCAAGTGCGCATCTCGTCCCAGGAGGAGATCGTGCTGGGAGCCAGGTTTAGGAGCCAGGTGCGGGCACCGTCCTTGAGCGCCATGGGAAACGAGTTCGCCATGACCTTTTCACCTCCGTTGGCGGCTTCGATGCCCAGCTCGTAGAGCTGCAGGAATTCCGCGGGGTCCGTCGTGCCATCGTAGCGAGGGGCAGATCAGGCTTGAACTTGCCTGGCCATGTGACGCCACGTAGCTCGTGGGTGAAGGCGCGGCAGCCTGCTGTAGCCACCAGCGCCCTTTGCTGGTGCTGGGCCTGCTCCTGGTGATTACCACGCGCTGCCGCTTGGAGCAGCGCGGGGTCTCAGCGTGGAGGCGCAGGGACGCGATCTTGGCGCACCGGTGCAGGGAGCATGCGAGCACCTTCTTGGGGACGAGGGATCTCTTGGCAGCTCCCTTCTTGCCGAGCAGGCGCTGGACATGGAGGGTCCCACCCTGGGGCTGCGCGCCTTGGAGCCAGGGCGCCTTCTTGGGGAGGAGGTGGCGGAGGTGCCTCCTGATCCTCGCCCCCTGCACGGAATGGAGGGCGAGGCAGCGAGGGGGACGACAAAGGAGAGCCCCCTGCGGCACGGAGGAGCTCGGTGATGCGAGCGAGCCAGTCCTCGTAGAGGTCGTCGACGGGGCGGTAGTGCAGGAGCTCTCTTGCCAGGAGCAGCATGGCATGCGCGTCCGTGGGGCGCGACGGGCATGGGACGATGAACCGGCTGGAGTCAGTGACGCGGTTGCGGTGCAGCCCTCCCGCCGCACCGAAGGATGCTGGGACGAGGCCTGCTGCTTGTTCCCCGCCGGGCCGGTGGCGGCGTTGGCGGCAGGCGACGGGGAACGATGAGGGCGTCCGCCGACGGGCGCCGTCTAGGCGACACGGGTGGCGAGAGCAGCCCGGCGCTCGGCGCGAGCCCGACGAGCGTCAGCCATGGACATGACGGAAGATCACACGCGAACAACGGAAGAAAGATTCCGGCGCACCCCTACCTGGCGCGCCAAATGTCGGATTTCGGGTTCCGGCAGACCCTTAAGGTTCGAACTCTGGGGTGCGCACGAAGATCTTTCCCCTACCGACTCGCGCTTCTATGGCTCGCAAGAAATCTAGGCTGGAAAGAAGAACACACAAAGGACACGAGGTTTATACTGGTTCGGGCCACCGATGTGGTGTAATACCCTACTCCAGTGTGTGGTGTGGTGAATTGCCTCTGGAGCTGATGATGAACAATACAGGGGGAAGAACGGCCTCACGAGAGGTGTTCTTGAGCTGGTGCGGTGTGTTCTACTCGGTCTAGATCTCTCTCTCTTTCTTTCTCTTCTCTCTTTCTTTCCTTTCCTTTTCTCTTTTCCTTCTTTTTTTTCTTTTCCTCCTTCTCTATGGTGGTTAGTCCTATTTATAGAGGCCCTGGGCCTCTTCCCAAAAAATGAGCGGGAAGGGCGCCAACAATTGGCCATTTTGAAGGGGAACATCTAGTACAAGTTATCCAGACCAAAGGTGGTCTTCGGCAGCCAAAAGCACTGGTGATGACGCTGTCTTGGGCTCCACGGTGACCTCCGTCCTGCCGCTCTGCTGGTCTTGGTCTCGTTGCACTAGAATGGTAACCTTTGCCTGATGCCTTGGCCCGTGCTTTCTCCCTTTGCACCGAAGGGGAAACGAGGACATTGTGCAGGCCGGCGCCCGCCTAATCTCGATCGTCATGGCTTGCGTCACGGGCTCCTCGAGAGGCACCCCTGCCTTGATCTCTCCACCTCCTCGTGAGCCTGCCTGATGAGGCTGCTCCTGAGGAAGCCTCCTATCATCTGCCCCGCAAGGCTTGGCCCCTTGCGAGGGTCTTGAGCTTGAGCTGATGAAGCTAGGCCGCACTGGGCCCCCACTTGAGCCATGCCGCAGGCCGCAGGCAGGCAAGTCTGGGCGCCCCCATTCCCAGAACACCGACAAGAGCCCCTCCGAGATTGGATTTGTCTCTCTGTCTCTCTCTGTTTCTGCGTTGCCTGATTCTGCCCTTTCACCGTTTCTTAAATTCCTGGAGATCCGTAACTCCGATTGGGCTGAATTTTGGACACGATCTCCATCCGGATATTAGCTTTCTCGCGGCGAAAGAAGGGCACCAACCACCTTACAGGGTGGCCACGAGGGCCCAGTGCACGCCCCCTGCCTCATGGCCCCCTCAGGCATCGTCTCGCGTTGATTCTTCTTCCCAAAAATCACATATATTCCAAAAAAATCTTCGTCAGTTTTTATCCCGTTTGGACTCCGTTTGATATGGATTTTCTGCGAAACAAAAAACATGCAACAAAAAGGAACTGGCACTAGGCACTGGATCAATATGTTAGTCCCAAAAATAGTATTAAGAGTTACCAAAAGTATATGAAAGTTGTATAATATTGGCATGGAACAATCAAAAATTATAGATACGATGGAGACGTATTAGCATCCCAAGCTTAATTCCTGCTCGTCCTCGAGTAGGTAAATGATAAAAAAGATAATTTTTGATGCGGAATGCTACCTAGCATAATCTTGGTCATGTATCTAATCATGGCATGAATATTAAGACACGAGTGATTCAAAGCAATACTCTATCATTAGACATGAAGACAATAATACTTCAAGCATACTAACCAAGCAATTATGTCCTCTCAAAATAACCTAGCCAAAGAAAGGTCATCCCTACAAAATCATATAGTTTGGCCATGCTTCATTTCTGTCACACAAAATGCTCCCATCATGCACAACCTCGATGACAAGCCGAGCAATTGGTTCATACTTTTTAACACGCTTCAGCCTTTTCAACCCTCGCGCAATACATGAGCGCAAGCCATGGACATAGCACTATAGGTGGAATAGAATATGATGGCGGAGGTTGTGTGGAGAAGACAAAAAGGAGAAAGTCTCACATCGACGCGGCTAATCAACGGGCTATGGAGATGCCCATCAATTTGATCTGAACATGAGGAGTAGGGATTGCCATGCAACGGATGCACTAAGAGCTATAAGTGTATGAAAGCTCAAACTGGAAACTAAGTGGGTGTGCATCCAACTTGTTTGCTCATGAAGACCTCGGGCATTTGAGGAAGCCCATCATCAGAATATACAAGCCAAGTTCTATAATGAAAATTCCCACTAGTATATGAAAGTGATAACTCAAGAGACTCTCTATATGAAGAACATGGTGCTACTCTGAAGCACACATGTGGTAAAAGGATAGTAACATTGCCCCTTCTCTCTTTTTCTCTCATTTTTTGTTTTTTTTGTTTTTTTGGTGGGCTTCTTTGGCCTCTTTTTTATTTGGGCTTCTTTGGCCTCTTTTTTATTTGGGCTTCTTTGGCCTCTTTTTTTATTTGGGCTTCTTTGGCCTCTTTTTTATTTGGGCTTCTTTGGCCTCTTTTATTTTTTTACGTATGGAGTCTCATCCCAACTTGTGGGGGAATCATAGTCTCCATCATCCTTTCCTCACTTGGGCAATGCTCTAATAATGATGATCATCACACTTTTATTTACTTACAACTCATTATTACAACTCGATGTCTAGAACAAAGTATGACTCTATATGAATGCCTCCGGCGGTGTACCGGGATGTGCAATGATCTAGCGTAGCAATGACATCAAAAAAACGGACCAGCCATGAAAACATCATGCTAGCTATCTTACGATCATGCAAAGCAATATGACAATAAATGCTCAAGTCATGTATATGATGATGATGGAAGTTGCATGGCAATATATCTCGGAATGGCTATGGAAATGCCATGATAGGTAGGTATGGTGGCTGTTTTAAGGAAGCTATAAGGAGGTTTATGTGTGATAGAGCGTATCGTATCACGGGGTTTGGATGCACCGGCGAAGATTGCACCAACTCTCGAGGTGAGAAAGGGAAATGCACGGTACCAAAGAGGCTAGCAATGATGGAAGGGTGAGAGTGCGTATAATCCATGGACTCACGTTAGTCATAAAGAACTCATATACTTATTGCAAAAGTTTATTAGCCCTCGAAGCAAAGTACTACTATGCATGCCCCTAGGGGGATAGATTGGTAGGAAAAGACCATCGCTCGTCCCCGACCGCCACTCATAAGGAAAGCAATCAAAGAACACCCCATGCTTCAAATTTGTCACACAACATTTACCATACGTGCATGCTACGGGACTTGCAAACCTCAACACAAGTATTTCTCAATTTCACAATTACTCAACTAGCACGACTCTAATATCACCACCTTTATATCGTAAAACTATTGCAAGGAATCAAACATATCATAGTCAGTGATCTACAAGTTTTATGTAGGATTTTATGACTAACCATGTGAATGACCAATTCCTATCATCTCTCTAAATAGATATAAGTGAAGAAAGAGAGTTTAATTCTTTCTGCAAAAGATATGCCCACGCTCTAACAAATATAAGTGAAGCAAAAGAGCATTCTACAAATGGCGGTTTTCTATGTGAAGAGAAACAGGCAATCCAAACTTCAAATGATATAAGTGAAGCACATGAAGCATTCTATAAATCAACCAAGGACTATCTCATACCAGCATGGTGCATAAAAGAAAAGTGAAAACTAAATGCAAAACACGCTCCAAGATTTGCACATATCGCATGAACAAAACGAATCCGAAAACATACCGATACTTGTTGAAGAAAGACGGGATGCCTTCTGGGGCATCCCCAAGCTTAGACGCTTGAGTCTCCTTGAATATTTACTTGGGGTGCCTTGGGTATCCCCAAGCTTGAGCTCTTGCCTCTCCTCCTTCTCCTCACACTGAGACCTCCTCGATCTTCGAACACTTCATCCACACAAAACTCAACAGAAAACTCGGTAAGATCCGTTAGTATAATAAAGCAAATCACTACTCTAATACTGTTGCAAACCAATTCATATTTTGTTTTTGCACTGTAGCTACTGTAATATAACTTTTCCATGGCTTAATCCACTGATAGAAATCGATAGTTTCATCAAAACAAGCAAACAATGCATCAAAAACAGAATCTGTCTTAAACAGGACAGTCTGTAGTAATATGAACATTCACCATATCTCTTGTACTCAAAAAATTCTACCAAAATTAGGAAAAATAAACAATTTGTATAGAAAGACAGTGCAAAAAGTTTCATAACCGTTTGAAATTCCAGTAAAAATGTAAAATCGCGCACTACAGCCAAAGTTTCTGTTCTGCACCGCACAGACCAACAAGCAATGTAAACATCCAAAAGGCAAATCTTGGCACATTATTTTTATAATACAAAGGAATTGTACAAGGGGATAATTATTTTTGTTGAAAAGTTTCTGTAATCAAGGGTCACAAAGTCTCCATGGGCATGAGCAAAGTTCAAGGCTAGCTCCCATTTTAACAATGCTCGTCTTTCTCACTTTCGCTTTTCTTTTTGAAAAAGTTTTAGGTTTCCCTCTTTATATTTTTGTTTTTAAACTTTACAAAAACACTCAATAGAAATAAATGACTCTCTAAAACTTCCGGGTTGTCTCCCTGGCAGCACTTTTTGTTTAAAGCCATTAAGCTAGGCATATAGTGCTCAAGTAATGGATCCACCCGGATCCCAAGGTATATCAAAGCCAATTTGAATTAGCAATGATTTGGCATTTAGTAGTGAGCACAAAGTAACATATATCATGCAACAACGAAGTCTAACTCTCTTCCTATGCATTGTCATGTCATAAAAGAATAATTCATGCACACATAGTAAAGGTCAATGCATAGTATAAACAGTTTCTTGCAATTTTATCATATTGGAAACATGGAGAGGCGGAGATGTAGTTCCTCTCTCATAATAACTGCAAGTAGGATCAGCAAGCACATTCATATTACATTCATCAAAATCATCATGTGCAACGTTAAATGCAACCCATCAACATAATCCTTAATAAGAGCAAACTTCTCTGATATAGTGTAGTTTGGAGAATTCAAAAAGATAATATGACTATTATGTGTGGGTGCAATAGCAACAATTTCATGTTTAACATAAGGAACTATAGCAAGTTCATCACCATAAGCATCATTCATATTGGCATCATGGCCACAAGCATAGCAAGCATCAAGTTCGTCAAAAAAGGGTATTTCAAAAGAATCAACGGGATCATAGCAATCATACTTCGGTAAGAACGAAGGGACATTAAATAATGTATGAGTTGGAGAGTTACTCTCATTAGAAGGTGGGCATGTGTAGCTAATCCGATCTTCCTCCTTTTGTTCTTCGCTCTGCTCATCATCTTTTTCATCCAATGAGCTCATAGTTTCATCAATTTCTTCTTTCATAGACTCCTCCAAAATATTAGTCTCTTCTTGGACAACGGAGGAGTCCTCAATATATGGTTTAACATAGGCATTAGAAGCATAATTATCATAACAATATTTAGGTATGGCAAAAAAATTCGTATTTGTAAAGAGTAGCATCATACTTTTCAATCAAAGAAGCAATTTCATAAGCACCCTTAAAAGCAACAAATTCTTCAATTTGTTGAACATCATAGTAATTATAAACACCCTTAGCATACGAAGATACGATTCCATTATCACTAAATTCACGTTGGCAGGGAAGGTGTTTCTTAGGGTTTTCAGAACAACAAGTAACATCGTATATTTCACATAAATTCGAAGCATAGCATTGCAAACGATGAATTTGATCCAGTAAAAGTTTCCCTTTTGAGATAAGCGGTATCGCACATAACAAGCATGCTCATCTAAATATTTGCCATCAACTAAGCTAGTTGGGGTTTCAGCACGAGCACATAGGGATCAAAGATGATCCAAGTAAAAAGCTTCAGGAGTGTGATAGATTTTGAGTGGTTCTTCAACCATTAGTGTAGTAGGTACAACTATTTTTTTTTTTTGGTATTTTGCGTTTCCTACCCATAAATAAAGATAGAAAACAAGAGCAAAAAAAACTACTTAGTGATAAAGCAAACAAGCACACACGAGAATATTCACCCCACGCTATAACTCCCCGGCAACGGCGCCAGAAAAAGGTCTTGATAACCCACAAGTATAGGGGAGCAATTGTAGCCTCTTTCGATAAGTAAGAGTGTCGAACCCAATGAGGAGCTAAAGGTAGAACAAATATTCCCTCAAGTTCTATCGACCACCGATACAACCCTACGCACGCTTGACGTTCGCTTTACCTAGAGCAAGTGTAAAACTAGATGTACTTTGTAGGTGTTTTTGGATAGGTTTGCAAGATAACAAAGATCGCGTAAATAAAAAGTAGGGGATGTTTAGATAAAGACACAACTAAATTAGTTTTAGTAAAGAGCTTTTTGTCACAAGAAAGTTATTTGTCCCTAGGCAATCGATAACTAGACCGGTAATCATTATTGCAATTTTATTTGAGGGAGAGGCATAAGCTAACATACTTTCTCTACTTGGATCATATGCACTTATGATTGGAACTCTAGCAAGCGTCTGCAACTACTAAAGATCATTAAGGTAAAACCCAACCATAGCATTAAAGTATCAAGTCCTCTTTACTCCCATATGCAAACAACCTACTTACTCGGGTATGTGCTTCTGTCACTCATGCCACCCACCATAAGCAAATCATGAACGTATTGAAACACCCTACAGCGGGAATCCCTCACGCTTGTGCGACACGGAGAGCACCATAGGACAGCACCAATAATAAAACATGCAACTCAAACCAATCACGATCATCAATTAACCCAAGGACAAAACAGATCTAATCAAACATCATAGGATAGCCATACATCATTGGGAAATAATATATAGCGTTGAACACCATGTTTAAGTAGAGATTACAGCTGGTAAAAGAGGGGTTACACCGCTGCATAGAGGCGGGAGGAGTTGGTGATGACGGCGGTGAAGTTGTTGGTGAAGATTGCGGTGACGATGATGGCCCCCATGGTACTTCGGTGCCACCGGAAGCGAGGGGGAGAGAGCCCCCCTCCTTATTCTTCTTCCTTGACCTTCTCCCTAGATGGGAGAAGGGTTTCCCCTCTGGTCCATGGCCTCCATGGCATGGGAGGGTCGAGAGCCCCTCTGAGATTGGATCTGTCTCTCTGTCTCTCTCTGTTTCTGCATTGCCTGATTCTACCCTTTCACCGTTTCTTAAATTTCTGGAGATCCGTAACTCCAATTGGGCTGAATTTTGGACACGATCTCTATCCGGATATTAGATTTCTTGCAGCGAAAGAAGGGCACCACCGCCTTACGGGGTGGCCACAAGGGCCCAGGGCGCTCCCCCTGCCTCGTGGCCCCCTCGGGCATCGTCTCGCGTTGATTCTTCTTCCCAAAAATCACATATATTCCAAAAAAAATCTTCGTCAGTGTTTATCCCGTTTGGACTCCGTTTGATATGGATTTTCTGTGAAACAAAAAACATGCAACAGACAGGAACTAGCACTGGATCAATATGTCAGTCCCAAAAATAGTATGAAAAGTTGCCAAAAGTATATGAAAGTTGTATAATATTGGCATGGAACAATCAAAAATTATAGATACGACGGAGACGTATCACGCCGCCCCGCCCTGCGCAGCCGCCTCCGTTCGCTGACCCCGCCCGACGCCCCCCTCGCCGTTGCCGCACCGGAGCCGCCGCCCGCCACCGTTCCGATCCGCCGCCGCCCGCCGACGTTCCGATCCGCCGCCGCCGCCGGTTCTTTTTTCTGGTTTTCTTCGGTTTATTTCGGTAAACCCTCGATCTAATTAGGTTTTTATTTTTGATCATTTTTCTCGGTTTTCTTCGGTTCATACCTATTCCGCGAACGTTTGTTTGTTTAGTTCTTATAAAGAACAAATTCGTTCGTCTGTCACTGTTAGCAGACGTTCGTCTGATAGATTTTTCTTTTTCTGTTTTTTTCTTCGGTCAGGGACCTATCTGCGATTATTTTTATCACAGATTAGCCCCTGATCTTTAAACCCTCACAGTTTTTCAACCGTTCATCAAAATCTAGTGAAACCACCGCCAAAATCTTCGTCTCGAACCCCTCTTTCCAGTTAACCAACTTGAACATGTTTTTGACAATTTAAAATTTGGTTGCAAGGAGATTTGAATTTGAACTTTTTTATCGTAGTTTGAGTTTTGTAGCTCCGATTTGAGCGGTTCTTTTTGCAAATCGAAGCTCTTTAGTTGAACTTTCAGTTTGGAATTTCTCATCTGAGTTTTACCCTTGCATATATGCTTGAGTGTTTATGTATGCTATTGTTTGTTTGCGATAGAGTTTCCGGAGTGCGAAGCGTGCTACTACGAGTCTCTAGGGTTTGCAGATCATCAGCAAGGCAAGTAACACTTTGATCATATCCCTTTATTACCCAGTTTGATGCATTACTTTAAACCCCTGAAACATTGCATGGTTAGGACCTTATAACATGTGGTTATTGGGAAGTAGTAGTTGAGGTAGTACCTATTGCCCTTCTATTTCAAACCCTGGGAGTTACTTCTACGTTATGCTTATACTGCTATGCTATGCTCGTAGACGTGGTTTGTTTTGAGTGATTCATGACAGTTGTGAGAATTATTATGAACTAAGGGTTTATTTAAGGTGTCTACTTTAACACACATCTGGGTGGACTGTTTGTGGGCACCTCGGGCAATCCAGTGCTGTCCAAGGAGATCCCGAGGAATCCGTGTGATCATCCTATGGTCCGCCACCCATGCTCAAAGGGATCATATTGTTATTCATGTTGGAAACTTCCGTGATATTATGGGCTCTGGCATATTTGAGTATGTTGTGTGACCTCTTTCAGTGGTAAATTAGCAGATGTACGGGATGTAGGTGGTATGGTTTACCCGTCGAAAGGGCTAATGCTTCTGAAAGATTGTGTCTCGGTCATCCGTTTCTCAAACATCATGAAGTGCGAGAAATCAACGGAGGAGATCGAGTCTTGTGGGGAAAAGTGCGCAAACCTCTGCAGAGTGAACAAACTAATCATGGTTAGCCGTGTCCCCGGTTATGGACATCTTGAGTATCTGGTGCTTGAATTATTATGTTGATCTCATCACTTTACTTAAATAACTTGTTGGGTTGATGATTACTTTAATTGGGATTGAGATGGGGTCACCATTCTCAACCTTTATCAACTACCATGATAGTTAAACAAAATATATTCCTTTGTTGTAGGGAAAAATTGGCTTTTCGCAAAAATATGAAAACCACAGAGCCTCCACCAGCCAAATATGCATGTAGTTATAGTTGTTTCATGTTCATTGCTCTATAGTGTTATTTTGCCACCATATTCCATGTGCTGACCCGTTTTCGGGCTGCAACGTATTATGTTGCAGACTTTTCAGATGAAGAGTAAGGTGCACTAGGTCGTTGTCGTGCACTCAGCTATGCCCTTGGAGTTGATGGACTCGCTTTACCTTCGAAGCCTTCCGATGTTATCTTATTTAGATGGCCTTAAGCCATATTATTGTAATAAGTTCTCTTTTGAGACTATCGATGTATTAAGTGTGTAATTGAAACTCTGTTATAAATCCTTCAAGTACTGTGTGTGTCAGCATTACCGATCCAGGGATGACACTTATGCATAGAGATTTGACCGTTTGAGGTTGGATCGCTACAAGACCTCAGCCACAGGATGGTGAAGTTATTGTTTTCACTAATCATATGAATCGGGGCTTCTCACCGCCCGGTTCAAAATTCTTCCGTGACGTTCTGCATTTTTTCCAACTTCATCCTCAAGAAATCGGACCCAATTTTGTGTCAAATATCTACAATTTCCAAGTCTTCTGTGAAGTATATCTTCAAGAGGAACCTAGCGTTGAACTCTTTAGAGAGTATTTTTACTTGAACTGCCAAAATGAATTCACTGACAGGCTTAGTCAGGAGCTTGGAGGGATTTCAATTCAACGATGCAGAGATGCCATTTTTCCTTATGCTAAACTTCCAAGACACCCCAAGGATTGGAATAAAACTTGGTTCTACTGCAAAGATACTTCTCCTGTTGATGAGAATCCCATGCCCGGCTTCCATAACCAATGGCTCAACCTGAAGCATCCTCTCCCCGCCCGGCTTACCATTGCTGAACGGGCCAAACTTGCGCCTACCTTCTCAAAGATCATAGCACTATTGGGCAATAGATTGACCAGGGTTGATCTAGTTCGATGCTGGGTAGCTTGGAGGATCATACCTTTAAGCCGTCGGTTCGATTTAATTTGCACATATACCGGTGACATCAAGGACTCGGTGTGTTATAGTTCACCGTGTTTGACTGACAAAGCCATCAGTGAGATGACCAAGACTCTTCTCAATGAAAGTTTGGAGAGCTGAAACCAAGTGGGGTTAAATCCCTTCTGTACACTCAACCCGGCACCAGATGAAAGCCTGTTCGGTTTATATATTTTACTTCATTATTCATAGAACCTGGAAATCCCCAACATTTATTGTAATTTTTTTGCAGGCTAAATCAGCCTTTTGGGATAAAAGATATGATGAAAAAGCCTCCAAGAGGGCCAGGGCTAAGACCAAAGCCGTGAAGAAGAACAAGAAGAAATCCACTGCTTCTGATTTGTTCAATTTGAACGAAGATGATGATGATTCAGAGGTAGACCTTGATCCCCTTGGCTCTTTTTTCATCCATCTTATTGACACTGATTGCTATCAGGATGACGCGGAAACCGGCCAGGCGGGTGATGACGAGGTAACTATTATTTCCTCCGACTCAGAGCCCTTGCCAAGCCAGAAAATTCGACGAGTGATCCGGAAAGTAAGGTTTTCTAACCCTTTAGCTCACTTGGATCCCAACTTTATTTTGAAGCAACAACAGCATGGGAACCGGCACAGAACCCAGACCAGTGGAGGTGGAGAACTTTCCTCCGGCTTGCCCAACACGCCAGCCCCACGCAAGCGCTGGAATGAGGTACTTCCAAAAATTCCAACTCTTACTTACTCTCAGGCAGATTTTTATTCATCAAATGCTTAGTCCTCCTGACTCAAATTACTAGGGAACTTCTCACTCGTCGTCTGCCGATTCATCTCAGACTCTGCTTCCGGCTTTCAAGACTGCCCCTAGGTACCAACTTTATCTGGACTTTCTAGCATCTCTTAACTCATACTGACTTTGTAAATCCTCTTGCAGTGGGAAAGCAAAGCCTAGCAAAAGAGCTAAGGTAAACAAGCCAACAAAAGATCCCAAGACTCATGAATCGGAAAAGCAAGCACCTATTTCTGAGGCCTCCATACAACAACCGGAAGAACCTGTCAATGACCCTCCACGAGAAAATCGTGGTACCTCTGCTGATCATATAGTTGTTGACCCCTTGGGCACTGAACCGCCAAGCCCAGTCAAGCCTTCGGAACCAGACACTGAGGAAGTTGTGATCACTAGCACTAGTTTCCAAAAACCAAGGGATCCTATTGCTCTAGCAAAGCATTCTGCCAAGGAAGAAATGATCGAAAGGCGCAAGGTCAAATTTGACATGGCCAATTATTCTCATCTGAGTATTAGCGAAAACCTCTCCAGCTATCTTAATCAAATACATAACAACCGTGATCTGGAGATTGACATGGTCAAGCACAAGCATCAGAAACATGAGGTATCAATTCTTGCCTTTATATAAGATATATGCCTTTCGCCCCCAAGTCTACTGAATATGATAGAATATAATAGACTATAGACTTGTCAGATAGCTTATGCATCTGAATCAAAACATGTATCCCCCAAGGGCTAGCTTATAATGGTACGTCTCCGTCGTATCTACTTTTCCAAACACTTCTGCCCTTGTTTTAGGCTCTAACTTGCATGATTTGAATGGAACTAACCCGGACTGACGCTGTTTTCAGCAGAATTGCCATGGTGTTATTTTTGTGAGAAATAAAAGTTCTCGGAATGACCTGAAAATCAACGAAGATTATTTCTAGAATATATAAAAAATATTGGTGAAAAGATCCATGTCAGGGGGCCCACACCCTGTCCATGAGGGTGGGGGTGCGCCCTACCCCCTTGGCGCGCCCCCTACCTCGTGGGCCCCCTAACGCTCCACCGACCTCAACCTTGACTCCCTATATTCATATTTGGGGAGAAAAAAATCAGAGAGAAGGATTCATCACGTTTTACGATACGGAGCCGCGGCCAAGCCCTAAACTCTCTCGGGAGGGCTGGTCTGGAGTCTGTAAGGGGCTCCGGAGAGGGGAATCCGTCGTCATCGTCATCATCAACCTTCCTCCATCACCAATTTCATGATGCTCACTGCCGTGTGTGAGTAATTCCATCATAGGCTTGCTGGACGGTGATGGGTTGGATGAGATTTATCATGTAATCGAGTTAGTTTTGCTAGGGTTTGATCCCTGGTATCCACTATGTTCTGAGATTGATGTTGCTATGACTTTGCTATGCTTAATGCTTGTCACTAGGGCCCGAGTGCCGTGATTTCAGATCTGAACCTATTATGTTTTCATGAATATAGTTGAGTTCGTGATCCTATCTTGCAACTCTATAGTCACCTATTATGTGTTATGATCCGTTAACCCCGAAGTGACAATAATCAGGATACTTACCGGTGATGACCGTAGTTTGAGGAGTTCATGTATTCACTATGTGTTAATGCTTTGGTCCGGTACTCTATTAAAAGGAGGCCTTAATATCCCTTAGTTGCCAATAGGACCCCGCTGCCACGGGAGGGTAGGATAAAAGATGTCATGCAAGTTCTTTTCCATAAGCACGTATGACTATATTCGGAATACATGCCTACATTACATTGATGAACTGGAGCTAGTTCTGTGTCACCCTATGTTATCACTGTTACATGATCGATCGCATCCGGCATAATTCTCCATCACCGATCCAATGCCTACGAGCTTTTCATATATTGTTCTTCGCTTATTTACTTTTCCGTTGCTATTGTTACAATCACTACAAAACCCAAAAATGCTACTTTTGCTACCGTTACCACTACTATCATATTACTTTGCTACTAAACTCTTTGCTGTAGATATTAAGTTTCCAGGTGTGGTTGAATTGACAAGTCAGCTGCTAATACTTGAGAATATTCTTTGGCTCCCCTTGTGTCGAATCAATAAATTTGGGTTGAATACTCTACCTCGAAAATTGTTGCGACCCCCTATACTTGTGGGTTATCAAGACCATTTTCTGGTGTCGTTGCCGGGGAGCATAGCTCTATTCTTTGAGTCACTTGGGATTTATATCTATTTATCACTATGAAGAACTTGAAAGATCCAAGAACCAAGATTTATCCCTGAACTACGAGGGGAGGTAAGGAACTGCCATCTAGCTCTGCACTTGATTCACCTTCTGTTTTGAGTAAGCTTGCGACACCTAAACCTACTTCTGCTATTAATTCTGATATGTCACATGTTATTGATGATGCCACTTCTGCTATGCATGATACTTATGATGAAACTACTTCTATGCTTGATACCACTGTGCCACTTGGTTAATTTCTTGATGAACAACTTGCTAGGGCTTGAGAGAATGAAATTATTGAAACTGATAATATTGATGAAAGTGATGATGAAGATTCTCCCCCTAGATATGAATTTCCTGTTGTGCCTGAGGGTTATGTGATGGATGAAGAAACTACTAGAGATTTCTTAGCTTGCAATTATAGATCTGATCTTAAGAAATTATTAGCTAAGCTTAAAGAAAAATCTCTGAATGCTAGAATGAAATATGATCCTGCTGATGCTACTTCACCTATCTTTATTACTGATAAGGATTATGATTTCTTTGTTGATCCTGAGTTAATTACTTTGGTTGAATATGATCCCTTCTATGGCTATGAATCTGAAACTCTTGTGGCACATCTTACTAAATTAAATGATATAGCTACCCTGTTCACTAATGATGAGAAAACTCGCTACTATTATATCCTTAAATTATTTCCGTTCTCATTAAAGGGTGATGCTAAGATATGGTTTAATTCTCTTGATCCTGGTTGTGTGCGTAGTCCCCATGACATGATTTATTACTTCTCTGCTAAATATTTTCCCGCTTATAAGAAACAAGCTGCTTTAAGGAAAAAATGTAATTTTGTGCAAATTAAAGAAGAGAGTCTCCCACAAGCTTGGGGGAGGCTTCCCCAATTACTTAATGCTTTGCCTGATCATCCTCTCAAGAAAAATGAAATACTAGATATCTTTTATAATGGACTAACCGATGCTTCTAGATATTACCTGGATAGTTGTGCTGGTTGTGTTTTCAGGGAAAGAACTGTTGATCAAGCTGAAATTCTATTCAATAATATGTTGACCAATGAAAATAATTGGACACTTCCTGAACCAACTCCTAAGCCAACTCCAAAGAAAAGGGGTATTATATTTCTCAGTCCTGAAGATATGCAAGAGGCAAAGAAATCTACTAAAGAAAAAGGTATAAAAGCTGAAGATGTTAAGAATTTACCTCCTATTGAAGAAATACATGGTCTTAATTCATTACCTATTGAAGAAACACACGGTCTTGATAACCCGACACAGGTAGTAAAGGTAAATTCTCTCTATAGATATGATAAAGCTGAAATCCCTCCTGCTAAGTTTGCTAGCCAATGTTTGGATGAATTTGATAACTTTATGGTTAAGCAAGAAAACTTCAATGCTTATGTTGGCAGACAATTGAAACATAATGCTTATATGATTGAACACTTGAGTGATTATATGGCTAGTGTTAAAGGTGAACTTAAACTTATTAGTAAACATGCTTTTATGGTTACCACTCAAGTAGAACAAATACTTAAAGCTCAGAATCATTTGCTCAATGAATTGAATAGTAAGAAGAATTATAATGTTGTTAGAGTTATGACTAGAGGTGGTAAAATGACTCAGGAACCTTTGTATCCTGAAGGCCACCTGTCATGGACTCGTCACGGCAGATGTCCTTAGTGTCAGGACTTAGTCGCAAGGCCAACGCATCTATGTGGTAGCTTGAGAGGGGTTGAGCAGGACGAGAGACGCGATGTTTTACCCAGGTTCGGCCCCTCATGGTGGAGGTAAAAGCCTACTTCCTGCTTCATTGATATTGATGATGATGATCACGGTTACAAGAGTGCTCTATCTCGAGAGCTATTGTCTAAACCTAACTTGTCCAACTTGTGGAACTTGTCCCCCTCTCCCTCTTAGGGTGCCCTGCCCCTCCTTATATATGTTGAAGGGGCGGTTTACATGACTAGTCATATTAGGATTAGGATTACTCTATTACAAGTGGAGTCCTAGTCCTGCTTCCTTTGTAAGGGAATATTCCTTATGCTTTCCTCTTAAGCCGTCCCACCATAATACGAGCCGGCATTCCATGAACCGTTTGCTTGGGCCACCGGGTCTTGTTGCTCTTCTGCTCCGCCGGCCGAGTCACCAATGAGTCACCTGGCTCAGCCGGGTCATCAGTGAGTGGAGAGATACGGGTGGGTCACTTAGTGAGTCGCCAAGTCAGGGTGGGTCACCAGTGAATCGCCAATTCCGGCCGGGTCATACCACGGGGTATATCCCCGACATTAGTCCCCAGTTTAATTTGGATTTATCCATGTTAAACTGATCTTGCAAAATAAACACAAGAACAAATTTGATAGGTTGTGATCCAGGTTAAAAATTCTTGTAAGCCGGCACCTGGTCATATTTAAGTCCTTGTCATTTCCTTCTTGATACATGCCCATGAACTCATAACAAATCTTCTTTAGTAGATATGTTCAAACTTTGTGAATGCAAAAAATCCAGATACTTCTTTTGAGAAATCCGGGTCAATAGGCCAGCTTCAGAGTCAATTTGCTGACATTGATCTCTTGTAGAGAAATATTGTAAGAAATAATCCACTTGAATTAGCTAAAGCGCCAGTTTAAAAAATATTAGTCTTGAAATACTCATATGAATTTCAGCTTGCTTGAAGATGTAAAACTTGCCGGTTTATCATTGCCAAAATGTCCAGTTTGTAAATATTGATAGCACCGGGTTATAATTGTTGCCGACGCCGGGTCATAGTTATTGGTGATGCCGGGTCAATCTGGTTTACTCAAAAATGAGAATTTGAAGATTTTTCTCCCTTATATCCATATTACTTGTAGCCCCCAAGTCTTGAGCAGAAACAAAGTGATGACTTAAGACTTGCTTCAATATAAATACTGCCACTTTGAAGAAATCCATGTTGCTCATCTTAGTCACTAGTAAAGACTGAATACTCCATATATGTAGCCCCCAAGTGCCGGGTTGTCATGCTTGCAGCAACCTGGGACTTGTAATTGCCATATACTCATAAAAACTTCAACCAGTGTAGCCCCCAAGGGCCGGGTCATTATGCAATAATGAGCAGGGACTTTGTAGACATGATCATGTAGATTTTGAGCAGCAATGTGTAGCCCCCAAGGGCCGGCTTAGTAAGATAATACTGAGCTGGGGCTTTATATATACTTCATTGACAATAATATCATATGATGTAACCCCCATCATGGGGCTTGAACCCACGCCCACAAGGTTAAGAGCCTTGTGCTTTATCAACTGAGAAGTGGATCCTTTAATATAATGGAATAAAACTTGTGTACCTTGAATTGTTGACAGGAGCAATTGGTAGCCCCCAAGGGCCAGCTCATTATGATGTGATGAGTCGGGTCTTCAATAAGGCCAGTAAAAATGACTTTGCATTAGCCCCCAAGTGTCATGGTGCATGCTTGCAGCGACACGAGACTTGCATATTTGATGTAATCTCAACTTGAATAATGTAGCCCCCAAGTGTCGGGTCGTAAGCCTGCAGCGACTCGGGACTATTCCTTACATTGTAGAATAGATCATATCCATTGATAATATAATAGCCATTGCGCTAAAGCGACTTTTGAAAACCTTATCCGTTGACAAGTAAATCCAGAGTTTAAATACCCGACGGCTCTTGGCCGATGGTGATTTAATACGCCTCCATTGTAAACCGGAATTTTTATAACCTGGCGGCTTATAACCTTTGAGAAAATCCAAAATGGATAATCATTTTGAAGCATCAATTTTAATGAAGAGCTTGGACTTAAGCATTTATATAAGTCATAGTTCTGCAAAACCTGCACAGAATCTAAACAACATACACCCTGGCGACTTAACGTTAAAAGCCAGGGTGGGTAACAACCCAAACATAATATAGCCTTTATGCAAGTATGGAAAAGACTAGAATTAAGGCCATTCAAGCCTAAACATACTGGCGATTTAACGTCAAAAACTAGGGCGGGTTATCAAACCTCGCATATTTATATAATCAGGAAAACATACATGTGGCATTGGCTCATACCGCCGGCTTATATCGTCGTATCGAATAAGGACAATAATCCAATGATTGATATGCGCATGATTTGAATGGCGCAATTCAAAATATACCGGCGGCTTAAAATCCATAGCTAGGGACAGTTTAAACATAATCATGTATAAACAATATCATACCTGTGATATTGAATTGTACTGCCGGCTTATGATACCTGTGCAGTAAGGGTGATGACCCAAAACTTAGAAGCCAAACCTTCCATGTATTAATATTGTCATATGCTGGTGACTTGTTGTCGAAAGCCAGGTCGGGTTAAAAGAAACCACAGATATATGCTTCAGATATGAGCAAAAGTCTCAAGACAAACCAAAAGATTGTTTTCAAAAAACTTAAGTCAAACAAAGAGAAAAATTTGAGGCTTCTGATTCGAATACGATCAGCAAACCGGACCAAAGGGGTTAAGCTAGGATTCAAATACGATCATGTAGCCCCCAGTGGCTTTGGCGTTGCGCCGATCAAGAGGGTACTAATAGCTATGTTTTCTTTGGTTCGAATATGACCTATGTTTGAACATGAAGCCCCCAAATGACCTTGAGAGGTTTTTAACGACCCCGATTCGAATACGATCCAAGTCGGACCCAAAAGGGATTAAGCTATGATTCAAATACGATCAAGAAGCCCCCTAGTGGGTTTGGCATTGTGCCAATCAAGAGGGTACCGACAACTATGTTCTCTTTGGTTCGAATACGACCTATGTTTGAACAGGAAGCGCCCAAGTGACCATATAAGTTTTGGCATTGCGCCGATCAAGAGGGTACCAACAGCTATGCTCGATGAGTAGGAAGCCCCCAAGTCACCATAATAAGATAAGCCGTAAGGCAGGATACCCATGTTTGAACCATGCATCATGGCAACAAGTTCTCTTTGGCAACCTTTAATCTTTCTGAGAACTCGAACTTGTGAGAGATTAATTCTTTTTGATCAGGAACTTTAAACCTGATTTGAAAGCTTTGTGGGAAACAGGTTTACCTTAAGCCAGATTTTAAACCGGATATTGAGAGCTTCAGCGCTTTGTGGGAGACAGATTTCCCCTGAACTGGATTTTGAACTGGAATCCTTCTTTTTAAGCCGGAAATTTTCTAACAGCCTTTAAATATTCGCCAATAAGGCAATAGCCTCCGGGGCCGGGTTATTTCTCTCTCCAATGACCCAGAGTTCTTGAATCTGATATGTTAAGCCGGAATTTATCTGCCGCAGAGTTGATGATCACCTTGGTGAAGCTGAAATCAATCACGGGCGAGTCAGCCATGGAAGCAGGTAGATGAGCCGGGCGCGGTGTTGTAAGCCGGTGCGGACGGGTGAATCAATCGCATCAGTGGTAAGCCATGCGGTTGGCGAGTCAATTGCGGGTGTGGTTTCAGCGAGTTGATGTAGATCGAGCTGCACGGGTGGCGGCTTTTGTACACCCCTTCAATAACAAGCGGGCGCGGACACCAGTGCATGATGATGCTAATGCACACTCCATAAACACAACATGGCACCACCCTTATAATGAATCATTGTCCTGCACAAAAATATTACCAGCCCAAGTAATTGTTCTCAAAAGAATTAACATGCCCATACAATACAGAGGAAAAATATCACCTGATGTAGACGACGTGGACGCACAGCAATGTGACCAAACGAAGGCCTTCACGCCCAAGCAAATAACCACACATCCATCCAGTTTGTAAGCCACACACACGGACCGCATGAAGAGACCGCGAGTGCAACTTGAGGCAGAGACCGGCGAGCCTCAGCAGAGCTCGACGTCTTGGTGATGCTCAGAGGCGGAGGTACAAACCGGCGAGGGGTGCGAGACGGCAACCGGCAGATGAACAGCAATAGGGCGGCTCGACGCGCGGTGACGGAGATGGCAGGGCTAACTCGAAGCTCGACAGTAGAGGCGGTTCAACGCAAATGAACCCGTGGAAACAGCGGTTCATATGCGGAAGAAGTAGCCTGCAGCAGAGTCAAGCTGCTCAGCCGGGCCGGCTCAGCGCGGGCATGGTGAGGCAGCGTGGGATGGAGACGACGGCCGTGTGGCGGAGGTGCCGGCTTAGTTCCACACCAGTGGGGGCAGCTCGACGACGCAGGGCCGCAGCTAAGGCTGAGAGCAAGCAGTGGCTCAATGGGGGCATCTCACATGGCGGCGAGGGAGGCTGAGCGCGGGTAGAGTAGCACGAGGCCCAGGCGGCAGCGCATTGCAGCAGTGGCGGCTTGCGGCGTGACTGTAACAGCGGGAGCGATTCAACTCGCTGACAATTACGACGAAGGTGACTCACAGGTGATGGGAGGATCTGATAATACCCGAATCGCTGGTATCTTATGATAACGACACCAGCCGATGGGTGTTGAAAGCCTCTGTACTAGCACTCCGGTCCGCTGGCCTCCACGTGAGAAGAATCCAATTTTGTGAGACTTGAGCCGACGTCAATCGAGATGATTAGACTTTCAATTGTCCTTTCCTTTTAAAAATATTTTATCTGATCTCAGTGGAATTTGGAACTTGATGTCTTGTCTCTGACAATCTTTCCTGTAACTGCTGGCCTACGTATATTTCCACTATAGACTTTGGGTGATGCTGTGTTGGTATTTTGAGGCTTTTTCTTGGTGCGGTCCCATAGGCATACCTATATGACGTCCCTGCAAATAGTGTACGTACGTGTACCTTTTTCCAAATGATCAGCGGCGCTGGTAGTATTAATTCATAATGTTTTGTTGTCCTCCTCGTAATTCTACAAGACTGGCCGCGCAAGAATCGATCTCTACCGCTGCGTATGAGTTGAGTCGGCAGCAAGAACTTGTCGGTCTCGTCGACTTATACAGGACTCCTGTCGGTCTCGGCCTCTTGCAGGCGGTACTCCAGACATCGATCAGACTTCGGATCATTGTAACATTGAAGGAAATAACACCCGCAGCTACGAGTTGATGCTCTGTAACTTGTATTGTGCCCAATCAGACTCGAACGGAAGTTGACAGTCTCACGACGTGGTGATTTGATAGCTTGATGGATTGCTAGATGTTGCGCACAGCCCGCCGAGAAAAATTGACCGCATCCACCCGATTGCACACTGACATGAAGATTAAAATCCTGTCGGCCGTTTGTCTCGGCAGATTGCCCGACGGCGGCGACGGACCAGTTGTAACCCTAAATTTCTTGAACCTTCAATCTTTATCTATCTTAAATCCGGACTAATGAACTTGAAGTTGATACAAATTCCTCCAAACCGGCTCATCCAGAAAACTGCAAAATTTCTTGATCCCTGGGAGAGATCCCTCCAAGAACTCAACACCACCGTGCGCAGGCCCCACGGTGGGCGCCAACTGTCGTGGAATCGTCATGGCAGATGTCCATAGTGTCAGGACTTGGTCGCGAGGCCAACACATCTATGTGATAGTTTGAGAGGGGTTGAGTGGGACGAGAGACGCGGTGTTTTACCCAGGTTCGGCCCCTCACGGTGGAGGTAAAAGCCTACATCCTGCTTCATTGATATTGATGATGATGATGATCACGGTTACAAGAGTGCTCTATCTCGAGAGCTATTGTCTAAACCTAACTTGTCCAACTTGTGGAACTTGTCCCCCTCTCCCTCTTGGGGTGCCCTACCCCTCCTTATATATATTGAAGGGGCGGTTTACATGACTAGTCCTATTAGGATTAGGATTACTCTATTACAATTGGAGTCCTAGTCTTGCTTCCTTTGTAAGGGAATATTCCTTATGCTTTCCTCTAAAGCCGGCCTTCCATGAACCGTCTGCTTGGGCCACCAGGTCTTGTTGCTCCTCTGCTCCGCCGCCGGGTCACCAATGTGTCACCTGGCTCGGCCGGGTCATCAGTGAGTGGAGAGATCCGGACGGGTCACTTAGTGAGTCGCCAAGTCAGGGCGGGTCACCAGTGAATCGCCAGGTCCGGCCGAGTCATACTTCCGGCCGGGTCATACCGCGGGGTATATCCCCGACACCACCCTAAGAGAATTGAGCAAGATTCTCAGAGAATTAATATTAATGCACCTAGTCCTTCTAAGAGGAAGAAAAAGAAAAATGATAGGACTTTGCATGCTTCTAGTGAACCTGTTATTGACACACCTGAGAATCCCAATGATATTTCTATTGATGATGTTGAAACACAATCTGGTAATGAACATGAACCTAGTGATAATGTTAATGATGACGTTCATGTTGATGCTCAACCTAGCAATAATAATGATGTAGAGATTGAACCTGCTGTTGATCTTGATAACCCACAATCAAAGAATCAACGTTATGATAAGAGAGACTTTGTTGCTAGGAAGCACGGTAAAGAAAGAGAACCATGGGTTCAAAAACCCATGCCTTTTCCTCCTAAACCATCCAAGAAAAAGGATGATGAGGATTTTAAGCGCTTTGCTGAAATGATTAGACCTATCTTTTTATGTATGCGTTTGACCGATATGCTTAAAATGAATCCTTATGCTAAGGATATGAAGGAAATTGTTACTAATAAGAGAAACATACCGAAAGCTGAAATTTCCACCATGCTTGCTAATTATACTTTTAAAGGTGGAATACCAAAGAAACTTGAAGATCCAGGAGTACCAACTATACCATGCTCCATTAAAAGAAACTATGTTAAAACTGCTTTTTGTCATCTTGGAGCCGGTGTTAGTGTTATGCCTCTCTCTTTATATCGTAGACTTGATTTGAATAAGTTGACACCTAATGAAATATCTTTGCAAATGGCTGATAAATCAACTGCTATACCTGCCGGTATTTGTGAGGATGTGCCTGTTGTGGTTGCAAACGTTACTATTTTAACGGACTTTGTTATTCTTGATATTCCCGAGGACGATAGTATGTCTATTATTCTTGGAAGACCCTTTTTGAATACTGCAGGGGCTGTTATTGATTGCACCAAAGGAAATGTCACTTTTCATGTTAATGGTAATGAGCATACAATACACTTCCCGAGGAAACAACCTCAAGTCCACAGTATCAATTCTATTGGAAATTTTTTAACAATTACTATTGGAGGTTTTGAATTTCCTCTTCCTACTGTCAAGAAGAAATATGATATTCTTATTGTTGGGGACATGCATATCCCCATTGAGGTAACCTAGTGTTATTCGAAAATTCTCCGGTTTCATGTTATTCGAAATAAGTTTGTTAACAAGACCTGATCAACCTTGTTAGTGGATTCCTTTTGATGAGCATGAGATCGATGAATTTAGAAAACACAACTCTATGTACCCTCCTTTTACTTTCTGTTATTTATATTAAATAAAGCAAAAATGGTATTTTTCTGTCTGTTTTCTGAATTATCCATGAAATAAAAAATACCCTGAAAATAAAAGTTCTCCAAATGCCCTGAATATTAAATATGATTTTTACTAGAATATTTGAGAATATCTGGCACTGAGAACACAGCAGGGGAGCAAGCACCTGGCCACGAGGGTCCAGGGTGCGCCCACCCCCTGGGCACGCCCACTGCCTCGTGGGCCCATGGTGGCTCCCCTCCACTTATTCCCGCCACCACACACTCCTTATTCCTCCCAAAAACATTACCAACCAGCTCAAGCACGAGTTCTAGCTTATCTTGCTACCATTTTCGATCTCCTAGCTCAAAGCTCCATTCACAAAACTGCTTTGGGGGATTGTTCTTTGGTATGTGACTCTGGTCCAATTAGTTTTTGTTCTAGTGCTTTATTCATTGCAAATTTTTGCTGCTTAGGTGACTGAAGATACAAGATTAGGGAGTGTTCGGATAGCTGGACTATACCTTCAGCCGGACTCCTGGACTATGAAGATACAAGATTGAAGACTCCGTCCCATGTCCGGAAGGGACTTTTCTTGGCATGGAAGGCAAGCCTGGCGATACGGATATGAAGATCTCCTACCATTGTAACCGACTCTATGTAACCCTAACCCTATCCGGTGTCTATATAAACCGAAGGGTTTTAGTCCGTAGGACAACATACACATCAACAATCATACCATAGGCTAGCTTCTAGGGTTTAGCCTCTTCGATCTCGTGGTAGATCTACTCTTGTACTACCCATATCATCAATATTAATGAAACAGGATGTAGGGTTTTACCTCCATCGAGAGGGCCCGAACCTGGGTAAAACTTCGTGTCCCTTGCCTCCTGTTACCATCCGGCCTAGACGCACAGTTTGGGACCCCCTACCCGAGATCCGCCGGTTTTGACACCGACATTGGTGCTTTCATTGAGAGTTCCTCTGTGTCGTCGCCATCAGGAAGGATGCCTCGCCCCGTCTTTAAAGACGACACCATTGCTAAGGGAGCTTTGGCTGTCGGCCAAACCCTCCAGCTAGGTGGTTTTCTTATGACCGCCTGTTCGGTTTCTGCACCGATGATGACCTCTCAAGCCATCGAAAACAATCTTCATGTCAGCTCGGAACTTGCCGAGCAGTTAGATCCAATGGAGCTTTCCTCCATAAACGAGCTCTTGGATCGCTTCGTTGCTCTGGGAGTCGCTACGGATTACGACCAGATCAGGCCTAAAACCGATCTGAGAGAGATTAACTCTCCCCAAGTCACCCATCACGTTGCTATGGTAGAGGGACAGTGCGGCAACCCTTCATCTATCTTAAGGACTCGCTACGTCCGGATTCCCGATCCCTCCAAGCCGGATACCCGTGGAGGGGAGGATATCACTCAAGACCTGAACTTAGAGTCAGGCGACGGGCTGGATTCATTAGACAACATCCAGGAATCCAAATTTTCGAGTTCGGAAATTCCTCGGCCTCTGAGCCTTAGATAGGGTGAGGCTTCAAATTTAATTCCACCCACCCACCCCAACATAAGCGATCTATCCAAAATCAGGCAAGAACCCGATGAAACAGTGCATCATTACTGGGCCAGATTCCTCTTAGTTAAGAACAGGCTAAGGGACTGCCGTGAGGAAGACGCAATCTCAATCTTCTGCGATAATTGCACAGACAAGGGAATACTCAACGCCATCAGTCGCCGTGATATTACACGCTTCACTAACTTGGCATACATTGTACGAAAGTACTGTGCGATGGAAAGCGCCTGGAAAACAGAAATAAAATTTTGGGACAATCCAGCCCTGAATACAAACCCAGTCCGAAATAAAAGGGTGCATCATCACCAGTCACCCGGATCAAGCACTAAAAAGCAAAAACCCTCTACAGGGCATGGAACCGTACTGGAAGGATGGCTTAATGGACACTGTAAAATTCACAGTACAGAGGACGCCACACCAACTCACAGCCTCGGAGCATGTTGGATACTCTGGCAGGTGGCCAAAATTGGCGAAAATCTCCTAATTTCGGAGGCCACAGAAAGCCACCCCAGAGACACCAATACGGTATTAACAGTCTTCGAGACTTTCGCATCAAATAATATGCGAAAAAGGACACTCCACAGCCTTGCCGAAGTCTACCATGTAGCAACAATAAACCCATGGAGTGACACGGCTATTACCTTTAACGCCAGTGATGAACCTAAATTCCGAACAGCCCGAGCACCAGCCGCATTGGTCCTCAGTCCAATAGTGGACGGATTTCGTCTTACCAAGGTACTCATGGACGGCGGCAGTGGATTGAACCTCATTTATGAGGAGACCTGTAACATCCTAAATTTTCAATTTGGAATGTTATACATTAGATCATCATGCATATCATATTTTATTTTGATTTTGGTTTTGATCCTAGAAAATCCTAAGCAACTCAAGGACCCACGGAGAGAGTTGGGGATTTCGTTATTTACATATTCTAGTTTTCTCAAATTTTGTAAACAGGATCATTTGATTTTATTTATTTTATCATCAATTATTTCTATTACAAAAATATGAGAGAGGGAATAAAATGACTTTCCCAAAATATAGAAATATTGAGGATTTAATAAAAAAATCAAATAAGATTTATTTCGGAGTTTTTCGGTATTTTTATTTGAATTTAGGAAAAATGCGCGTTTTTCAAAATTGCATTTAAGGCCCAAATAAATGTTCACTTTATCGGGCTTGATTTTAGAAACCCGGAAAAATTTATTTCGTGATTTTTGGAGTCCGTTTAGTATTTATTTTTATTTTTCTTCCGAGCGTAATTATTAAAAAAAACGAAACCGACTATGGGCCGTACCCGAGCAGGACTCCGCCCGGGGGCGCCTTTATATAGCGCCGCACCCGAGCCCCCAGCCCACACCAGCCCCGCGCCCGATCCGCCGGACCCGCTGCCGACTCGCCGGAGTTGCACGTCGCCCGAGGTTTGCCGCCGCTTCGACTTCCGTGCCGAAAAAAAAATTTAAAAAAATTCGTCGATTTTATTTTCGAATTTTTTTATTTTAATATTTTTTTATTTATTTTAATTATTTTCGGATTAGGTTAATTAACGTTTAATCTGTTCGTCGTTTTTTTCTTTTTCGTCGGATTTTCGCGGTTATTTTCTGATCGCGATTTCTGATCCGATTTGCGGTTTAGTATAACTTTTCGCCCGTTTATCGGAATCAGGCGATTCAAGCGCCTGGAGTTTCGTCTCGAAACCCTCTTTCCGAATAATCAACTTAAACAAGTTTTTGCTACTGTAAAATTTGCCCTAGATCTAGATTACTAGAACGAAGTTGTTTTCTTTCGCCGTTTGATTTCTTTTGCTTCGTTCGATTTGATTCTTTTTGCAAACCAGGGTTCTTAAGTTGAACTTTCTGGTTAGATCTTCTATTTGAGTTTTACTTGTGCATTAGTTGAGTACTTATTGTATGCTTGTTTGTTTGTCTGCGATAGAATACCCGGAGTGCGCCGCCTGTTACGTTGAATCTCTAGGTTTCGCGGATCATTAGCAAGGCAAGTAACACTTTGATCATACCTTTTTCTACAACCCAGTTTTATTGCATCAGATCAATCCTCACACATTGCATGAATAGGATCTAATTAAATTGTGGGATGGGAAGTAGATGAGGTAGTACATATTACCTGTTTATTATCAAACCTTTGGGAGTTACTTCTACGTTTGCTTATTATGCCATGCTATGCTAGTAGACGTGGATTGGGTGAGTGAAATCCATGACAGATGTGAGATTGATAATTAATGGTTTATCTAAGGTGGCAACTTAAACACACATCTGGGTGGATTGAGGCACCTGGTTTCCAGGACTTGCCTGCTTTTCTTTTGGACCGCCACCCAGGCTCAAAGGGATCATGAGATTATTCATACTAGAAACTTCCGTGTGCAGCCACAAGCCATTATGGGCTCTGGCATAGTTGACTAAGTTGTGCAAACTCTTACAGTGGTAGACTAGCAGATGTAGGGGATGTAGGTGGTACGGTCTACCCGATCGTAAGGTGCTAGCGCTTCTGAAAGAATATGTCTCGGTCATCCGTCTTCTCAAACACCATGTAGTGCGAGAAAACAAACGGAGGCGATCGAGTCTTGTGGGGAAAAGTGTGCAAACCTCTGCAGAGTGTAACAAACTAATCATGGTTAGCCGTGTCCCCGGTTATGGACATCTTGAGTATCTAGTACCTGGATTATCATGTGAATCTCAACATGTTACTCTAAAGTTAATTTGTTGGGTTTAATGATGTTATTTTAATTGGGATTGAGAATGCCGTCAACCATTCTCAATGTTTAAAAACCACCTTGATAGTAATTAAATTTATTCCTTTGAAGTAGGGAAAAATTGGCTTTACGCAAAAACTGTAACCATAGAGCTTTCCACCAGCCAAATATGCATATAGTATAGCTGTTGCATTCCATTACTCTCTATGTGTTACCTTGCCAGCATATTCCATGTGCTGACCCGTTTTCGGGCTGCAACGTTAATGTTGCAGACTTTTCAGACGATGATTAAGGAGTTTTTAGGTCATGGTTCTATACTCAGTGATGCCGTTGGAGTTGATGGACTCACTTATCTTCCAAGCCTTCCACTGTTATCGTTATTAGATGGCCTTAAGCCATATTTATTGTAATAAGTTCTCTTTTGAGATACTCGATGTAATAAGTGTGTGATTGCTACTCTGCTATAAATCCTTCGAGTACTGTGTGGTGTCAGCATTATTGATCCAGGGATGACACCGGAGCACAGAGATTAGACTATTTGAGGTCTGGTCGCTACAAGACCCTTCAAAAAATGGAAATAGACTGGAACCGCATTGAGCGAAGCAGCACAACCTTTAGAGGAATAATCCTCAGTCAGGAAGCGCGCTGTACAGGAAAAATCACACTAGATGTGGTGTTCGGCACGCTGGATAATTACAGGTCCGAAGAGGTCATGTTCCAGGTGGCTCCGTTCAACAGCGGTTATCATGCTCTGCTAGGGCGGGAAGCGTTCACAATCTTCCAAGCAATACCCCATTACGGGTACATGAAGCTCAAGATGCCCGGGCCTAACGGGATCATCACTCTCGCTAGTGATCCGGACATAGTACTCCGCGCTGAAAACAAGACAGCCGCACTGGCCCTCAAGGCACTATCTGAAGCCCTAGCGGCTGAGGAGCTGACTGCGCTGCGCTCTATGGTGAATAGGGACGATGTGGTACTCGACAAAAGATCCAAGTCCACCTCCTTTAAATCGGCGGACGAAATAGTCAAATTCCAAGTCCATCCAACGGACCCCAATAAAACAGCTTCCATCAGGGCACAGTTAAACCCTATGAGAGAACTGGGACATTTTCGCCTGGCACCCTTCAGACATGCCAGGAATCCCACGCAGGTTGGCCGAGCACAGCTTAAATATCCAAACAGGATTCAAACCTGTCAAACAGGCTCTTCGGCGTTTTTCCGAACCTAAGACACATGCCATGGGGGAGGATCTAGCAAAGCTATTGGAGGCCGGATTCATCAGAGATATAAAACATCCGGACTGGCTAGCAAACCTGGTGATGGTACCAAAGAAGGACAAATCCTGTGTGGGTACCCCGACTCATAAGTCGTGGTCAACGAATGCACGTGCACAGTGATCCCAGAGATCAATGCTCACTAACACACAGAAGCTGAATAACAAGAGTCTTACATCCATACATACCGTATTACACAAGTAGGACCATTATGGTCAAGTCTTGAGTATAACATCGCAGCGGAAATCTTCGTCGATAACTTGGACCCATGCCATCTACCTTAACCCTACAGGCATTTTGACTGGGAAGCATCCTAGCTCGCATGTTCGTCACCGAGGTACTCTTCTTCATATCATGTTCTTTCATGCCTGGCCAATAAAATAACCAGTGGCAAGCCAATGAGTACTTTGAATGTACTCGCAAGCAACCCATGTTTTGGTTCAAGATACAACAATGCATTATATAGGTAAAATTTTTTTGCGGAAAGCTATTTTTTGAGTGCAATGACATGTTCAACAACTCATAAGACTTGCATCAGGAGAATTCAAGTAACCAAGAGGACAGGTTACAGATATCAACACAAAGGGAGTGGGCTCCAACCCAACTCATCCATGTCAAGTCCTTTGACTTGACCCAAGTAGTTCTTCCCACACACTGGTTTGTAAACAAGTGGATTTAGCCCAAGAGCGGTTACCCAACTATCCTTGATCGTGGACACGGCTATTCGAATAGTTTTACACTCTGCAGAGGTTGCACACTTTACCCACAAGATCCGGGGAACTTCCGTGTCATCCACGACCCGCGGTACCTCAAGTACCCGGGGTAAGCACCCGATCACTATCTTTCCCTAGACGACAATAACGTGGAGTCCACTCGATTGGTAGTAACCCCCGTTCCCAACATTTCACAACTTAAAAATTGTGGAGCCTTGCTCCCATATTCATCACATACCACTGGCACGGGGTACCAACGGTGTGTCCGGTGCCCCATAAAAATGTTCTTGGCCGCCCTACCTGGCACGACCCTGTCCCGAGAGAGAGCGCCAACTCTCCCCCGTCACTAGTAATGCGGCCTCCAAGCTAGTATCAGCCTAGGTAATCAATAATGCTGTTTCCCATATAAGGGTAGAGTGGTTGCGCATGTAAGGTTGGAATAACGGTCGCAACTTAAACCAATCCGTTTTTGAAAGCAACACACACACTTGCCTCGGTACACCACTTCGTCATCAAGTGGCTACCCAACTCATCATCTCCCTCGGGCATAAGTGGCACCCAATGGGGTTTTCGAAAAGTCCTTTGAAAATACTTTGTCTCCATCACCATGCATATTCCCATCCCTTTTGCGTAGCACTACTTAGCATCCTATCTACTCCCACCGGCATAACCCTCATAGGGAGGTAGGGTCATGCACAATGCAAGTATCAACGAGGAAGTAACAGAGGCAACCCATCAAAGTGGTTACCATCTCATCATGATTCCGATGCAACACTAATAAAGTGCTATATGACATGCATAAAAAGGGTTTCATAAATATGGTCAAAGGGCTGCTTCCCTGTTTTAACAAAGTCTTCGAGGTCTTCAAATATCTCTGGTCCAACTCCAAGCATTTCGTCTACTTCGTCAACTATCATCGAAAGCAACCATAATAAGCAACACAACAAGGCAGGAAATGAAAGTGCTCTAAAAATATTGATTTGACTTTTCTAGGACATCTCTGGTTATATGAAAATTAACCTGAGTGGTTTCATTGGAATTGGGTCAGTGGATATTTCTAAACATTTGGATATGATGGAATCAAGGGGTTTATGGATTTGCAAGAGGGGTACAGAAATATTATTTTGAAAAATGAGCAAGGATACCCATTTAACAAGGCATGATTTTAGAAGCATCTAGGAGTCGGTTTCACTAGACTTGGAGTTCAAATGATTTCTCTAGGAATTGCAAAGTTGGCTGTATATGAAGGAATAGACCACTATTTAAGGTGATACAGAAAGTATTAGTAAAAATGTTCAAAAACTAACTTTTGAACTTATAGACATCTAGGATTTTGAATCATGGAATTTGGATAAAAATGGGCTCTCTGTGATTTTCTAAAGTTTATCACAAAAATGGAAAAATAGGATTTGCTAATTATTTGTGAAAGAAATATTTCTGTAAAAATGTGCAAGTAGCACCATGCGATAGGGAATGAATTTAGAAACTACTAGAAATTTGAATCATCAAATTTGGACAATGTTTGACTTGTTTAGAGATTTTTGAAGTTCACTGGATACAGAAAATGAGAAAAAGGGTTTTATACCTAATCTCACGCGCTGAGCGTCATTTAGCCGGGCAGCGCACTGGGCCTGGCCCAGCTCCTCGCGGACACCTGATGGGAGGCCACGCCGAAGGCGTATTCCCCGGTGACGCTTTTGCCGAAGGGAAGCGTAGAATGGTTGGCCCGTCTCCACTTAAATGATGTGGCCGGCCGGCGGGGTCATTGACCTACGGGGCCCACCCGCAGAGTCTTCTTCCTCCTCCCGTGCTCGCGACAGGAGGGGATCGAGCCCCTTCTGCGCACCGGCCGGCGCCTTCCCCCGGCGACACAGGCTACCCCTGGCCAAGCCGCGGCCACCGGAGGGGTCGCCAGGGAGCGGCGCATCAGGGGCTCCTCGGGGATGGCAGGGAGGGTGGCCGAGGCGCGGCGGGCACTGGCCAAGGAGGGCGGACACCCAGGCGATGATGGGCAGGGGCACAGTGCCCCGGCGGTCAGGAAGATGGGGGGAAAAGGGTGGCCGGCCCCTGGGTGCTTTCCTGGTGAGGAGAGGAGGAGGGGAGAAGCCCGCCCTTGCCCGAATTAGAGTGGAGGCCGGCGGCGCCACTCTGACCATGGAAGGTGCTGGAGGGCATGAGGGGGGAGAAGGAGGATGTCTGGGAGGTGCACGGGAGAGAGGGGGACCCAACCGAGGCGAGAGAGAGCTCGGGGGTAGCTTAAAATGGGCGAGGCCGCGGTGCACCATGGGCAGCGTCCATGGACGTGCTCGGGTGGGCTCGTGGAGGGATAAGGAGTGCGAGGGAGGAGGGGCCCGACAGTGTTGCGTGTCATGGACGCCGAGGCGGCCTCGGGGGACACGATTCCGGCTCCCAAGGTCGATGGGAGGCCTTGGAATGGGCGTGCTACAGTGCCGGAGAGCACTGTAGCATGCTCCAGAGCATGAGCTCTGCACGCCATGGCATTGTTTATGTGCCAGGGGCGTGTCCACTAGTGTCTGGGGCTTTGTGGGGTGAGTAAACAAAGGGGGGTGGCCTTGGATGCCCTGGTGAACCACTAGGAGAGGAGAGAGGTAGAAGAAGAGGGAGAGAGGGGCTGTCCAGGGAGGTAAATGGGGGTATTTTACCCCTCAACCATTGAGCAATGGCCAGGGGAGAGTTACTGGAGGTAGGAGAAGACTAGGAGGGGCTGTGGTAAAAAGATAGGGTCATGGAGATTAGTGGAAGTGGTCAAAAAGGTGGTTTTGGAAATTTTGCAGAAGGTGTTTGTTGTAGGTTTGGGCAAGTAAATTAACTCCACTCGACATGAGAATTAACAGGATCAAGTGTCACACATAATTGAGGTTGACCACCAAGTTTGAGTCCATTTTAAGAAAGTTGCCAATGCAATTTTTGTAAACCCTAGAAATCAGCAGAAATGGCTTTACCAAGATTTAGTCATGCAAATCTATTCTCCTTGATGCACCACTTTGTCTAGTGTCATCATTTGAGTATTTGAACATGTGCAAAAAAATTCAGATCAAAAGGACACACTTGGCAATGTAGAGTTGTTCAAATTTGGTTCTGGACAGAAAGGGTTTTGGGGTACTTTGATCAAGATAACATTCTCTCCAACTTGTGCCATTTGGTCTAGGGCAGATTATTACACCATTCGAGCATGTGCACCAAGTTTGAGAGCATTTGGACATGTTTGACAGTGCAAAAATGTTCAAACTTGAAAAAGGACAGAAGTGGTTTTGAGAGGGTTTCATGGGGTTATACTATTCTCCATGACATGGTACTTGGCAAGATCATCAAAAATGTCATATGTGACATGTTAGAATTTTCTTGGATTTTTTTGAAAATATTTCCTATAGAAATATTTCAAATCCTTGAAATGAGCAGAAATGGTTTTGGGAGGTTTTGTCCAATATTTTGATCATGACCATGTGTTGAAACTCATATATACGGAAAATATATGTCCATTGAGTCTCCCTAATTTTTCTCAAAAAAATTTAAAGCTTTAAAATAATTTTAACCTATTAAAGACCATTTCTGGCATTAAGAAAAAGCCTTTAAATCAAATAGGAAAATAACTTTTAAAATTATATTTTTGTGGTTTCTGGGTATCCTATATCTAATAGGAGTCAAACATATTTTTGGAAAGATTTTACTGCCCTGAATTAAGTACTTGCAGTACAAATCTTAATTCAGGGGTTTTTGGAAAACTAATTTTTGAAAATACTTTTTGGCCAAATTATTTTTGTAAGAAAATACTATATTGCTCTATACACATGGCATGATCATTGGTTCAAGAGTTTGGAGCAAGGATATGAAGTATAGGAGTTGGAGGATTTATTTGATTTTTAGAGCACTTGCAAACAACAGACAAAATCCAAACAAGGCAAGGTCCAAAACACTCAAAAGTTTTTGTCAAACCACATTTTATCATGATTTATTAGCTTAAGTGTTGTGGCATGAAAATCAGGGTGTGACAGACCTACCCCCTTACAAGAATCTCGTCCCCTAGATTCCCAGACTAGGCGCGGAAAGGAATACGGAAACTTGGATTTGGGGTAGTCTTCACGTCCTCATACTGCTTCTGCTTCCGTTTGGTGCTCCATTGAACCTTGAAGTACTCGATTGCATGGCTTCGTGTTTGTTGTCCTGCTTGATCCAGATTGCAACTGGGATATCTCGCATAGGTCATATTGGGCTGGAGGTCGATGGCTCGTGGACGATGTCCTTGTAGAGACCGGGCTAGTTAGGAAGTTGGAAACGTTTCCGGAGTGGTGTTGTGTGGAAAAACGTTGTGCACGGTGGGTGACTCAGGTGATAACTCTAGCTGGTAGCCATCTATTCTTCGCCTTGCAGTGATCTTGGAGAGGGCCAATAAATCTTGGCGTGAGCTTCCCTTTGACATGGAAATGCTTGGTTCCTTTGAGAGAAGTGGTTTGCAGATATTCCTGGTCTTTGATGCGGAGGTATACTTCTTGAAAATGGTGGTTGTTGTAGTTCTTCCTCCTAGACATGACAATCTTCAGATGTTCCTTGACCAGCTCAACGATTCTTCTTCCGTCTTCGGGTAGACAAGTATGTCATCAAAGAAAGATGACAACTAACTTGTCCAAGCACTCCATGAAGTCTATGGGGTACGTAAAGTGGGCTGAGGCATTGGTGATGGATGTGGTTGAGCATTGGCCAAGGTCTTATCGATCTAGAGCCAAAGCCCAAGGTCAGGATCCGTCCATGTTGTGGCTTGGTAGGGCGTAAGGGTTTCAAGGATTCTAGTGTGCGAGTGAATGTTTATCATACCATCCTTGAGCACAGTTTCTGAGATGCCAATCGTTCTATCTAGTCTTCCAAACAATCACATCATGTTACCGAAAGAATCATCCCGTATAGGTCAACTCCAATCATCACTCATGTTATTCATATCCTCATGACTCCCCGAGGGGAGGTCTAACAAAATCATATACATGTCACTATCCCCAAACTCATATGTATGGCTACCCCTAAAAATCCATGGGTAGAGCATATAAGTTGCTAAGCTTGAATTTAATCACCACAATCAAAGTGCTCAGTCTATTGATCCAAGGTCCATGATAAAGCATCTCTATCCTAAGGAAACACGTTGTAAGCCACTCCAAGATCTTGTTTCCTTCCTATGAATCAACTCCAATAGCCCATTAACTTCCATTAATCACTACATAATCCATTAATTCTACAAATCCAATGTCTATGGTGTCTCACACGAATCTTCTAATGTCCTATAGTCCCCAAACACTTGAAAGGGCTGTCTTTACCATAGTAAGTCCACCAATTTCCATTATCATGGTCAAGTAAACTCCAAGGTCAAGCTTATATCAACTCCGACAATTAATCCAATCTCCTAGTTTATTGTCCTCCAAGAAACATGGTATCATGATCGAGATCATCAGTCTAAATCCAATTTAGTCCGAACCATGTAGAATTACTCTACATCCATACTCCACTAGGATAACGTATTGAATCCAAATCTCATGTCCAACGAGAATTCCTATCTATTCCCCCAAGTCATTGATACAAACTCATCAAGTCATTTGTCCTCTATTCCTATATCCTCAAACTGGTCTTCCCTATGGCATCGTCAGTTCTGGTGCTATATTAGGATGATAATGTGCTCGTTCACTATGTCCACTAGTTCCATAATGAACCCAATGTTGTGCAAGGTTTACAGAGGCTTAACTGGTTCTCTTGCAATTCTATGGGTTAAGCACATGGTTAAGGACTTGAGCTGGGGTATCTCGTGAAGTCTTGAAGGGTCTAAGAATGGGTTTCTAGTCTGGGGGTTAAACATGACTCTACGGGGTTTTACTTGGTCGAGGAGGCTGTAGAAAAGTTCTTCAGTGCTAGTTGGTCGCCGAAGTAGACTCCTTGGTGCATCTTGTCTTGCTGGTCTTCAGTTGAGGAGAGAGATGAGAGGGATAAGTAGCATAAAGGGGGATGCCTAAAGGGGGGTTCTATAGTGCAGGTGCAAACAACGGGTGGCAAAAAGGGCCAAACAAAAGAAACAAGGTAAGGAAGGTGATATAGTCGCATACTTGTTGCCTAGGGTAAAAGTGCGACCTATATCAAAACACAAACAAATAAAAACAAGCAACACACAATCATGGTTCTATTCGAACCATCATACGGACTCGACTACGCATAGGGGGTACACGACTCATCCTACCCTGGGGGTTCTCGGACTCAGTAATCGTGCCTTGAGCCTCGTGCAGTCTTCTGAGTTTTCCTCAGGTGTTGCTACGTCTCTTGTAGTTGTTCGATGAAACGATCCAGGTTGAGCCTGAAGATTCTTCAACAACTTCTTGCCTGTTGAAGTGATGGGGTGAAGGTGGCTCCTCGTAGCAGGCATTGACTCGGTCTTCTATTGTCTTCTTATTCATGATGATCCTGTTTTGTCTTCTAAGGCGTCGATGGTACCAGGTAGGTAATCCTTTATGCAATGACATTAACAAGGCATAGTAGAGGTCCAACATGTCGGTTATGTTGATGACAACATCGACACCAAGAGCGGGGGATGAAGAGAACCATTTTCCTGCTCACTATAGTGAGGCGGACCAAATGGCGAGGTTCTCATCCACCGGTGGTTGCCAATACAACAACGGTAGTGACAGGGTTACTCTATTAGCGATGTATATCATGATCTTGCATATCCTATGCCATGATCATCATAGGCTAACGTTGCATCATCCTGGGCAAATTCAAAGGTGTCACCGTCCTCTGGGTCTTCATGTCCTCATTCTTCAAAGGCGTATCTTCTGTTGGCATCGTCTTGCTGTGGTGTTGCCAATCTTGTGTTCATAAGAGGTGGGTGAGTGTTTGGCAAGATGTAATCCTTCTAGGCTACCCACGAGGATTACAAGGAATCCCATGGTCAGGGGCTTGAGGGTGCTAGCGACCGTTTGCAATAGTTTTGAAGGGAAGAGATTGATAGGGAAAGTATACCTTAGTTTTCGAAAAAACTGAGAAGGGAAGAGAAGTATAGATAGTTTTGAAAACTAGTAATAGTTTTGGAAATAGTTTTACCCTAACTAACGACCATCCTAACTAAGGCTTCCTACATTCAGGATGGCTCTGATACCAGCTCTGTGGGTACCCCGACTCATAAGTCGTGGTCACCGAATGCACGTGTACAGTGATCCCAGAGATCAATGCTCACTAAACACACATAAGCTGAATAACAAGAGTCTTACATCCATACATACTGTATTACACAAGTAGGACCATTATGGTCAAGTCTTGAGTATAACATCGCAACGGAAATCTTCGTCGATAACTTGGACCCATGCCATCTGCCTTAACCCTACAGGCATTCTGACTGGGAAGCATCCTAGCTCGCATGTTCGTCACCGAGGTACTCTTCTTCATATCATGTTCTTTCATGTCTGGCCAATAAAATAACCAGTGGCAAGCCAATGAGTACTTTGAATGTACTCGCAAGCAACCCATGTTTTGGTTCAAGATACAACAATGCATGATATAGGTAATTTTTTTTGTGGAAAGCTAGTTTTTGAGTGCAATGACATGTTCAACAACTCGTAAGACTTGCATCAGGAGAATTCAAGTAACCAAGAGGACAGGTTACAGATATCAACACAAAGGGAGTGGGCTCCAACCCAACTCATCCATGTCAAGTCCTTTGACTTGACCCAAGTAGTTCTTCCCACACACACTGGTTTGTAAACAAGTGGACGTAGCCCAAGAGCGGTTACCCAACTGTCCTTGACCGTGGACACGACTATTCGAATAGTTTTACACTCTGCAGAGGTTGCACACTTTACCCACAAGATCCGGGGAACTTCCGTGTCATCCACGACCCGCGGTACCTCAAGTACCCGGGGTAAGCACCCAATCACTATTTTTCCCTAGACGACACTAACATGGAGTCCACTCGATTGGTAGTAACCCACGTGCCCAACATTTCACAACTTAAAAATTGTGGAGCCTTGCTCCCATATTCATCACATACCACTGGCACGGGGTACCAACGGTGTGTCCGGTGCCCCATAAAAATGTTCTTGGCCGCCCTACCTGGCACGACCCCGTCCCGAGAGAGAGCATCAACTCTCCCGTCACTAGTAATGCGGGCTCCAAGCTAGTATCGGCCTAGGTAATCAATAATGCGCTTTCCCATATAAGGGTAGAGTGGTTGCGCATGTAAGGTTGGAATAACGGTCGCAACTTAAACCAATCCGTTTTTGAAAGCAACACACACACTTGCCTCGGTACACCACTTCGTCATCAAGTGGCTACCCAACTCATCATCTCCCTCGGGCATGAGTGGAACCCGACGGGGTTTTCGAAAAGTCCTTTGAAAATACTTTGTCTCCATCACCATGCATATTCCCATCCCTTTTGCGTAGCACTACTTAGCATCCTATCTACTCCCACTGGCATAACCCTCATAAGGAGGTAGGGTCATGCACAATGCAAGTATCAACGAGGAAGTAACAGAGGCAACCCATCAAAGTGGTTACCATCTCATCATGATTCCGATGCAACACTAATAAAGTGCTATATGACATGCATAAAAAGGGTTTCATAAATATGGTCAAAGGGCTGCTTCCCTGTTTTAACAAAGTCTTCGAGGTCTTCAAATATCTCTGGTCCAACTCCAAGCATTTCGTCTACTTCGTCAACTATCGTCGAAAGCAACCATAATAAGCAACACAACAAGGCAGGAAATGAAAGTGCTCTAAAAATATTGATTTGACTTTTCTAGGAAATCTCTGGTTATATGAAAATTAACCAGAGTGGTTTCATTGGAATTGGGTCAGTGGATATTTCTAAACATTTGGATATGATGGAATCAAGGGGTTTATGGATTTTCAAGAGGGGTACAGAAATATTATTTTCAAAAATGAGCAAGGATACCCATTTAACAAGGCATGATTTTAGAAGCATCTAGGAGTTGGTTTCACTGGATTTGGGGTTCAAATGATTTCTCTATGAATTGCAAAGTTGGCTATATATGAAGGAATAGACCACTATTTGAGGTGATACAGAAAGTATTAGAAAAAATGTTCAAAAACTAAGTTTTGAACTTATAGACATCTAGGATTTTGAATCATGGAATTTGGATCAAAAATGGGCTCTCTGTGATTTTCTAAAGTTTATCACAGAAATGGAAAAATAGGATTTGCTAATTATTTGTGAAAGAAATATTTCTGTAAAAATGTGCAAGTAGCACCATGCGATAGGGAATGAATTTAGAAACTACTAGAAATTTGAATCATCAAATTTGGACACTGTTTGACTTGTTTAGCGGTTTTTGAAGTTCACTGGATAAAGAAAATGAGAAAAAGGGTTTTATACCTAATCTCACGCGCTGAGCGTAATTTAGCCGGGCAGCGCACTGGGCCTGGCCTAGCTCCTCACGGACACCCGATGGGAGGCCACGCCGAAGGCGTATTCCCGGGTGACGCTTTCGCCGAAGGGAAGCGTAGAACGGCTGGCCCGTCTCTACTTAAATGACGTGGCCGGCCGGCGGGGTCACTGACCTACGGGGCCCACCCGCAGGGTCTTCTTCCTCCTCCCACGCTCGCGACAGGAGGGGATCGAGCCCCGTCTGCGCGCCGGCCGGCGCCTTCCCCCGGCGACACAGGCCACCCCTGGCCAAGCCGCGGCCACCGGAGGGGTCGCCAGGGAGAGGCACATCAGGGGCTCCCCGGGGATGGCAGGAAGGGTGGCCGAGGCGCGGCGGGCACTGTCCAAGGAGGGCGGACACCCAGGCGATGATGGGCAGGGGCACAGTGCCCCGGCGGTCAGGGAGATGGGGGGAAGAGGGTCGCCGGACCCTGGATGCTTTCCTGGTGAGGAGAGGAGGAGGGGAGAAGCCCGCCCTTGCCCGAATCGGAGTGGAGGCCGGCGGCAGCTCTCCGACCATGGAAGGTGCTGGAGGGCACGAGGGGGGAGAAGGAGGATGTCTGGGAGGTGCACGGGAGAGAGGGGGACCCAACCGAGGCGAGAGAGAGCTCGGGGGTAGCTCAAAATGGGCGAGGCCGCGGTGCACCATGGGCAGCGTCCATGGACGTGCTCGGGTGAGATCCTGGAGGGATAAGGAGGGCGAGGGAGGAGGGCCCCAACAGTGTTGCGTCTCGTGGATGCCGAGGCGGCCTCGGGGGACACGATTCCGGCGCCCAAGGTCGACGGGAGGCCTTGGAATGGGCGTGCTACAGTGCCGGAGAGCACTGTAGCATGCTCCAGAGCGCGAGCTCTGCATGCCATGGCATTGTTTATGTGCCAGGGGCGTGTCCACTAGTGTCTGGGGCTTTGTGGGGTGAGTAAACAAAGGGGGGTGGCCTTGGATGCCCTGGTGAACCACTAGGAGAGGAGAGAGGTAGAAGAAGAGGGAGAGAGGGGCTGTCCAGGGAGGTAAATGGGGGTATTTTACCCCTGAACCATTGAGCAATGGCCAAGGGAGAGTTACTAGAGGTAGGAGAAGACTAGGAGGGGCTATGGTAAAAAGATAGGGTCATGGAGATTAGTGGAAGTGGTCAAAAAGGTGGTTTTGGAAATTTTGCAAAAGGTGTTTGTTGTAGGTTTGGGCAAGTAAATTAACTCCACTGGACATGAGAATTAACAGGATCAAGTGTCACACATAATTGAGGTTGACCACCAAGTTTGAGTCAATTTTAAGAAAGTTGCCAATGCAACTTTTGTAAACCCTAGAAATCATCAGAAATGGCTTTACCAAGATTTAGTCATGCAAATCTATTCTCCTTGATGCACCACTTTGTCTAGTGTCATCATTTGGGGATTTGAACATGTGCACAAAAATTCAGATCAAGAGGACACACTTGGCAATGTAGAGTTGTTCAAATTTGGTTCTGGACAGAAAGTGTTTTGGGGTACTTTGATCAAGATAACATTCTCTCCAACTTGTGCCATTTGGTCTAGGGCAGATTATTACACCATTTGAGCATGTGCACCAAGTTTGAGAGCATTTGGACATGTTTGACAGTGCAAAAATGTTCAAACTTGAAAAAGGACAGAAGTGGTTTTGAGAGGGTTTCATGGGGTTATACTATTCTCCATGACATGGTACTTGGCAAGATCATCAAAAATGTCATATGTGACATGTTAGAATTTTCTTGGATTTTTATGAAAATATTTCCTGTAGAAATATTTCAAATCCTTGAAATGAGAAGAAATGGTTTTGGGAGGTTTTGTCCAATATTTTGATCATGACCATGTGTTGAAACTCATATATATGGAAAATATATGTCCATTGAGTCTCCCTAATTTTTCTCAAAATTTTTTAAAGCTTTAAAATAATTTTAACCTATTAAAGACCATTTCTGGCCTTAAGAAAAAGCCTTTAAATCAAATAGGAAAATAAAAAATTTTATTTTTGTGGTTTCTGGGTATCCTATATCTAATAGGAGTCAAACATATTTTTGGAAAGATTTTTACTGCCCTGAATTAAGTACTTGCAGTACAAATCTTAATTCAGGGGTTTTTGGAAAACTAATTTTTGAAAATACTTTTTGGCCAAATTATTTTTGTAAGAAAATACTATATTGCTCTATACACATGGCATGATCATTGGTTCAACAGTTTGGAGCAAGGAGATGAAGTATAGGAGTTGGAGGATTTATTTGATTTTTAGAGCACTTGCAAACAACAGACAAAATCCAAACAAGGCAAGGTCCAAAACACTCAAAAGTTTTTGTCAAACCATATTTTATCATGATTTATTAGCTTAAGTGTTGTGGCATGAAAATCAGGGTGTGACATCCTGGCGCCTGTGTGTAGATTTTAAAGACCTTAACAAGGCTTGCCCAAAGGATCCCTTCCCCCTCCCCCGCATCGATCAAATTATCGACGCTACCGCAGGACACGATTTGTCGTGTTTCCTCGACGCGTATTATGGCTACCATCAAATCAAGATGGTAGAACCAAACCAAGCCGCAACGACATTTATCACACCATACGGGCCATTCTGCTTCAACACGATGCCCTTCGGGCTCAAAAACACCGGCCCAACATATCAACGCATGATTCAGACATGTCTGGCAAGCCATATCGGCAAAGCAGTGGAGGCATATGTAGATGATGTGGTCGTCAAAACAAGACATGTTGAATCTCTAGTAGACAACTTGAGGCTCACATTTGATAACCTCCGAACATACGACATCAAGCTCAACCTGGAAAAATGCGTTTTCGGCGTTCCAGCCGGAAAGCTCTTGGGCTTTATTCTATCCTTAGAGGAATTGAAGCAAATCCAGCTAAGATCTGAGCTCTGTCACAACTGGATATCCCAAAGGACCTCAAACAAATACAAAAGTTAACCGGATGCGTGGCGGCTCTAAGCCGCTTTATCTCCCGCTTGGGAGAAAAGGCCCTACCCCTTTACCACCTCCTTCGGCGCACCGAACACTTCAAATGGACGGATGCAGCCACGGCCGGACTCGACGAAATAAAATCCATACTGGCAACAGACCCAGTCCTGGCCGCGCCAAACACCGGCGAACCAATGCTATTATACATTGCGGCAACACATCAGGTTGTAAGCGCAGTGCTCGTCGTCGAACGAGAAGCGGACGGACACAAATTCCCCCTTCAAAAGCCGGTCTATTATGTGTCCACTGTCCTCACTCCCTGCAAATCACGGTACCCGCATTATCAAAAGTTTGCGTATGCGGTATTCATGGCATCCCGGAAGCTACGACACTACTTTCAAGAGTGTTCAATAACAGTAGCCTCGGAAGTACCACTTAATGATATTATAAACAACTGTGACGCAACGGGCCGGATTGCAAAATGGGCCATTGAGCTCCTCCCGTTCGACATAACTTATAAGCCACGATGAGCCATCAAGTCGCAAGTCTTGGCCGACTTCGTCGCAGAATGGACGGAGGCCGAACTCCCTAAAGAGTACGACACATATTCAAATTGGATCATGCATTTCGACGGCTCCAAGATGTTGGCCGGACTGGGGGCTGGCGTCGGTTTGACGTCCCCCACGGGAGGCACAGTTCAATACGTACTACAGATTATGTACACGGACTCCAACTACGCAGCCGAATATGAGGCCCTTTTACATGGTCTCCGAATGGCAGTATCCATGGGCATCCAACGCCTAGAGGTGCGCGGGGACTCGAACCTCGCAATATCCCAAATAAATGGAGACTTCGATGCCAAGGATCCAAAAATGGCAGCTTACCACAATGCCGTCCTAAAAATGTCAGCTCGGTTCGAGGGGCTTGAATTTCACCATATAGCCCGGGAAAATAATCAGGCGGCAGATGTCCTGGCACGCATCGGCGCAAAACGCGATGTAGTCCCCCCAACATCTTCTTGGAAAGGTTGTACAAGCCATCCGTAGTATGGGAAGGGAAGCCGAACAATAACAGCCCGGACTCAACCGCACTGCCCGACACCGAACATTCTGACACAATCGGAGGCTCTGCCAATGAAATAACACCTTCAGCCCACATAATAATGGCCGTTATCGCCCCGTGGACAGAACCATTCCTCGCCTACCTTACTAGGCAGGAACTCCCTGAGGACCAAAATGAGGCATGCTGCATAGTGCGGCGATCCAAAGCCTACAGAGTCCACGAGGGAGAGCTTTATAAGAAAAGCACTACCGGAGTCCTTCAAAGGTGCATCTCCGAAGAGGAGGGGCGAAACCTCCTGGCTGAAATTCATGCCGGGCTTGGTGGTCATCACGCTGCAGCTCGGTCCCTTGTAAGCAAGGCCTTCTGTACAGGCTTTTATTGGCTGACGGCCCGGGCAGACGCTCAGGACTTAGTCCAACGATGAACCGGTTGCCAGCTCTTTGCAAACCAAAGCCATATGCCACCCACCGCCCCAAACTATCCCCATTACTTGGCCCTTCGCGGTCTGGGGGCTTGATATGGTTGGATCCCTTAAAGGCGGAACCCACAAGCAAAAATACTTGCTGGTCATGGTGGATAAGTTCACCAAATGGATAGAATCCAAGCCTGTTAAGATGGCCGAATCTGGACCGGTGATAGACTTTATATCCGGGGTTGTACACCGTTACGGCGTCCCCCACAACATCATCACTGATAATGGCACGAACTTCACGGCCGACGAGGTAAAACTCTAGTGCAAAAACATAGGCATCAAGCTCGATTATGCTTCCGTCTATCACCCACAAACTAACGGCCAGGTCGAACGTGCAAATGGTCTTATCATGAGCGGCATCAAACCTAGATTAGTGCGGTCCCTCAAGGAATCTAACATGCACTGGGTAGAGGAGCTCGACTCCGTACTCTGGGGGCTGTGGACCACGCTGAATTGCACCACCGGATACACACCATTCTTTATGGTGTACGGCGCAGAGGCAGTTTTGCCTTGCGACATAATTCATGACTCACCTTGAGTGCGCATGTACGAAGAAAGAGAAGCCGAGCTCGATCGGCAGGACAGCTTGGACGCATTGGAGGAGGAGCGTGACGTGGCAAAAGCCCGTTCCGCATTCTATCAACAGCAGGCTCAAAGATACCAAAGCAGAGAAGTACGGGCCAAAAATTACAACGTTGGCGAATTAGTTCTATGACTACCGGACATGAAAAAGGACAAACTCAAGCCCAAGTGGGAAGGTCCCTTCATAATTGACCAAGTCCTAACTGGTGGAGCGTACCACCTGCGGGATGCATCGGATAACCGACTCGAGCCAAATCCATGGAACGCAGCCCGTCTCCGAAGATTCTATGCCTAGCGTCGGACTCTGTGTTCGTCTCCTTCCTCTATCCATTTTTTATATTTTCTGTCTTACATTTCTCTTCTTCTTCTTCTCTCTCTCTCTCTCTCTCATAGCCTCTAAAGGCTCATAAAGTGGCGCGCTATCCGCGCTCATTAAACCTGGGGGCTTCTTTAAACAGAAGCTTATTCATGCGGGCTTCATGCCCAACACATGTGTCACACTTCCGCATGTAGCTTTTATTCACCATTATATGCATCGATATGACTTAAGTTTTGGCCAAGCTGGGTTGCCTGGCTCCTGTGCTTACCCCTACGTTCCCGATTGTTCGGCTAGGTGGTAAAGGGAGCACCTCTGCGATTGTTACTGCCAGGTCAGCCGGACGTGTACCTCAGACTGGGTGAAGCCGAAAGCTAGCGTTCTTAAGGTAATATTCGGTCGGTGAACTAAAGATGATCTTTTTCTACTTTTATCTATACGCCCCCAGATGCACCTTAGGGCATGCCTCCCAGGGAAAGGAACCCCTAACAGAACTATTCTCCCTGGAAGATGTTTCTTACTAACCATGTAATATAACATACCTAGTCGGGCACTTGTCTGTTCACGCCCTAATGACCCCTACGCCTGGTCTCCATGCATTCCCCGGTTCCTATATAACCACATGGGAATTCAGACAAACTCCGGACCGTCAGGTCCCGAGGCTGAAGCGAAAAGGTCAGCCATGACAAATGATCTACAATCCGGCTAGAAGGCATTATAAATGTCAATTAAATTACATAGTCATTTTGACTGGTCGTATTCCTCTTCAATACCATCTAACAGGCTGTCTAATTTACAGTCCTGCTGGGAATACTTTGCGGCCAACTCTACTTGGCCGTATACTAAGCTTACAAGGATCTCCTTCCCATCGGGTCCTACAGGACCGACCTCAGCCATGTGGTTGGGGTCAGCCTTTGCATACCGCGTCTTCACCATGGCCCAGGCCTCCCTAGCGCCTTGATGGCAGGCTGATATCTTCCACAATTGGAAGCGCCGCCGTGCTCCCTTTAGCTTGTCCGCAAGCTCTCCAAGACCTTCGGGCATGGAGACGGATGGCCACAGGGCCTGGGCGACGCCTCGCATCGCCTGCCGAACTCGATCGAGCAGTTGCGAGAGCTCGGGAAGAAGGTCACCCATAGAACCGGGCATCTCCTCTGCAGGACGACCTGTTAGCACACCTACAGACATTGCTCTGTTAGTCGACTTCCCCGCCAAACTTTCTTTCAAAAGGTTCGTTCAAGCACTTACTAAATATGCCGCGCCGAAGCCGCTGATTCTCCTTCACGGAGTCTGACAGCTGGGCACGAACATCTTTCAGCTCGACGCCCAGCTTGGTGTTGGCATCTTGGAGATCGTTCTTCTCCCCCATCACCTTTATCAGCACCCTCTCACCAGCCTTTAGCTGGCATAAGCGGTGTTGCCTTTCTGGATTCAATCCGGCGCCATCTGCAATTTCATGTGTCAGATTCGCACCAAAGCCGTGCTTCGCAAAATACTTATCTTTCAAAGTGTATATTACCAGAGGGGGTCTCCTTAGGCTCCCCTGCCGCGGCTAGTGCGGCCTCCAGTTGGGCTTTGCACTCTTCCAGCTCCTTGGACAGTAGGGAATTCTTTTCTGTAAGAACCTGCATATAAAATGATCCTTAAATCAGTTATTCTAACTGTTTCAAGTCTCGGGGGCTACTGCTATATATATAATTACCAAAATTTTCTTACCCGTATGTCCTTTACATATTGCTCCGTGGCTCTAGCTAGACCATTTTGAGCGGCACGGAGGTGTGCATCTCCTGAGTTAAAGGCATCTAATGCCCTTTGGGAGAAACAAGCGTCGCGAAGAATTTTCCAGCGATGCCTGTGGTTCATGGCACTCTCCACCTCAGAGTTGGTGGAAGACAACCCGTCCACATCCTCTGTCGAAGGAGCGTCTGGCGCACGCCTTGCGTTCGCCTCCGCCTTCGGACCAGGCTTTGGAGCCTGGCTGGTGGAGGCGCGATTGGCAGCCTCTCCGGATATAGTCCGGCGAGGTCTCTTTGTCCTGAAGAGAGCACGAGTGTCAATGTGCCTCGAAGGTATAACACCTGGGATAAGGGGCGCGTCATACCTTTGCGCTGACGTCTCGGTCCGGACTGCACTTCTTTTTGGACCACGGGGCCCTACGGCCCCTCGTTGGCTTGTCGCCACAGGTTCGGCCTTCCGCCTTAAAAACCTCCCCTGCAAAGTTCGGTTGCAATCAGGAAACTGAACACGAGTGGGCGGACACCTATTCGGGGTACTGGGACTTCGATCTCAGGTACCTGGGGCGTCAGGATTAGCCCTGGGTAATCGGCCGTAATGGCCACCAAGGCGTTGTCCTCGCTCAATTGATGGAACACTCCATCAATCAGCTCCACAGATATGTCCGGATCCTCTTGAGAGGCCGGGTCGAGGGACCGTCCTGGGTCCTCGGGTTGTGGAGGAGGGCTGCTTATTTCCTAAACAGCCCGGCGCAGTTCCTGCGTTAAAGTCGTCAGACTGAATATTTAACAATGGGAATAAAAAACAGATGGACAAGTAAATACGGTCGCTTACCCAGCTCGGGGGATTGTGCATGGAGAATCCACCCTGAGGGTTGATGCAGAGAAATTCCTCCTCCTCTCCCTTATACAAAGTGGACAAGATCATTAGTAGAGCGGCAGCTGAATCTGGCCCCTTATGATCGTAGCGGGTGGCGTCGTCCTCCCCGTTAAAGTCCCACATGGGGTGGCTTCTATACTGAAGCGGTTGCACCCCCCGCATAATGCATTCGGCCATAACCCAGATCATGGTTAGTCCGGAATGGGCTAACAATCTTATTCGGACCATCAGGTAAATGATGTCCCTGTCACTTTCCCTCTGAGGGCTCCGTGGGCGCCAGCTTAGGCGCTTCTTTAAGGGAGCACTGTTGAATTCAGGGAGGCCGATCCGGACAGGATCCGGCAGCGGGACGTCTTCTATATAGAACCATTCCGAGGGCCAGTCTTCGGACGCCTTCTTTGGGGTTCCGGACAGATATCCGGTCCCGACGATGCGCCACACTTCGGCTCCGCCCACTTGATACATTGAACCCTTCTTGGGATGGGGCACGAGGCAAAATAGCTCCTTCCACAGTCCAAAATGAGCTTCAACACCCAAGAACAGCTCGCAGAGGGCTACAAAGCCCGCGATATGCAATACTGAGGCAGGCGTGAGATGATGTAGCTGGAGGCCGTAGAACTCCAGCAGCCCCCGGAGAAATGGGTGGATTGGAAATCCGAGCCCCCTTATTAAATAAGGGACAAGGCACACCCGCTCTCCTTTGGAGGGATTAGGGGCATTCTCTGCTTGCTCTGCGCCGTTGTAAACAGCAAGACCGGCTCGAACCGGGACCATATAGGCCGGGGGGAGAAATCACTTGGTCTGGAGCGTCACTAGCTCGCTATGCGGGATAGAACATCTCTCCCAATATCCAGGCTTAGGGCTGGAAGGGCGAGGGGAGGAGTTGCGACAGCTGGCCATGGTGGAATGGACCTTTGTCGGATGCGCTCTAATGAACACTCGCGGAGGGGAGAAGGTGTGGATTGGATCTAAATCCTCGTCCCCTTAAATAGGGCAGCTCATTTACGCAGCTGGGGCTGTGAATGTAAAAACACTCAGACTTTTCATATTCGTTTGACATGTGGGAAGCGGCCATTATTGGGCGTAGAAGCCAAGGAGCGCAACATCTACAAGAAACCGGAATTTATTCAAACAAGGACACGGAATTTGGAGGAGAAACCGCCTTGCAATGCCGAAGACAATCTGCGCGCTGGACTCATCGTCATTGAATCCTGGTTCGGGGGCTACTAAGGGAGTCCTAGATTAGGGGGTGTTCAGATAGCCGGACTATACCTTCAGCCGGACTCCTGGACTATGAAGATACAAGATTTAAGACTCCGTCCCGTGTCCGGAAGGGACTTTCCTTGGCATGGAAAGCAAGCCTGGCGATACGGATATGAAGATCTCCTACCATTGTAACCGACTCTATGTAACCCTAACCCTATCCGGTGTCTATATAAACCGGAGGGTTTTAGTCCGTAGGACAACATACACATCAACAATCATACCATAGGCTAGCTTCTAGGGTTTAGCCTCTCCGATCTCGTGGTAGATCTACTCTTGTACTACCCATATCATCAATAGTAATCAAGCAGGACGTAGGGTTTTACCTCCATGGAGAGGGCCCGAACCTGGGTAAAACTTCGTGTCCCTTGCCTCCTGTTACCATCCGGCCTAGACGCACAGTTCGGGACCCCCTACCCGAGATCCGCCGGTTTTGACACCGACAGTGACCATGTTCTTGAGCTTGCATGTCAAATTTGTATGGTCAAAAGTAGTTTTAATGCATGATATATCCTCTAGGCACTTGTAGGAGTAGTTGCTATCAATTTTGTTGAGTTTGGTTCACTTTTATTTTGAAATTGCTAAAAAAATCAGAAATTTTCAGAAAAAGATGAAGAGATTTTTGAGGGGCTCATCGAGCCGAAGCTCGAAGGATAAACAAAGTGAAGAGAACAAGAAGCCCATGTATAATGTCCCTCACACCGCGTAGGTTCGGCCGTGTGAATGGCCTTGTGATGGTTTCTTGAGAGCAGCCGGAATTTATGATGATTTCTATGAGTTGGCTGAGAATGCAGGCCTCACCGCCTTCCTCCACGACCAACGCGAATAGTATCTCTTACTCACTAATATCTTTGTGCAAAACTTTCATTTCCATGCTAGGAGCTCACCACCTTCGGTGGAATTTTATTTATATGATGAGCATAAGGAGATGTCACTTCGTGATTTTTGTTGGGTTTGTTTGATCCCTTTTGAGGGCAGCATAGAGGAACCACATCGTGACGATGTGGAAGGGTTTATTGATACAATTGTTGTAGGGGAAACGAGGAAGGTTTCCGATGCAAGAATTACTAGCATACATTTTCCTGTTTTATGTTACTTTGCAATATTTGCTAGTAGATGCTTAATTGGTCACGAAAACTGTGGCAACCTTAGTGCCCCTGATATTGTTATTTTGTGCCATGCCTTGTTCCGTGATGACACATTTAGTCTAGGTGCTATTTTTGCAAAGCGGTTAAATCTTAACCGTACGAAGGGCCCTGTCGGTGTCAAAACCGGCGGATCTCGGGTAGGGGGTCCCGAACTGTGCGTCTAGGCGGATGGTAACAGGAGGCAGGGGACACAATGTTTTACCCAGGTTCGGGCCCTCTTGATGGAGGTAAAACCCTACGTCCTGCTTGATTAATATTGATGATATGGGTAGTACAAGAGTAGATCTACCACGAGATCAGAGAGGCTAAACCCTAGAAGCTAGCCTATGGTATGATTGCTGTTCGTCCTACGGACTAAAACCCTCCGGTTTATATAGACATCGAAGAGGGCTAGGGTTACACAGAGTCGGTTACAATGGTAGGAGATCTACACATCCGTATCGCCAAGCTTGCCTTCCACGCCAAGGAAAGTCCCTTCCGGACACGGGACGGAGTCTTCAATCTTGTATCTTCATAGTCCAGGAGTTCAGCTGAAGGTATAGTCCGGCTATCCGGACACCCCCTAATCCAGGACTCCCTCAGTAGCCCCTGAACCAGGCTTCAATGACGACGAGTCCGGCGCGCAGATTGTCTTCGGCATTGCAAGGCAGGTTCCTCCTCCAACCACTTCATATAAGATTTTGAACACAAAGGTAGTGTCCGGCTCTGCAAAATAAGTTTCCACATATTGCCATAGAGAGAAAAATATTTACACAAATCTAATCTGCTGGCGTATTCCGTAGCGTGACATCACACCATGGCCAAGTCTTTATTCGAATCGTTTTACTGTCCCACCTTAGCGTGTTTAGCGAGGTAGTTTCCTTGGCACGTCTTGTCAAAGCAGAGATCGTGTCCCCTTATTCCGGGATTCTCATCAATACGGGCGTGGGTAACCCAACCGCGCCATTGATTACGGCGCTTGGGAGATAAGCGAGTTTTACCAGGCTGGTGGGGACGCATAGTCGCGTCCACCCATATAAGGGGATAAGGATCCACCTTTTCATCCACGCCTTCTTCCTCCTTTGCCTATCCATTTCCGCGCACTCGAGCTCCAGCGCCCAAGTCCGCACACCCCACCTCAACCTTCTCCAACCATGTCTGGAATGGGAGGCAAGTGGATGGTCTCCTCCGTTACGGAGGGACACATCAAAAAACTGAGGAAGGCCGGATACTTGTCTAATGACATTGCGCACCGGCTTCCCGAAGAGGGGCAGCTCATCCCCACCCCTAGGCCCCATGAGAGGGTGATGTTCCTCCCCCATTTCCTCAGCGGACTGGGTTTCCCTCTCCACCCATTTGTCCGGGGGCTCATCTTCTACTATGGCCTGGATTTCCACGATCTGGCCCCGAACTTTGTCCTCAACATCTCGTCGTTTATCGTCGTGTGCGAGGCTTTCTTCTGCAGCCGCCCCCATTTAGGCCTATGGCTCAAGACTCTAAATGTCAAGCCGAAGGTGGTGCGCGGCACCCAGGCGGAGTGCGGAGGCGCCATGGTGGGCAAGATGCCCAACGTCCTATGGCTCGAGGGCTCCTTCATGGAGTCCCTAAAGGGGTGGCAATCAGGGTGGTTTTACATCACCGAGCCGCGCAACCCTGAATGGGTCGCAGCCCCTGAGTTCCGATCCGGACCCCCTATGCGGCTCGCCTCCTAGAAAGAGACAGGCCTGTCGTGGGGTAAAAAAGGAGAGCTGACCGGACTCCAAACATGCGTCCAAACCCTGGTGGACAAGAAGCTCAAACTTGTCAACGTAGTCCAGGTTATGCTCATCCGTCGGATCCTCCCGTGTCAACAACGGGCTTTCAACCTGTGGGAGTTTGACCCGGCGCGGCACCGAACTCTGAGCAGGCTATTCGACACAATGTACGAAGATGCCTGGAAGGTGCTTTTCAAGGGCCCCGAGGCCCCCACATCCGCTACCGAGGATCGCGGATTCAGCACGTAGCGTCACGCTCGTGCGGTAAGCTGTTTTTACCTTTTATAGGGTATTAGTTTTTCATAGTTTGACTCCATGCGGGATCTAAGCTCCCTTACCTTTGACAGGATTGGCAGGAGACATCCGGACAGATCAACTGTCCGGCTCCTTTGCCCGAAGGCCTAGCGGACGCTCGCTTGGGGAAGCTGTTGGTTCTGGCACCCTATGTGGTGCTGGAGAAGAAGGCCACGGGGACTCGAAAGAGTGCCCGGCGCCAGGAGGTGTCAGATTCATTATCTGACGACTCCAAGGCGTACTCCTCCCATGAAGACGAGGAGGAGGAAGAAGAAGAGACCTCTTCCCCTCCAGCGGGGGGAGGGAAGAAAAGGAAGGCCGCCCCAACTGGGGAGGCCGAAGGGTCCAAGAAGGGGAAGACCCCTCCTCCGGACTACTCCACCAATGCCGACGACGGCGAAGAGGAGTGGTTGCACAGGGCCAAGCCCCTGGCGAGATCGTAAGTATCTGTATACCAGAGTGATTCATAGTATTCCCCCATTGCACAGCTTTTCCTTACGTCGAACATGTTTATGCAGTCCACCCAAAGACTGGCTTGACGTGTCGTCGAGCGGTTCCCTAGATTCGTCGGATGTGAATTCGCTTCCGACGGCTACCTCCCCCCATCCTACGGACGACGCCGCGGTGGCGTCCCAACAGGTTCCAAGCCAGGAGGAGGTGGTCCTGGAGGCGCCGCAAGGCGACCTCCCGGACTCCAAGCGTAAAGGGGATAGAACCCCCAAGGGCTCCAAGTCCGGCCTTGAGACGGACACCGCGCCGGAACCTTCAATGGTTCCGAACTCCGGTAGGCAGCCTCCTTCCAAGAGGAGCAAGCCAATCGAGCCGGCGACCTCCGTCCAACCGTAGGCACCGGACAATTTGTTGGAGGTGCTTAACGGCGCCTCCATTGACGAGGAGCACCACACTATTATGAGTGCGGTGATCCAGAAGGTTCGGTCCACCAAGAGCGCACTGACTGAAGCCTGTGCCAGCCTTCTAACAGGCTTTGAGGTAAGTAAAGAATATGTAAAAATATTACCGCATAGATAGTAGCCCCTGATGCTCTGTTCGGCGTTCGGAAAGAAAAGCCGAAGAAAGGATCTAATAACATTCACACGAGTCTAACATAATCAAGTCAATATGCATATGCAGGCTTCGCTGCTGGCCTCCGCCGCACTGACTGCGGATGTGGATACGCTGAAGCAAAACCTCGCGCGGTCCGAGAACGAGCTCGGCCATGCCAAGAGGCAACTCGAGGAGAAGGAAGGTAAGTAATACCTTGCGCAAGTATATAGAGAAGATGTGGTTGCAAAAAATGACAGGATCAACGTGCTATTATAGGGGCCACGACCGAGGTGGCAACCCTTAAGAAAGCGCTGTCCGAGGCCAAAAACAGAGCGGCCGCGGAGCGCACAGAGAGAGAGTAGCAGGAGGTGCGGGTGGAGGAGGTGTAGAAAGAGCTCCAGGCTCTCGTGAAAAAACACGAGAGTTTGGAGCTTGACTCAAATACGCAAGCGTACGAGCTTGCGGCAGCCCTCGAAAGCGCGAAGGCTCCCAAGGCCGAAGCCCAGAAAGCCCTCCAACAAATTGAAGCGATGAAGAAGATAGTGGCAGGTAAGGCATTCATTATGCAAAGCAAGCACGTGAAAGTGAATTACTTGTTACTTACCCGAGTCCGGAGCTCTCCAGGAGCATTCGCAGATTTGCCCCGTAGTGCGTCTGATGCCGCCGCCTACTACTGATTCAAGGAGGGGAGCTCGACGGAGAAGGTGTTCTGGTCTCAGTATGCTGAGGCCGGACACCTGGTGCCTTTGAGCGACTAGCTGAAGCAAATGGTCGAGCTCCACAAGGTGGCCAAACAGGCCATAAAGGGCCTCGTAGTTCGGCTTTAGCCTGGAGAGGCTCTGCCTGGGAGCTACTTCGGGCTGGTGAGGCGGCTGGTGGATGCCTGTCCACGGCTTGAAGTAATCAAGCGCTCTGTTTGCATCGAAGGTGCCCGTAGAGCGCTTGCCCGTGCTAAAGTGCACTGGGGCAAGATGGATGCGGCGAAGCTGGTGATGGACGGGCCACCTCCAGGCAAGGAGCATCGTGTCCCGGAAGCGTATTATGAGGGCATCCTGAAGGGTGCCCGTCTTATAGCGGATGAATGCTCCAAAGATGTAATTTTTGACTAAACTCGCATTTGTGATCCTGTACGCTGAAAACTTGTTCATATGCGCTAAGCAACGCTTTGGAATTTAAAATATTACCTTCTGTGCAGCCGTTTATCAAATTTGAGAGATGGCGAGTCGTCGGCTTTTGCCCCCATGCCACGAGTGCTGGAGTGTTCGGGATAAACATGAGCGCTCTTTTTCCCATTCTTAGGTCCTTCGAGGGAGGCGCTCAACACAACGAACAAGGCAATCAGACTATAATTCTTGAACACTCTCACTTAGCCATAGAATTCTATAATTTTAAATTTCGGCGAAGCCCCTAGTGTTCGGAAGACCGAGTTCGGGGCACTATTCACGCCTAGGCCGGACAAAGCCGACTCCTCGCTCTAAGCGGCATAAGTCTTTAGGGACTCGAAAATCTCTCGAACAGCGACCAGCTCTTGCCTCATCATGACAGCCAGTTTTAGCTTTCTCTACTAAGGTGCTTAGCCCAGCTCAACTGGGGCACAATCGCAGTAGTTCTCCTAGTGCTACCTTAGCCGATATAACGGAACGTAAGGTACCAAAACATAGGAGCCGGGCAAACCCAACTATTGACCCAGGACATGATTCGGAGCCGATGCATATAATGCTATAAGTTTGGGGTGCCGCACTTATGAAAGTGTTCGGACTTCTCACACCGTATTGTGGGGTACTTAAGCCCCTGGCATATTGGCCGTACCAAAGTGTACGGGTGCAACATGTCATTAATGAACATATATTCATAAAAAAGAGTAATGCAATAATAGACGGAAGCTATGCATTGTTTATTTAAAAAAGCTGCGATCAAAGCAGAACGATACAAATAGTGCAATAAGCAAAAGATGGGACTATTTAACATGTCCTTTCCAGGGGCGAGCTGCGGAATGTTATGTGAAACAGGTATACTGCTCGTTACAGAGACCACCTTAGAGTTCCATAGTGCGGCGTAGCTTTCTGCTTCCCTGGTTGTATCGTTTGTGCGGCAATTGTACTGCCGGACAAGCCTTCCGAAGAATGGAGTCCTGAAAATAAGAGAAAATTAAGAAATCGTCAGCCCCTAGTGCGGTTTAAGCCGCGTTTCGGGCGTGCCGTGATGGTGCCCCTCCCCCCGTGCCCATGGTATTTCCAGAGCGTAGTTATGTACGCGCAACACTGGTTTCGCAAGTTCGCGAGGGATGGGGTTGGGGCCGCATTGCTACGCTTGATCGGAACGTGCTAGGCGGTCTTGTTGTAGGTTACTCTGGGAGCGCTTGACGGTGTCCAGACGTTTAATGGCCGGACTGGAGAATTGCCTTGATAGGCTGCTTTGTACTTCTGCTATGATAGCCGCCGTATGCTCCTCCGTTCGGAGAGAGCGTTCGGTGTTTCCATTGACCGTGATGACTCCTCGAGGGCCTGGCATCTTGAGCTTGAGGTATGCATAGTGCGGCACCGCATTGAACTTGGCAAATGCGGTTCGCCCGAGCAGTGCGTGATAGCCAGTGCGGAATGGGACTATGTCGAAGATTAACTCCTTGCTTTGGAAATTATCCAGAGATCCGAAGACCACTTCAAGTGTAACTGAGCCTGTACAGTTGGTCTCTACACCTGGTATGATGCCTTTAAAGGTCGTTTTAGTGTGTTTTATCCTCAAGGGATCGATGCCAATTTTCCGCACTGTATCCTGGTAAAGCAGGTTCAGGCTGCTGCCGCCGTCCATAAGGACTCTAGTGAGGTGAAATCTGTCAATAATTGGGTCTAGAACCAATGCGGCGAATCCGCCATGACGAGTGCTAGTGGGGTGGTCCCTTCGATCAAAAGTGATCGGGCAGGAAGACCATGGGTTGAACTTTGGGGCGACTGGCTCCATCGCGTATACGTCCCTTAGTGCACGCTTCCGCTCCCTCTTGGGGACATGGGTTGCATATATCATGTTCACCATCCGCACTTGTGGGGGAAAACCTTTCTGTCCACTATTCTTCGGCGGCCGGGGCTCCTCCTCGTCATCGCTATGCAGCCCCTTGTCTCTGCTTTCGGCATTTAACTTGCCTGCCTGCTTGAACACCCAACAATCCCTGTTGGTGTGATTGGGTGGTTTTTTGGTGGTGCCATGTATCTGGCATGAGCGGTCGAGTATTCGGTCCAAACTGGACGGGCCCGGAGTATTTCTTTTGAATGGCTTTTTCCGCTGACCGGGTTTAGAGCCTCTGAATCCGGCATTAACTGCCGTATCCTCAGCATTGTCGCCGTTAATGCGGCGCTTTTGCTTGTTGCAACGCGACCTGCCACTACTGTCCTTGGTATCCGAATTACCAGGGCTCTTGGTCATGTTATTGCTGCGAGCTAGCCAGCTGTCTTCTCCCGCGCAAAAGTGGATCATAAGTGTCGTGAGGGCTGTCATAGATTTCGGCTTTTCCTGTCCTAGGTGCCGTGCAAGCCACTCGTCACGGATATTATGCTTGAAGGCTGCTAGGGCCTCTGCGTCCGGACAGTCGATGATTTGAATTTTCTTGGTTAGGAACCGTGTCCAGAATTGTCTGGCCGATTGAGGGAGTCCTAGATTAGGGGGTGTTCGGGTAGCCGGACTATACCTTCAGCCGGACACCTGGACTATGAAGATACAAGATTGAAGACTTCGTCCCGTGTCCGGATGGGACTTTCCTTGGCGTGGAAGGCAAGCTTGGCGATGCGGATATTCAAGATATCCTGCCATTGTAACCGACTCTATGTAACCCTAACCCTATCCGGTGTCTATATAAACCGGAGGGTTTTAGTCCGTAGGACAACATACACATCAACAATCATACCATAGGCTAGCTTCTAGGGTTTAGCCTCTCTGATCTCGTGGTAGATCTACTCTTGTACTACCCATATCATCAATAGTAATCAAGCAGGACGTAGGGTTTTACCTCCATCGAGAGGGCCCGAACCTGGGTAAAACTTCATGTCGCTTGCCTCCTGTTACCATCCGGCCTAGACGCACAGTTCGGGACCCCCTACCCGAGATCCGCCGGTTTTGACACCGACAGTGACCATGTTCTTGAGCTTGCATGTCAAATTTGTATGGTCAAAAGTAGTTTTAATGCATGATATATCCTCTAGGCACTTGTAGGAGTAGTTGCTATCAATTTTGTTGAGTTTGGTTCACTTTTATTTTGAAATTGCTAAAAAATTCAGAAATTTTCAGAAAAAGATGAAGAGATTTTTGAGGGGCTCATCGAGCCCAAGCTCGAAGGATAAACAAAGTGAAGAGAACAAGAAGCCCATGTATAATGTCCCTCGCACCGTGTAGGTTCGGCCGTGTGAATGGCCTTGTGATGGTTTCTTGAGAGCAGCCGGAATTTATGATGATTTCTATGAGTTGGCTGAGAATGCAGGCCTCACCGCCTTCCTCCATGACCAACGCAAACAGTATCTCTTACTCACTAATATCTTTGTGCAAAACTTTCATTTCCATGCTAGGAGCTCACCACCTTCGGTGGAATTTTATTTATATGATGAGCATAAGGAGATGTCACTTCGTGATTTTTGTTGGGTTTGTTTGATCCCTTTTGAGGGCAGCGTAGAGGAACCACATCGTGACGATGTGGAAGGGTTTATTGATACAATTGCTGTAGGGGAAACGAGGAAGGTTTCCGATGCAAGAATTACTAGCATACATTTTCCTGTTTTACGCTACTTTGCAATATTTGCTAGTAGATGCTTAATTGGTCGCGAAAACTGTGGCAACCTTAGTGCCCCTGATATTATTATTTTGTGCCATGCCTTGTTCCGTGATGACACATTTAGTCTAGGTGCTATTTTTGCAAAGCGGTTAAATCTCAACCGTACGAAGGGCCCTATCGGTGTCAAAACCGGCGGATCTCGGGTAAGGGGTCCCGAACTGTGCGTCTAGGCGGATGGTAACTGGAGGCAGGGGACACAATGTTTTACCCAGGTTCGGGCCCTCTTGATGGAGGTAAAACCCTACGTCCTGCTTGATTAATATTGATGATATGGGTAGTACAAGAGTAGATCTACCACGAGATCAGAGAGGCTAAACCCTAGAAGCTAGCCTATGGTATGATTGCTGTTCGTCCTACGGACTAAAACCCTCCGGTTTATATAGACATCGAAGAGGGCTAGGGTTACACAGAGTCGGTTACAATGGTAGGAGATCTACACATCCGTATCGCCAAGCTTGCCTTCCACGCCAAGGAAAGTCCCTTCCGGACACGGGACGGAGTCTTCAATCTTGTATCTTCATAGTCCAGGAGTTCGGCTGAAGGTATAGTCCGGCTATCCGGACACCCCCTAATCCAGGACTCCCTCAGTAGCCCCTGAACCAGGCTTCAATGACGACGAGTCCGGCGCGCAGATTGTCTTCGGCATTGCACCGCGGGTTCCTCCTCCAAGTACTTCATAGAAGATTTTGAACACAAAGGTAGTGTCCGGCTCTGCAAAATAAGTTTCCACATATTGCCATAGAGAGAACAATATTTACACAAATCTAATCTGCTGGCGTATTCCGTAGCGTGACATCACACCATGGCCAAGTCTTTATTCAAATTGTTTTACTGTCCCACCTTAGCGCGTTTAGCGAGGTAGTTTCCTTGGCACGTCTTGTCAAAGCAGAGATCGTGTCCCCTTATTCCGGGATTCTCATCAATACGGGCGTGGGTAACCCAACCGCGCCATTGATTACGGCGCTTGGGAGATAAGCGAGTTTTACCAGGCTGGTGGGGACGCATAGTCGCGTCCACCCATATAAGGGGATAAGGATCCACCTTTTCATCCACGCCTTCTTCCTCCTTTGCCTATCCATTTCCGCGCACTCGAGCTCCAGCGCCCAAGTCCGCACACCCCACCTCAACCTTCTCCAACCATGTCTGGAGCGGGAGGCAAGTGGATGGTCTCCTCCGTTACGGAGGGACACATCAAAAGATTGAGGAAGGCTGGATACTTGTCTAATTACATTGCGCACCGGCTTCTCGAAGAGGGGCAACTCATCCCCACCCCTAGGCCCCATGAGAGGGTGATGTTCCTCCCCCATTTCCTCAGCGGACTGGGTTTCCCTCTCCACCCATTTGTCCGGGGGCTCATCTTCTACTATGTCCTGGATTTCCACGATCTGGCCCCGAACTTTGTCCTCAACATCTCGTTGTTTATCGTCGTGTGCGAGGCTTTCTTCTGCAGCCGCCCCCATTTAGGCCTATGGCTCAAGACTTTAAATGTCAAGCCGAAGGTGGTGCGCGGCACCCAGGCGGAGTGCGGAGGCGCCATGGTGGGCAAGATGCCCAACGTCCTATGGCTCGAGGGCTCCTTCGTGGAGTCCCTAAAGGGGTGGCAATCAGGGTGGTTTTACATCACCGAGCCGCGCGACCCTGAATGGGTCGCAGCCCCCGAGTTCCGATCCGGACCCCCTATGCGGCTCGCCTCCTAGAAAGAGACAGGCCTGTCGTGGGGTAAAAAAGGAGAGCTGACCGGACTCCAAACATGCGTCCAAACCCTGGTGGACAAGAAGCTCAAACTTGTCAACGTAGTCCAGGTTATGCTCATCCGTCGGATCCTCCCGTGTCAACAACGGGCTTTCAACCTGTGGGAGTTTGACCCGGTGCGGCACTGAACTCTGAGCAGGCTATTCGACACAACGTACGAAGATGCCTGGAAGGTGCTTTTCAAGGGCCCCGAGGCCCCCACATCCGCTACCGAGGATCGCGGATTCAGCATGCAGCGTCACGCTCGTGCGGTAAGCTGTTTTTACCTTTTATAGGGTATTAGTTTTTCATAGTTTGACTCCATGCGGGATCTAAGCTCCCTTACCTTTGACAGGATTGGCAGGAGACGTCCGGACAGATCAACTGTCCGGCTCCTTTGCCCGAAGGCCTAGCGGACACTCGCTTGGCGAAGCTGCTGGTTCCGGCACCCTATGTGGTGCCGGAGAAGAAGGCCAAGAAGAAGGCCACGGGGACTCGAAAGAGTGCCTGGCGCCAGGAGGTGTCGGATTCATTATCTGACGACTCCAAGGCGTACTCCTCCCATGAAGACGAGGAGGAGGAGGAAGAAGAGACCTCTTCCCCTCCAGCGGGGGGAGGGAAGAAAAGGAAGGCCGCCCAACTGGGGAGGCCGAAGGGTCCAAGAAGGGGAAGACCCCTCCTCCGGACTACTCCACCAACGCCGACGACGGCGAAGAGGAGTGGTTGCACAGGGCCAAGCCCCTGGCGAGATCGTAAGTATCTGTATACGAGAGTGATTCATAGTGTTCCCCCATTGCACAGCTTTTCCTTACGTCGAACATGTTTATGCAGTCCACCCAAAGACCGGCTTGACGTGTCGTCGAGCGGTTCCCTGGATTCGTCGGATGTGAATTCGCTTCCGACGGCTACCTCCCCCATCCTACGGACGACGCCGCAGTGGCGTCCCAACAGGTTCCAAGCTAGGAGGAGGTGGTCCTGGAGGCGCCGCAAGGCGACCTCTCGGACTCCAGGCGTAAAGGGGATAGAACCCCCAAGGGCTCCAAGTCCGGCCTTGAGCCGGACACCGCGCCGGAACCTTCAACGGTTCCGAACTCCGATAGGCAGCCTCCTTCCAAGAGGAGCAAGCCTATCGAGCCGGCGACCTCCGTCCAACCGCAGGCACCAGACAATTTGTTGGAGGTGCTTAACGGCGCCTCCATTGACGAGGAGCACCGCACTATTATGAGTGCGGTGATCCAGAAGGTTCAGTCCACCAAGAGCGGACTGACTGAAGCCTGTGCCAGCCTTCTAACAGGCTTTGAGGTAAGTAAAGAATATGTAAAAATATTACCGCATAGGCAGTAGCCCCTGATGCTCTGTTCGGCGTTCGGAAAGAAAAGCCGAAGAGAGGATCTAATAACATTCACAGGAGTCTAACATAATCAAGTCAATATGCGTATGCAGGCTTCGCTGCTGGCCTCCACAGCACTGACTGCGGATGTGGATACGCTGAAGCAAAACCTCGCGCGGTTCGAGAACGAGCTCGGCCATGCCAAGAGGCAACTCGAGGAGAAGGAAGGTAAGTAATACCTTGCGCAAGTATATAGAGAAGATGTGGTTGCAAAAAATGACAGGATCAACGTGCTGTTATAGGTGGCAACCCTTAAGAAAGCGCTGTCCGAGGCCAAAACAGAGCGGCCGCAGAGCGCACAGAGAGAGGGAAGCAAGAGGTGCGGGTGGAGGAGGTGTAGAAAGAGCTCCAGGCTCTCGTGAAAAAACACGAGAGTTTGGAGCTTGACTCAAAGACGCAAGCATCCGAGCTTGTGGCAGCCCTCGAAAGCGCGAAGTCTCCCAAGGCCGAAGCCCAGAAAGCCCTCCAAGAAATTGAAGCGATGAAGAAGATAGCGGCGGGTAAGGCATTCATTATGCAAAGCAAGCACGTGAAAGTGAATTACTTGTTACTTACCCGAGTCCGGAGCTCTCTAGGAGCATTCGCAGATTTGCCCCGTAGTGCGTCTGATGCCGCCGCCTACTACTGATTCAAGGAGGGGAGCTCGACGGAGAAGGTGTTCTGGTCTCAGTATGCTGAGGCCGGACACCTGGTGCCTTTGAGCGACTAGCTGAAGCAAATGGTCGAGCTCCACAAGGTGGCCGAACAGGCCATAAAGGGCCTCGTAGTTCGGCTTTAGCCTGGAGAGGCTCTGCCTAGGAGCTACTTCGGGCTGGTGAGGCGGCTGGTGGATGCCTGTCCATGGCTTGAAGTAATCAAGCGCTCTGTTTGCATCGAAGGTGCCCATAGAGCGCTTTCCCGTGCTAAAGTGCACTGGGGCAAGATGGATGCGGAGAAGCTGGTGAAGGACGGGCCACCGCCGGGCAAGGAGCATCGTGTCCCGGACGCGTATTATGAGGGCGTCCTGAAGGGTGCCCGCCTTATAGCAGATGAATGCTCCAAAGATGTAATTTTTGACTAAACTCACATTTGTGATCCTGTACGCTGAAAACTTGTTCATATGCGCTAAGCAACGCTTTGGAATTTAAAATATTACCTTCTGTGCGGCCGTTTATCAAATTTGAGAGATGGCGAGTCGTCGGCTTTTGCCCCCATGCCACGAGTGTTGGGGTGTTCGGGATAAACATGAGCGCTCTTTTTCCCATTCTTAGGTCCTTCGAGGGAGGCGCTCAACACAACGAACAAGGCAATCATACTATAATTCTTGAACAATCTCACTTAGCCATAGAATTCTATAATTTTAAATTTCGACGAAGCCCCTAGTGTTCGGAAGACCGAGTTCGGGGCACTATCCACACCTAGGCCGGACAAAGCTGACTCCTCGCTCTAAGCAGCATAAGTCTTTAGGGACTCGAAAACCTCTCGAACAGCGACCAGCTCTTGCCTCATCATGACAGCCAGTTTTAACTTTCTCTACTGAGGTGCTTAGCCCAGCTCAACTGGGGCACAATCGCAGTAGTTCTCCTAGTGCTACCTTAGCCGATATAACGGAATGTAAGGTACCAAAACATAGGAGTCGGGCAAACCCAACTATTGACCCAAGACATGATTCGGAGCCGATGCATATAATGCTATAAGTTCGGGGTGCCGCACTTATGAAAGTGTTCGGACTTCTCACACCGTATTGTGGGGTACTTAAGCCCCTGGCATATTGGCCGTACCAAAGTGTACGGGTGCAACATGTCATTAATGAACATATATTCGTAAAAAAGGGTAATGCAATAATAGACGGAAGCTATGCATTGTTTATTTAAAAAAGCTGCGATCAAAGCAGAACGATACAAATAGTGCAATAAGAAAAAGATGGGACTATTTAACATGTCCTTTCCAGGGGCGAGCTGCGGAATGTTATGTGAAACAGGTATACTGCTCGTTATAGAGACCACCTTAGAGTTCCATAGTGCGGCGTAGCTTTCTGCTTCCCTGGTTGTATCGTTTGTGCGGCAATTGTACTGCCGGACAAGCCTTCCGAAGAATGGAGTCCTGAAAATAAGAAAAAATTAAGAAATCGTCAGCCCCTAGTGCGGTTTGAGCCACGTTTCTGGCGTGCCGTGATGGTGCCCCTCCCCCTGTGCCCATGGTATTTCCAGAGCGTAGTTATGTACGCGCAACACTGGTTTTGCAAGTTCGCGAGGGATGGGGTTGGGGCCGCATTGCTACACTTGCTCGGAACGTGCCAGGCGGTCTTGTTGTAGGTTACTTTGGGCGCGCTTGACGGTGTCCAGACGTTTAATGGCTGGACTGGAGAATTGCCTTGATAGGCTGCTTTGTACTTCCGCTGCGATAGCCGCCGTATGCTCCTCCGTTCGGAGAGAGCGTTCGGTGTTTCCATTGACCGTGATGACTCCTCGAGGGCCTGGCATCTTGAGATTGAGGTATGCGTAGTGCGGCACCGCATTGAACTTGGCAAATGCGGTTCGCCCGAGCAGTGTGTGATAGCCAGTGCGGAATGGGACTATGTCGAAGATTAATTCCTCGCTTTGGAAATTATCCAGAGATCCGAAGACCACTTCAAGTGTAACTGAGCCTGTACAGTTGGTCTCTACACCTGGTATGATGCCTTTAAAGGTTGTTTTAGTGGGTTTAATACTCGAGGGATCGATGCCAATTTTCCGCACTGTATCCTGGTAAAGCAGGTTCAGGCTGCTGCCGCCGTCCATAAGGACTCTAGTGAGGTGAAATCTGTCAATAATTGGGTCTAGAACCAATGCGGCGAATCCGCCATGACGAGTGCTAGTGGGGTGGTCCCTTCGATCAAAAGTGATCGGGTAGGAAGACCATGGGTTGAACTTTGGGGCGACTGGCTACATCGCGTATACGTCCCTTAGTGCACGCTTCCGCTCCCTCTTGGGGACATGGGTTGCGTATATCATGTTCACCGTCCGCACTTGTGGGGGAAAACCTTTCTGTCCACTGTTCTTCGGCGGCCGGGGCTCCTCCTCGTCATCGCTATGCAGCCCCTTGTCTCTGCTTTCGGCATTTAACTTGCCTGCCTGCTTGAACACCCAACAATCCCTGTTGGTGTGATTGGGTGGTTTTTCGGGGGTGCCATGTATCTGGCATGAGCGGTCGAGTATTCGGTCCAAACTGGACGGGCCCGGAGTATTTCTTTTGAATGGCTTTTTCCGCTGACCTGGTTTAGAGCCTCTGAATCCGGCATTAACTGCCGTATCCTCAGCATTGTCGCCGTTAATGCGGCAGTTTTGCTTGTTGCGACGCGACCTGCCACTACTGTCCTTGTTACCAGGGCTCTTGGTCATGTTATTGCTGCGAGCTAGCCAGCTGTCTTCTCCCGCGCAAAAGTGGATCATAAGTGTCGTGAGGGCTGTCATAGATTTCGGCTTTTCCTGTCCTAGGTGCCGTGCAAGCCACTCGTCACGGATATTATGCTTGAAGGCTGCTAGGGCCTCTACGTCCGGACAGTCGACGATTTGACTTTTCTTGGTTAGGAACAATGTCCAGAATTGTCTGGCCGATTGAGGGAGTCCTAGATTAGGGGGTGTTCGGGTAGCCGGACTATACCTTTAGCCGGACTCCTGGACTATGAAGATACAAGATTGAAGACTTTGTCCCGTGTCCGGATGGGACTTTCCTTGGCGTGGAAGGCAAGCTTGGCGATGCGGATATTCAAGATATCCTACCATTGTAACCGACTCTATGTAACCCTAACCCTATCCGGTGTCTATATAAACCGGAGGGTTGTAGTCCGTAGGCAATCAACTCCATATACAACAATCATACCATAGGCTAGCTTCTAGGGTTTAGCCTCCTTGATCTCATGGTAGCTCTACTCTTGTACTACCCATATCATCAATATTAATCAAGCAGGACGTAGGGTTTTACCTCCATCAAGAGGGCCTGAACCTGGGTAAAACATTGTGTTCCCTGCCTCCTGTTACCATCCGGCCTAGACGCACAGTTCGGGACCCACTACCCGAGATCCGCCGGTTTTGACACCGACATTGGTGCTTTCATTGAGAGTTCCTCTGTGCCGTCACAATCAGGAAGGATGCCTCCTCCCGTCTTTAAAGACGGCGTCGTTGCTAAGGGAGCCTTGGCTCTCGGCCAAACCCTCCGTCTAGGTGGTTTCCTCATGACCGCCTGTTCGGCTGTTGCGCCGACGGTGACCTCTCGGGTCATCAAAAGCAACCTACACGTCGGCTCGGAGCTTGTCGAGCAGCTAGATCCAATGGAGCTCTCTTCCGTAAACGAGCTCTTGGATCGCATCGCCACCCTAGGGGTCGCTACGGATTACGACCAGGTTGGGCTTAAACCCAATCTAAGAGAAATTAACTCTCCCCAAGTCACCCACCACGTTGCCGTGGTAGAGGCACAGTGCGGCGACCCTTCATCTATTTTAAGGACTAGCTATGTCTGAATTCCTGACTCCTCCAAGCCGGATACCCGCAGAGAAGAGGATGTAACTCAAGACCTGAGCTTAGGATCAGGCAACTGGCTAGATTCGTTGGACAACATCCAAGAATCTGAACTTCAGAGTTCGGAAACTCTTCGGCCTCCGAATCTTGGATTGGGTGAGGTTTCAGATTCAACGACACCCGCCCACCCGAACATAAGCGATCTCTCCCAAATCAGGCAGAGGCCCGAGGAAACAGTACATCATTACTGGGCCAGATTCCTCCTAGTTATGAATAGGATAAAGGATTGCCGCGAGGGAGACACAATCTCAATTTTCTGCAGTAATTGCGCGGACGAGGGAATCCTTAACGCCGTAAGTCGTCGTGATATTACACGCTTCGCTGAATTGGTGTCCATAGTACAAAAATACTGTGCGATGGAAAGCGCCTGGAAAACCGAAATAAAATTTTGGGATAATCCGGCCTTGAATAGTAATCCCGTCCGAACTAGGAGGGTGCATCATCATAGGACACCCGGGATAAACACCAAAATGCCAAAACCCTCTACAGGGCATGGAACCGTACTGGAAAGGTGGCTTGATGGACCCTGTAGAATCCACAGTACAGAGGACGCCACACCAACTCACAGCCTTAGAGCATGTTGGATACTCCGGCAGGTGGCCAAAATTGGCGAGGACCTCTTAATTCTGGAGGCCGTAGAAAGCCAGCCCGAGGACACCAGTACTGTTCTCACAGTCTTCGAGACTTTCGCATCAAACGGTATGCGAAAAAGAACACTCCGCAGCCTCGTCGAAGTCTATCAAGTTGCAACAATAAATCCATGGAGCGACACTACTATTACCTTTAACGCAAGTGATGAACCTAGATTCCAAACAGCCCGAGCACCAGCCGCATTGGTCCTCAGTCCCATAGTGGACGGCTTTCGCCTCACCAAGGTGCTCATGGATGGAGGCGGCGGACTGAACCTCATTTATGAGGAAACCCTTCAAAAAATGGAAATAGACAGGAACCGCATCGAGCGAAGCAGCACAACCTTTAGAGGAATAATCCCCAGTCGGGAAGTGCGCTACACATGAAAAATCACACTAGATGTGGTGTTCGACACGCTGGATAATTACAGGTCCGAAGAAGTCACGTTTTAGGTGGCCCCGTTCAAAAGCGGATATCACGCTTTACTGGGACGGGAAGCATTCTCAATCTTCCAAGCAATACCCCATTACGGGTACATGAAGCTTAAGATGCCCGGGCCGAACGGAATTATCACTCTAGCTAGTGATCCGGACGTAGCACTCCGCGCCGAAAACAAGACGGCCGCATTAGCCCTTGAGGCACTATCCGAAGCCTTAGCGGCCGAGGAACTGACTGTGCTGCGCTCCACGGTTAACAGGGATGATGTGATACTCGATAAGAGATCCAAATCCACATCCTTTAAGCCAGCTGACGAAATAGTCAAATTCCAGGTCCATCCAACGGACCCAAATAAAACAGCTTCCATCGGGGAACGACTGAACCCTGATGTAGATGCCGCACTGCGAGAGTTCCTACGAGAGAACTGGGACATTTTCGCCTGGCACCCTTCAGACATGCCAGGGATCCCATGCAGGTTGGCCGAACACAGCTTAAATATCCTAAAAGGATTCAAACCTGTCAAACAAGCCCTTCGGCGTTTTTCTGAACGCAAGAGACAGGCTATGGGAGAAGAGCTAGCCAAGCTATTGGAGGCCGGATTCATTAGAGACATAAAACATCCGGACTGGCTAGCAAAGAAGGACAAATCCTGGCGCCTGTGTGTCGATTTTAAAGACCTCAACAAGGCTTGCCCAAAGGATCCCTTCCCCCTCCCCCGTATCGATCAAATTATCGATGCCACCGCAGGACATGACTCGTTGTGTTTCCTCGACGCATACTCCGGATACCATCAAATCAAGATGGCAGAATCAGACCAAGCCGCAACAACATTCATCACACCATACGGCCCACTCTGCTTCAACACAATGCCCTTCGGGCTGAAAAACGCCGGCGCAACATATCAGCGCATGATCCAGACATGCTGGCAAATCAGATCGGCAAAACAGTGGAGGCGTATGTTGATGATGTGGTCGTCAAATCAAGACATGTCGAATCTCTAGTAGACGACTTGAGGCTTACATTCGATAACCTCCGAAAATATGACATCAAGCTCAACCCGGAAAAATGCGTCTTCGGCGTTCCAGCCGGAAAGCTCTTGGGCTTCATTGTATCCGGTAGAGGAATTGAAGCAAATCCAGCCAAGATCCGAGCTTTGTCACAATTGGATATCCCAAAGGACCTCAAACAAATACAAAAATTAACCGGATGCGTGGCGGCTTTAAGCCGCTTCATCTCCCGCTTGGGAGAAAAGGCACTACCCCTCTATCGCCTCCTTCGGCGCACCGAACACTTCGAGTGGACGGAGGCCGCCACGGCTGGACTTGATGAAATAAAAGCCATATTGGCAACAAACCCAGTCCTGGCCGCGCCGAACACCGGCGAACCAATGTTATTGTACATTGCAGCAACACATCAAGTTTTCAGTGCAGTGCTCGTTGTCCAGCGGGAAACGGATGGACACAAATTCCCCCTTCAAAGGCCGGTCTACTACGTATCCACTGTCCTCACTCCATGCAAATTACGGTACCCGCATTATCAAAAGATTGCATACGCGGTATTCATGGCATCCCGGAAGCTAGGACACTACTTTCAAGAGTGTTCCATAACAGTAGCCACGGAAGTACCACTCAACGATATTATCAACAACCGCGACGCAACGGGCCGGATTGCAAAATGGGCCATCGAGCTTCTCCCGTTCGGTATAACCTATAAGCCACGGCGAGCTATTAAATCGCAAGTTTTGGCCGACTTCGTCGCAGAATGGACGGAGGCCGAGCTCCCTAAAGAGTACGGCACATATTCAAACTGGATTATGCATTTTGACGGCTCCAAAATGTTGGCCGGACTGGGGGTTGGCGTCGTCCTGACGTCCCCCACAGGAGACACAGTCCAATATGTGCTCCAAATCATCTACATGGATTCCAACAATGCAGCCGAATATGAGGCCCTCCTACATGGTCTCCGGATAGCAGTATCCATGGGTATCCAGTGCCTAGAGGTACGCGGGGATTCAAACCTCGCGATATCCAAAATAAATGGAGACTTCGACGCCAAGGACCCAAAAATGGCAGCTTACCGCAACGCCGTCCTAAAAATGTCAGCTCGGTTCGAAGGGCTGGAGTTTCACCATATAGCCCGAGAAAACAATCAAGTAGCGGACGTCCTGGCACGCATCGGAGCAAAACGTGATGCAGTCCCCCCCAACATCTTTTTGGAAAGATTGTTCAAGCCATCCATAGCATGGGAGGGGTAACCCGCAAATAACAGCCCGGACCCAGCCGCACCACTAGACGCTGAACAATCTGACACAATTGGAGGCTCTGCCAATGAAATTACACCTTCAGCCCACGTAATAATGGCGGTCATCGCCCTGTGGACAGAACCATTCCTAGCCTACCTTACTAGGCAGGAACTCCCGGAGGACCAAAACGAGGCCCGCTGCATAGTGCGGCGATCTAAACCCTATAGAGTCCATGAGGGAGAGCTTTATAAGAAAAGCACTACCGGAGTCCTTCAAAGGTGCATCTCCGAAGAGGAAGGGCGGAACCTTCTGGCTGAAATTCATGCCGGACTAGGTGGTCACCACGCCGCTGCTCGGTCCCTTGTTAGCAAGGCTTTCTGTACAGGCTTTTATTGGCCGACGGCTCGGGCAGACACTCAGGACCTAGTCCAACGATGCGCTGGTTGCCAACTTTTTGCCAACCAAAGCCATATGCCACCCACCGCACTCCAAACTATACCCATCACCTGGCCTTTTGCGGTCTGGGGCCTTGACATGGTCGGACCCCTTAAAGGTGGGACCAATAGGAAAAAATACTTACTGGTCATGGTGGATAAATTCACCAAATGGATAGAAGCCAAGCCTGTTAAAACGGCCGAATCCGGACATGTGATAGACTTCATATCCGGGGTTGTACACCGTTATGGCGTCCCCCACAGCATCATAACCGATAACGGTACAAACTTTACCGCCGACGAGGTAAAACTCTGGTGAAAAAACATGGGCATCAAGCTCGATTATGCTTCCGTCTATCACCCACAAACCAACGGCCAGGTCGAATGTGCAAATGGTCTTATCATGAGCGGCATTAAACCCAGACTGGTGCGGTCCCTCAAGGAATCTAACACACACTGGGTAGAGGAGCTCAACTCTGTGCTATGGGGGCTGCGGACCACGCCAAATCGCACCACCGGATACACACCATTTTTTATGGTGTACGGCGCAGAGGCAGTTCAGCCCTGCGACATAATTCATGACTCACCTAGAGTGCGCATGTACGAAGAAAGAGAAGCCGAGCTCGATCGGCAGGACAACTTGGACGCCCTGGAGGAGGAGCGTGACGTGGCAAAAGTCTGTTCCGCATTTTATCAACAGCAGGCCCGAAGATATCAAAGCAGAGAAGTACGGGCCAAAAATTACAATGTTGGCGAACTAGTTCTACGCCTGCCGGATAGGAAAAAGGACAAACTCAAGCCCAAGTGGGAAGGTCCATTCATAATCGACCAAGTCCTGACTGGCGGGGCATACTGCCTGCGAGATGCGTCGGATAACCGACTCAAGCCGAACCCGTGGAACGCCACCCGTCTCCGAAGATTCTATGCCTAGCGCCGGACTCTGTGTTCATCTCCTTCCTCTGTCCATTTTTTGCATTTTTCTGTCTTACATTTCTCTCCTTCCCCTCTTTTCTTTTATAGCCCTTAAAGGCTCATCTAGTGATGCACCACTCGCGCTCATTAAACCTGGGGGCTTCTTTAACAGAAGCTTATTTATACGGGCTTCACGCCCAACACATGCGTCAAACTTCCGCATGTACCTTTTTCTCCACCATTATATGCACCGATATGACTTAAGTTTTGGCCAAGCTGGGTTGCCTGGCTCCTGTGCTTACCCCTACGTTCCCGATTGTTCGGCTAGGCGGTAAAGGGAGCACCTCTGCGATTGTTACTGCCGGGTCAGCCGGATGTGTACCTCAGACTGGGTGAAGCCGAAAGCTAGCGTTCTTAAGGGAATATTCGGCCAGTGAGATAAAAGATGATCTTTTTACTCATTTTATGCGCCCCCAGATGCTTTTTTCTGCGTCTTTTTACGCAGTCCGGACATGCACTTTAGGGCATGCCTCCCAGCGAAAGGAACCCCTAACGGAACTATTCTCTCTAGAAGAAGTTTCTTACTAACCATGTAATATAACATAACTAGTTGGGCACTTGTCTGATAAAGCACTAATGACCCCTACGCCTGGTCTCCACGCATACCACGGGTCTTATATAACCGCTATGGTATTTGGACACACTCCGGACTGTCAGGTCCCGAGGTTGAAGCGAAAAGGTCGGCAACGACAAATGATCTACAATCCGGCTAGAAGGCATTACGCATGTCAATTCAAAATTACATAGTCATTCTGACTGATTGTATTCCTCTTCTATACCATCTAACAGGCTGTCTAATTTACAGTCCTGCTGGGAATACTTCGCGGCCAACTCTACTTGGCCGTATACTAAGCTCACAGGGATCTCCTTCCCGTCAGGCCCCACTAGTCCGACCTCGGCCATGTGGTTTGGGTCAGACTTCGTAAAACGGGTCTTCACCATGGCCCAGGCTTCCCTAGCGCCTTGTCGGCAGGCCGATATCTTCCACAACCGGAAGCGCCGCCGAGCTCCCTTCAGCTTCTCCGCAAGCTCTCCAAGGCCCTCGGGCATGGAGTGGGCAGGCCATAAGGCTTGGGCAACACCTCACATCGCCTGCCGAATTCGCTCGTGCAGTTGCATGAGTTCGGGAAGAAGGTCACCCGTAGAACCGGACATCTCCTCTGCAGGACAACCTATGAGAATACCTACAGACATTACTCTATTAGTCGACTTCCTCGCCGAACTCTTTTTTTTCAAAGTTCGTTCAAGCACTTACTGAATATGACGCATCGAAGCCGCTGATTCTCCCTCGTGGAGTCCGACGGCTGGCCACGAACATCTTTAAGTTCGACGTCCAGCCTGGTGTTGGCATCCTGAAGATCATTCTTCTCTCGCCTCACCTTTGTCAACGTACTCTCACCGGCCTTTAGCTGGCGTAAGAGTTGTTGCTTTTCCGGATCGAGTCCGGCGCCATCTGCAACATGATTTGTCAGATTTGCACCCACACCGCACAATACTAATCTTTCGAAGCGTATCTTACCTGAGGGGGTCTCTTTGGGCTCCCCTGCTGCGGCTAGTGCAGCCTCTAGTTGGGCCTTGCACTTCTCCAGCTCCTGGGATAGTACGGTATTCTTCTCTGTAAGAACCTGCTTATTAAATGATCCTTAAATCAGTTGCTCTAACTGTTTCAAGTCTCGGGGGCTACTGGTATATCTATATTTGACCAAAATTTTCTTACCCGTATGTCTTTTACATACTGCTCCGTGGCTCTGGCTAAACCATTTTGAGCGGCACGGAGGTACGCATCTCCCGAATTAAAGGCATCTAAAGCCTCTTGGGAGAAACAAGCGTCGCGTAGAACTGTCTGGCGACGCCTGTGGTTCATGGCACTCTCCACTTCAGAATTTGTGGCAGACAGCCTGTTCGCATCCTCTGTCGGAGGAGCCTCTGGTGCGTGCCTTGTGCTCGCCTCCGCTTCCTGGCCAGACGTTGGATCCTGGCTGGTGGGGGCGCGATTGACAACCTCTCCGGATGTAGTCCGGCGAGGTCTCTTCATTCTGAAGATAGCACGAACGTTAATATGCCCTGACAGAATAACACCAGGGAAACAGAGGGTGCGCTATACCTTTGCGCCGGCATCTCAGTCCGGACTGCATTCCTTTTTGCCCCATGGGGTCCTGCGGCCCCTCGTTGGCTAGCCGCCACAGGTTCGGCCTCCTGCCTCGGAAATCTCCCCTGCAAAACACGGTTGTCGTCAGAAACACCAGAATACGTGAGAGTGGAATCTCTCTCAAGGGAATGAGACTCCGGTTTCTGTCACCTGGGAGGCCGGGATTAACCCTGGGTAATCAGTCGTGATGGCTACCAAGGTATTGTCCTTGCTTAGCTGATGGAACACCCCGTCGATAAGCTCCACCGATATGTCCGGGTCCTCTTCGGAGTCCGGATCGAGGGACCGCTCTGGGTCCTCGGGCTGTGGAGGGCGGCTGTTTATATCCTTTACCTCCTGTCGCAGTTCCTGCACTAAAGTCGTTAGACTACATATCTAACCGTGGGAGTATAAAACAGACGGGCAAGCGCAATTATTCACTTACCCAACTTGGAGGATCGTACATAGTAAATCCGGCCTGCGGATTGACGCGGAGGAATTCCTCCTTTTCTCCCTTGTACAAAGAGGATAAGATCTTTACTAGGGCGGCAGCTGAGGCCAGCCCCTTACGACCGTAATGGGAGGCGTCATCATCCCTGTTGAAATCCCACATGGGGTGGCCTCTATATTGAAGCGGCTGCACCCCTCGCATAATACATGCGGCCATGACTCCAATCATGGTTAGTCCGGAATGAGCCAACAGTCTTATCCGGCCCATCAGGTAAAGGACGTCTCTGTCGCTTTCTTTCTGAGAGCTCCGCGGACGCCAGCTCAAGCGTTTCTTCAATGGGGCACTGTTGAACTCAGGGAGACCGACCCGGATAGGGTCCGGTAGCGGGACGTCATCTATGTAAAACCATTCCAAAGGCCAGTCCTCGTACGCCTTCTTTGGGGTTCCGGATAGGTATCCGGTCCTGGCGATGTGCCATACTTCGGCTCCGCCCACTTGGTATATAGACCCCTCTCGAGAACGGGGCACCAGGCAGAATAACCTCTTCCACAGCGTGAAATGAGCCTCAATGCCTAAAAATAGCTCGCAAAGGGCGACGAAACCCGCAATATGTACTACGGAGGCGGGCGTGAGATTGTGCAGCTGGAGGCCGTAGAACTCCAGAAGCCCGCGGAGAAATGGATGAATTGGAAACCCCAGTCCCCTTATTAGATAGGGGGCGAGGCACACCCACTCTCCTTTAGAAGGATTGGGGGTGCTCTCCGCTTGTTTCCCGCCATTATAGGTGGCGAGACCGGCTCGTACTAGGACCATGTATGCCTGAGGGAGAAATCCCTTGGCCTGAAGCGACACTAACTCGCTATGCGGGATGGTGCAATTCTCCCAGTCCCCGGGTTTGGGACCGGAGGGGCGAGGGGAGGAGCTGCGACGGCTGGTCATGTTGGAATGACCTTTTCTGGAAGCGCTTTGATGATAACTCGCGGAAAGGAGAAGATGTGGTTTGGACCTAAATCCCCATCCCGTTAAATAAGCGGCTCGTTTATACGGCTAGGGGTGTGGATGTAAAAACGCCCCGGCTTTTCGAATTCGTTTGACACGTGGAAGACGGCCATTATTGGGCGTGGAAGCCGAGGAGCACTACATTACAAAAATCGGACATTATTCCTACAGGTACACAAGATTTGGAGAAGAACCTGCCTTGCAATGCCGAACAATCTGCGCGCCGGACTCGTCGTCATTGAAGCCTGGTTCGGGGGCTACTAAGGGAGTCCTGGATTAGGGGGTGTTCGGGTAGCCGGACTATACCTTCAGTCGGACTCCTGGACTATGAAGATACAAGATTGAAGACTTCGTCCCGTGTCCGGATGGGACTTTCCTTGGCGTGGAAGGCAAGCTTGGCGATGCGGATATTCAAGATCTCCTACCATTGTAACCGACTCTATGTAACCCTAACCCTATCCGGTGTCTATATAAACCGGAGGGTTGTAGTCCGTAGGCAATCAACTCCATATACAACAATCATACCATAGGCTAGCTTCTAGGGTTTAGCCTCCTTGATCTCGTGGTAGATCTACTCTTGTACTACCCATATCATCAATATTAATCAAGCAGGACATAGGGTTTTACCTCCATCAGGAGGGCCCGAACCTGGGTAAAACATCATGTTCCCTGCCTCCTGTTACCATCCGGCCTAGACGCACAGTTCGGGACCCACTACCCGAGATCCGCCGGTTTTGACACCGACACCGATTCCTCTAGCTGCTGAATTATGTGGCTAAGGTCATCGGCGTCTGGTGGTCGCACATAAGTGCCCTGGAAATTGTCGAGGAATGCGGTTTTCAAGTCCTCCAAACAACCAATTGATTCTGCTGGCAAGCTGTTAAGCCAATGCCGAGCTGGTCCTTTAAGCTTGAGTGGGAGGTATTTGATGGTGTGTAGGTCATCACCGCGGGCCATGTGGATATGAAGGAGATAGTCCTCGATCCATACCGCCGGATCTGTTGTGCCATCGTATGATTCGATGTTCACGGGTTTGAAACCCTCGGAGATTTGATGATCCATTACTTCATCTGTGAAGCATAGTGGGTGTGCGGCGCCTCTGTATTGGGCTATATCACGACGCAGCTCAAATGAGCTTTGTCTACTGTGTTCGGCCCAGCCGGATTTACTGTATCCGGAGTGACGATTACCGTCTCGTGCCGTGTGGCGCCCACACGATCCGTAGATCGATCTTGTTTACCTTGCCTTGTCCTCCAATATATCTCACAGGTCTGGCGCATTTTCCCATGCCTTGGTATTTTTTGAGCGGCGTCGGGGTGCGGCTTGAGTGGAGGGCCAAGAGGCCTCTCTGTCGCAGCCACGGGGTGGCCGGTCGGCCGCATCATGCGCTGGTGATGTAGGTTTAGGTGCTTCCTCCTCTAATCGGGGTAGCAACCTGCGCTTTGGGTAGCTCTTGGAGGGGTGCTCGAGTTCATACTCTTCGGCCGCAAGGACTTCAGTCCATCTGTCGGCTAGCAAATCTTGATCAGCTCTAAGCTGTTGCTGTTTTTTCTTGAGGCTGCTCGCCGTGGCCATAATCTTGCATTTGAAACACTCTTGTTCGACGGGATCCTCCGGCATGACAAATTCGTCGTCGTCGAGGCTTGCCTCGTCTTCGGAGGGAGGCATATAATTATCGTCCTCGACCTCTCTGTTTGCCGCTCTCTCATGAGGGCTGGCTTCTCCATCCTCCCGTGCTGAATCTTGCTGGAGGTGGTTGTCTTCGGCACTGTCCAGGGTGTTATTATCTCCTATGCCGGAATCACCATTTTTGCTTTGGCGGGATTTAGAGCGGCACCGCTGACGCCGGCGCTTAGGCTGCTTCTTGGAGGGGTCATCCTCCGCTGTTCCATCACCATTGTCTTCTTTTGGGGTGTCCACCATGTATATATCATACGACGAGGTGGCTTTCCAGTGCCCTATAGGCGCTGGTTCTTGATCGTCTCCTGTATCGGCGTCCATACCGTCGATGTCTTCGGAGTCGAAGTCGAGCATGTCGGTTAAATCATCGACAGTTGCTACGAAGTGGGTGGTGGGTGAGCTTTGAATTTCTTCATCGTCCGCATCCCAACCTTGCTGACCATAGTCCGGCCAGGGCTCTCCTGATAAAGAGAGAGACTTCACTGAATTCAGAATATCGCCGAAGGGCGAGTGCTGAAAGATATCCGTGGCAGTGAACTCCATGATCGGCGCCCAATCGGGTTCGATCGGTAGGGGTGCGGAGGGCTCGGAGTTTGGAGAGGAGTCCGGCTCCTTGGAGTCACAGGCTGGTGTTCGGCTCGATCGCCGTACAGATTGCAGCCCCCGAGGTGGTGTCCAACCACCCATCCTTGATTGCCGCAGTTGGCTCCGAATTAAGGGTCGGAGCTGATGCGGGTGCCGCCTCCAGGGCATTGTTTGGCGGTAGAGCTAGATCATGCCCATCGTGACAGTGCGGCGCACTCGGCTGTGGCTTGAACCCGTCAAAGATCAAGTCTCCACGGAGGTCGGCTGTGTAGTTCAAACTTCCAAATCTGACCTGATGGCCAGGGGCGTAGCTTTCGATCTGCTCCAGATGGAAAAGCGAATTGGCCCGCAGTGCAAAGCCGCCAAATACGAAGATCTGTCCGGGGAGAAAAGTCTGACCCTGGATCGCATCGTCGTTGATGATCGGAGGATCCATCAGGCCTAAAAGTGACGACACAGAGGAACTCTTAATGAAAGCACCAATGTCGGTGTCAAACCGGCGGATCTCGGGTAGGGGGTCCCGAACTGTGCGTCTAGGCGGATGGTAACAGGATGTAGGGGACACAATGTTTTACCCAGGTTCGAGCCCTCTTAATGGAGGTAAAACCCTACGTCCTGCTTGATTGATATTGATGATATGGGTAGTACAAGAGTAGATCTACCACGAGATCAGAGAGGCTAAACCCTAGAAGCTAGCCTATGGTATGATTGTTGTTCGTCCTACGGACTAAAACCCTCCGGTTTATATAGACACCGGAGAGGGCTAGGGTTACACAGAGTCGATTACAATGGTAGGAGATCTACATATCCGTATCGCCAAGCTTTCCTTCCACGCCAAGGAAAGTCCCTTTCGGACACGGGACGAAGTCTTCAATCTTGTATCTTCATAGTCCAGGAGTCCGGCCGAACGTATAGTCTGGCTATCCGGACACCCCCTAATCCAGGACTCCCTCAGGCCCCATCTTGGGAGGTATCTTCGCCTCACGCCTCGCTGCACATTTTAACATACCTATTAGGCATTATGAGAAAGAAGAAAAGTTGATGCCTCCTATTTTTCTAGACTATAAGAGTATGGTAGCACATGATTTTATCATTAAGAATAAGGAAAAGATGCTTAAGTACAAGCTGATATTTGATAAAAATCACCCTAAGACTATTACTTTGCCTGCTCCTTGATAACCATCAAGTATAGGGGATCGCAACAGTTTTCGAGGGTAGAGTATTCAACCCAAATTTATTGATTCGACACAAGGGGAGCCAAAGAATATTCTCAAGTATTAGCAGCTGAGTTGTCAATTCAACCACAATTGGAAACTTAGTATCTACAGCAAAGTATTTAGTAGCAAGGTAATATGATAGTAGTGGTAACGGTAGCAAAAGGTAACGGTAGCAAAAGTAATGTTTTTGGTACTTTGTAGTGATGATAGCAATAGCAACGGAAAAGTAAATAAGCAAAGAACAATATATGGAAAGCTCGTAGGCAATGGATCGGTGATGGAGAATTATGCTGGATGCGGTTCATCATGTAACAATCATAACCTAGGGTGACACAGAACTAGCTCCAGTTCATCAATGTAATGTAGGCATGTATTCCGAATATAGTCATACGTGCTTATGGAAAAGAACTTGCATGACATCTTTTGTCCTACCCTCCCGTGGCAGCGGGGTCCTAGCAGAAACTAAGGGATATTAAGGCCTCCTTTTAATAGAGTACCGGACCAAAGCATTAACACATAGTGAATACATGAACTCCTCAAACTACGATCATCACCGGTAAGTATCCCAATTATTGTCACTTCGGGGTTAACGGATCATGACACATAATAGGTGACTATAGACTTGTAAGATAGGATCAAGAACTCTCATATACTGAAGAAAACATAATAGGTTCAGATCTGAAATCATGGCACTCTGGCCCTAGTGACAAGCATTAAGCATAGCAAAGTCATATCAACATCAATCTCAGAACATATTGGATACTAGGGATCAAACTCTAACAAAACTAACTCGGTGCGAAAACAACGTCAGTCCGGGTTAGTTCCATTCAAATCATGCAAGTTAGAGTCCAAAACAAGGGCAAAAGTGTTTGGAAAAGTAGATACGACGAAGACGTATCAACTCCCCCAAGCTTAAACCTTTGCTTGTCCTCAAGCAATTCAGTTTAAACTGAAAGTGATAAAGAAAAACTTTGCCAGCATTCAAGTTTTCAGCAAAGATTATGACTAACCACATTCACAATAACTCTTAGGTCTCAAGTTTACTCATATCAATGGCATAATCAACTAGCGAGCAATAATAATAAATCTCGGATGACAACACTTTCTCAAAACAATCATAATATGATATAACAAGATGGTATCTCGCTAGCCCTTTCTGAGACCGCAAAACATAAATGCAGAGCACCTTTAAAGATCAAGGACTGACTAGACATTGTAATTCATGGTAAAAGAGATCCAGTCAAGTCATACTCAATGTAAACTAACAGTAATGAATGCAAATGACAGCGGTGCTCTCCAACTGGTGCTTTTTAATAAGAAGATGATGACTCGACATGAAAGTAAATAGATAGGCCCTTCGTAGAGGGAAGCAGGGATTTGTAGAGGTGCCAGATCTCGGTTTTAAAATAGAGGTGAATAATAATTTGAGTGGTATACTTTCATTGTCAACATAACAACCAAGAGATGGTGATATATTCCATACTACACACATTATAGGCGGTTCCCAAACAGAATGGTAAAGTTTATACTCCCCCTTCCACCAACAAGCATCAATCCATGGCTTGCTCGAAACAAGGAGTGCCTCCAACTAACAAGAGTCATAGGGGGAGTTTTGTTTGCAATTATTTTGATTTGATTTGCATAAAGCATGGGACTGGGCATCCCGGTGACCAGCCACTTTCTCGTGAGTGAGGAGCGGAGTCCACTCCTCTTGAGAATAACCCGCCTAACATGGAAGATACGGACAGCCCTAGTTGATACATGAGCTATTCGAGCATACAAAACATGATATTTATTTGAAGGTTTAGAGTTTGGCACATACAAATTTACTTGGAACGGCAGGTAGATACCGTATATAGGTCGGTATGGTGGACTCATATGGAATAACTTTGGGGTTTATGGAGTTGGATGCACAAGCAGTATTCCCGGTTAGTACAGGTGAAGGCTAGCAAAAGACTGGGAAGTGACCAGCTAGAGAGCGACAACAGTCATGAACATGCATTAAAATTAATCAACACTGAATGCAAGCATGAGTAGGATATAATCCACCATGAACATAAATATCGTGAAGACTATGTTGATTTTGTTTCAACTACATGCGTGAACATGCGCCAAGTCAAGTCACTTAAATCATTCAGAGGAGGATACCACCCTATCATAACACATCACAACCATTTTAATAGCATGTTGGCACGCAAGTTAAACCATAATAAGCTCCTAGCTAATCAAGCATGGCACAAGAAACTATGATCTCTAGTTGTCATTGTAAACATGTTTATTCATAATAGGCTGAATCAGGAATGATGAACTAATCATATTTACCAAAATAAGAGAGGTCGAGTTCATACCAGCTTTTCTCATCTCAGTCAGTCCATCATATATCGTCATAATTGCCTTTCACTTGCATGACCGAACGATGTGAATAATAATAATAGTGCAAGTGCAATTGACTAAGCTAGAATCTGCAAGCATTCAATAAACAGGATAAGACAAGGCAATATGGGCTCTTTTGTCAGGTCAATAATAATGCATATAAGAGCTACTTCAACAATTTAATTATAGTCTTCTCCTATCGACCCCCAAGGAAAAGAAAAGAAATAGAACTATTTACACGGGAAAGCTCCCAACAAGTAAAAGAAGAACATGAAATCTTTTTGGGTTTTCCTTTTAATTACTACTACAAGCATGGAAAGTAAACTAATTAAAAGCTACAACTATTTTTCTGGTTTTTCTTAAGGTTTATTAAACACATAAGAAGAAATCATAAAAAGGAAAATAAACAAGCATGGATGATACAATGAAAAAGTATGAGCACCGACATCTAGCAATGAGTGTGTGAACATAAATGTAATGTCGGTGGGAAATACGTACTCCGCCAAGCTTAGGCTTTTGGCCTAAGTTGGTCTATGGCCACGACTGGCCTGGCGAATATCCATAGTAAAAGTTGGGGTCGTACTGAGATGCAGCGGCTATCGCCTCCTGAGCTGTAGCGTGGTGACGAGAGGCCTCCGCCCTCCTCTCGTACTCATCTGCCTCCTCTCTGGTAATAACATATCCTCCTTTTGCCTGATAATCAAAGAAGGCAAGAGCAAGGAGAGTAATATGGACATCACGGCGTCTGTCAAAGATTAAACGATACTGGAGAGGTGATTCATTCCTCTCGACAAACTGGTGGTGAACCATAGCATTAAAGTCTAGGTAAGCAGGGGTAATTCAATATCATCTTCGCGTATGGCTACACCAAGAAAATTAGCTATGCGGGTTGCATAAATTCCACCAAAGAAATCTCCATTAAATCTATTAAGATGCAACCTACATGCAACAATGGCTCCCAAATTATAAGATTTATCTCCTAACACAGCACTCCTAAGAATACTGAGGTCAGGGACACACATGTGACATGCCTCATCTTTACCATTAATGCATCTAACTATGGAGAGAGCAAAATAATGCATAGCGGGAAAGTGAATGCTCCCTATAGTAGCTTGTGTTATGTCTCTACATTCCCCTACAGTTATACTAGCAAGAAAATCTCTAAATTCAGATTTGCGAGGATCCCTGATAGTGATACTACCCCATTGTGGAAGTTTGCAAGCAGTGGTAAAATCCTCTAAGTCCATAGTGTAAGAATTTTCATAAAGATCAAACAGGACAATTGGAGAATTACGTGAAGATGAAAATTCAAACCTCCTCACAAAGGAACTAGTGAGATAGTGATACCGACTGCACTTTTCTTCCTCGAAGCTCACAAGATCAGTGTTACACAAATATGTGTTAAATTCTTATTTAATTCTTGCTTGATCCATGAAATTTTCCGAAGGCCATTCACAAGGACGCACTGGAGCGTCTCTTGGTGGCTCTTCATCAGCATCACGCATTGCAAGCCTGGGGCCTTGCTTCCTTGAAGAACCACCTTGGAACATTTTCCTAAGCATATTTCTTCCTTGGAAAAATTTCTGAAATTTTTAGTAACTTCAAAATAAAAGTAAACCAAACTCAATAATTTTGATAGCAACTACTCCTACAAGTGCCTAGAGCCTATATCATGCATCAAAACGACTTTTGACCATATAAATTTGACATGCAAGCTCAAGAACAGGGTCACCTAAGCAGCACAAATTTTCAATAAATAAAGCACTAGAACAAAAACTAATTGGACTGATAGAGGAGTTACATACCAAGGAACAATCTCCCCAAGCAGTTTTGTGAGAGGTCCTTTGAGCAAGGAGATCGAAAATGGCAGCAATATGAGCTTGGACTCGGGTTTGAGCTGGATATTCGTGTTTGTGGGAGGAAGAAGGAGTGTGTGGGTGAAAGGATAAGTGGAGGGGGGGCACCATGGGCCCACGAGGCAGGGGGCACGCCCAGGGGGTAGGACGCGCCCTCCACCCTCGTGGCCAGGTGGATGACCCCCCTGTTGTGTTTTGAGTGCTAAATATTCTCAAATATTCCAGAAAAATCATATTTAAATTTTAGGGCATTTGGAGAACTTTTTTTCTAGGGTATTTTTATATTGCACGGATAATCAGATAACAGACAGAAAACACTATTTTTATTTTATTTATATAAATAACATAAAGTAAAAGGAGGGTACAGAAGGTTGTGCCTTCTAGTTTCATCCATCTCATGCTCATGAAAAGGAATCCGCTAACAAGGTCGATCAAGTCTTGTTAACGAACTCATTCCGCATAACATGGAACCGGAGAAATTTCGAATAACACTATGTTACCTCAACGGGGATATGCACATCCCCAATAATAAGAATATCATATTTCTTCTTGACAGTAGGAAGAGGAAACTCAAAACCTCCAAATATAATTGATGGAATTTTTCCAATAGAGTTGATACTATGAACTTGAGGTTGTTTTCTCGGAAAGTGTATTGTATGCTCATTACCATTAACATGAAAAGTGACATTGCCTTTAGTGCAATCAATAACAGCCCTTGCAGTATTCAAAAAGGGTCTTCCAAGAATAATAGACATACTATCGTCCTCGGGATATCAAGAATAACAAAGTCCGTTAAAATAGTAACGTTTGCAACTACAACAAGCACATCCTCACAAATACCGACAAGTATAGGAGTTGATTTATCAGCCATTTGCAAAGATATTTCAGTAGGTGTCAACTTATTCAAATCAAGTCTACGATATAAAGAGAGAGGCATAACATTAACACCGGCTCCAAGATCACATAAAGCAGTTTTAACATAGTTTCTTTTAATGGAGCATGGTATAGTGTGTACTCCTGGATCTCCAAGTTTCTTTGGTATTCCACCCTTAAAAGTATAATTAGAAAGCATGGTGGAAATTTCAGCTTCGGGTATCTTTCTTTTATTAGTAACAATTTCTTTCATGTACTTAGCATAAGGATTCATTTTAAGCATACCAGTTAATCGCATATGCAAAAAGATAGGTCTAATCATTTCAGCAAAGCGCTCAAAATCCTCATCATCCTTTTTCTTGGATGGTTTGGGAGGAAAAGGCATGGGTTTCCGAACCCAAGGCTCTCTTTCCTTACCATGTTTCCTAGCAACAAAGTCTTTCTTATCATAATGTTGATTCTTTGATTGTGGGTTATCAAGATCAACAGCAGGTTCAATCTCTATATCATTATCATTACTAGGTTGGGCATCACCATGATTATTAACATTATCACTAGTTTTAGGTTCATTACCAGATTGTGTTTCAGCATCAGAAATTGAAATATTATTTGGATTCTCGGCTATTTCCGTAACAGGTTCACTAGAAGCATGCAAAGTCCTATCATTTTTCTTTTTCTTCCTATTAGAAGGACTAGGTGCATCCACATTATTTCTCTGAGAATCTTGCTCAATTCTCTTAGGGTGGCCTTCAGGATACAAAGGTTCCTGAGTCATTCTACCACCTCTAGTCATAACTCTAACAGCATTATCATTATCCTTACTATTCAATTCATTGAGCAATTCATTTTGAGCTTTAAGTACTTGTTCTACTTGAGTGGTAACCATAGAAGCATGTTTACTAATAAGTTTAAGTACACCTTTGACATTAGCCATATAATCACCCAAGTGTTCAAGCATATTTGAATTGTATTTCAATTATCTACCAAAATAAGCATTGAAGTCTTCTTGCTTAGCCATAAATTTATCAAACTCATATAAGCATGGGCTAGCAAACTTAGTAAACGGGATTTCAGCTTTATCATATCTATAGAAAGAATTTACCTTTACTACCTGTGTTGGGTTATCAAGACCACGAGTTTCTTCAATAGGTAATGGATTAAGATCATATGTTTCTTCAACAGGCGATAAATTAAGACCATGTATTTCTTCAATAGGAGGTAAATTCTTAACATCTTCAGCTTTAGTACCTTTTTCTTTCATAGATTTCTTTGCCTCTTGCATATCTTCAGGACTGAGAAATAGAATACCTCTCTTCTTCGGAGTTGGTTTGGGAATAGGCTTAGGAGCTGGCTCAGGAAGTGTCTAATTATTTTCATTTGTCAACATATTATTCAATAGAATTTCAGCTTCATCCGGTGTTCTTTCCCTGAAAACAGAACCAGCACAACTATCCAGGTAATCTCTGGAGGCATCGGTTAGTCCATTATAAAAGATATAAAGTATTTCATTTTTCTTAAGAGGATGATTAGGCAAAGCATTAAGTAACTTGAGAAGCCTCCCCCAAGCTTGTGGGAGACTCTCTTCTTCAATTTGCACAAAATTATATATATCCCTTAAAGCAACTTGTTTCTTATGAGCAGGGAAATATTTAGCAGAGAAGTAATAAATCATATCCTGGGGACTACGCACACAACCAGGATCAAGAGAATTAAACCATATCTTAGCATCACCCTTTAATGAGAACGGAAATATTTTAAGGATATAAAAGTAATGAGTTCTCTCATCAGTAGTGAACAGGGTGGCTATATCATTTAATTTAGTAAGATGTGCCACAACAGTTTCAGATTCATAGCCATGAAAAGGATCAGATTCAACCAAAGTAATTATATCAGGATTAACTGAGAATTCATAATCCTTATCAGTAACAAAGATAAGTGAAGTAGCAAAAGCAGGGTCAGGTTTCATTCTAGCATTAAGAGATTGTTGCTTCCATTTAGCTAATAACCTCTTGAGTTCGTATCTATCTTTGCAAGCTAAAATAGCTAAAGAAGCTTCTTTATCAAAAACAAAACCCTCAGGAATAACAGGCGTGTCTTCACCATCACTTTCATCAATATTATTAGATTCAATATTTTCATTCTCTCTAACTCTGGGAAGTTGTTCATCAAGAAATTCACCAAGTGGCACAGTAGTATTAAGCATAGAAGTAGTTTCATCATAAGTATCATGTATAGCAGAAGTGGCATCATCAATAACATGTGACATATCAGAACGAATAGCAGAAGCAGGTTTAGGTGTCGCAAGCTTACTCAAAAGAGAAGGTGAATCAAGTACAGAGCTAGATGGCAGTTCCTTACCTCCCCTCGTAGTTGAGGGATAAATCTTAGTTCTTGGATCTTTCAAGTTCTTCATAATGATAAGCAGATATAAATCCCAAGTGACTCATAGAATAGAGCTATGCTCCCCGGCAACGGCGCCAGAAAATAGTCTTGATAACCCACAAGTATAGGGGATCACAATAGTTTTCGAGGGTAGAGTATTCAACCCAAATTTATTGATTCGACACAAGGGGAGCCAAAGAATATTCTCAAGTATCATCAGCTGAGTTGTCAATTCAACCACATGTGGAAACTTAATGTCTGCAGCAAAGTATTTAGTAGCAAGGTAATATGATAGTAGTGGTAATGGTATCAAAAGTAATGTTTTTGGTATTTTGTAGTGATGATAGCAATAGCAATGGAAAAGTAAATAAGCAAAGAACAATATGTGGAAAGCTCGTACGCAATGGATGGGTGATGGAGAATTATGCCGGATGCGGTTCATCATGTAACAATCATAACCTAGGGGGACACAGAACTTGCTCCAGTTCATCAATGTAATGGAGGCATGTATTCTGAATATAATCATACGTGCTTATGGAAAAGAACTTGCATGACATCTTTTGTGCTACCTCCCGTGACAGCGGGGTCCTAGCGGAAACTAAGGGATATTAAGGCCTCCTTTTAATAGAGTACCGGACCAAAGCATTAACACATAGCGAATACATGAACTCCTCAAACTACGGTCATCACCGGTAAGTATCCCGATTATTGTCACTTCGGGGTTAACGGATCATAACACATAATAGGTGACTATAGACTTGCAAGATAGGATCAAGAACTCTCATATATTGATGAAAACATAATAGGTTCAGATCTGAAATCATGGCACTCGGGCACTAGTGACAAGCATTAAGCATAGCAAAGTCATAGCAACATCGATCTAAGAACATAGTGGATACTAGGGATCAAACCCTAACAAAACTAACTCGATTACATGATAGATCTCATCCAACCCATCACCGTCCAGCAAGCCTACGATGGAATTACTCACGCATGGCGGTGAGCATCATGAAATTGGTGATGGAGGATGATTGATGATGACGATGGCGACGGATTCCCCTCTCCGGAGCCTCGAACGGACTCCAGATCAGCCCTCCCGAGAGGTTTTAGGGCTTGGCGGCGGCTCAGTATCGTAAAACGCGATGAATCCTTCTCTCTGATTTTTTTCTCCCCGAAACCAAATATATAGAGTTGGAGTTGAGGTCGAAGGAGCTCCAGGGGGGCCCATGAGGTAGGGGGCGCACCCTATGGGGGTAGGCGCGCCCCCACCCTCGTGGACAGGTGGTGGGCCCCCTGGCCTTCATCTTTTGTAAGGATCTTTTATTATTTCCGGAAAGTTGTTCCGTGAAGTTTCTGGTCATTCCGAGAACTTTTGTTTCTGCACATAAATAACACCATAGAAATTCTTGTGAAAACAGCGTCAGTCCAGGTTAGTTCCATTCAAATCATGCAAGTTAGAGTCCAAAACAAGGGCAAAAGTGTTTGGAAAAGTAGATACGACGGAGACGTATCACGTGCTCACCGGCTTACCAACACACATCCACTTCCGCAACGACTGACTGCCAAGGAACGGGCCTCGTATGCACCACAACTCACCAAGCTCAGAGCTTTCATGGCCAATGGTTTGACAGGGTGGACTTTGTTTGTTGCTGTATATCTTGGAGTATCTTGTCGTTAAGCCACCGCCCCGGTTTAATGTGTGAGTACACAAGGAACTTAAAAGACTCTCAATGTCATATTTTCATTCAGCTAACAGAGGATGAAGTTACTGAGTCTGTCAAGAAGATGCTGAATGAACCAGAAGTTGTCTGCAGTAGGACCATGTTAAGCCCCTTTTACACACTGAAAAAACCGCCAGCTGTAAGAGTTGTCTTGCTTCCGCTTTGTACCTAATTTTATTAACTGTGCAACCTTTAATATCCTTTATCCATCTTTTAAACAGGGCGATGACTCATTCTGGAAAAAGAAACCACAGGAGAAAACGGCTAAGGCCCCTCGACCTAAGATGAAGGTTGTTAAGAGACCTGCCAAGAGAAAGGCAACTGAACCCATCGGTTTAGACCTTGATGACGACCTTGATGATCCGGACGTAGAGGTAGAACTTGACTCTCTTGGTTCATTTTTCATACACCTCATTGACAATGATTATTATCAGGATGACGCTGAGGGCAGCCAAGATGACGACGCAGAGGTAATTATCCTTTCCTCCGGTTCAGACCCTCTGCCAACACAAAAAATCCGTCAAGCAGTCCGGAAAGTAAGATTTTCTCACCCCTAGCTCACTTGGACCAAAACTTTATTTTGAAGAAGTAGCAAGACGAAGCTCGCCACACAACTCGACACAGCGACCAAACTTCGGCTGGTCTACCGAACATGCCGGTTCGGAAGCACCGATCTGAGTTCTCGAATACTTCCGATACTTCTTATCCCAAGGCGGGTTATTTTCGACAGCCTCTTAATCCGTCTGATTCTAATTATCAGGGAACGCCTCCTTCATCATCCGGCGAGTCAACTGCCACACAGCTTCCGCCCCTCAAGACCGTCCCTGGGTAAACACCTTAAACTTTCTCTTTTTGACGCTTTATACTTACGTGTTATACTAACCTATATACCTTTCTCTTTCAGAGCCAAGGCCAGACCCAGCAAGAAGGGTCGTGTAGATAAACCGTCTGACGGCCATGTGATTGTTGAACCGGAGGGAGCAAATGTTGATGCCATGCTTGATGATCTGCCACCCCAGATCATGACTTTACTGAACAAGTAGAAGTTAATACAACAGCTCAGGCTGATAAACCGGCAAGCCCAGTCCCAACTAAGGATAAGCCGTCAAGCCCAGCTAAGGCTGCTTATGAATCATCAACCCCGGTAAAGGCTGCTGATGAGCGGGAAGATGATGTTATAATCACTGGTGTTGACCACACCACCCCTGGCAATCCTATTGCATTATCAAAGCATAGTGCCAAGGAGGAAATTTCTGCTATGGGCAAAGGCAAATGGAGCACATACTTGTCAAGCTACGCCCACCTCAACGCCCAAGAACTTCACTCTGTCTTTTTAAACCGTCTACACACAAACTGTGACTACGAAGCCGGTTTAGTGAATCTGATGAAGGAGCGTTATGAGGTAACTACATAACCTTTTCCTCTCTTATGTCGAATTTCAAGTACCAACTCTAGTAGCCCCCAAGGGACGATTTATGATGCCAATCTAAATCAGGACTTTGCAACATCCAATTATGCATGCTTATATTCCAAGGGCCGGTTTATCGTTTTATGATGAACTTGTACTTTTAACTTTGTAATCTTGAAACTTACGTCAGTGTAGTTCCTAAGGGTCATCTTATCTTTCCAAGCTGAACCGGGACTTTAATCGATGTTACTTTGAGCAAACGTACATTAGCCCCCAAGTGTCAAGAATAATACTTGTATTGTGCTTGAAACTTGTTAAAAAATTCCGATAATCAAGCAAATAGGCATTAGCCCCCAAGTGCCATGTGTATAACTTGTTATGTGCTTAGGACTTCCAAATTTTACTGCCCCTTCATAATGTGTCTTCTCTTATAGGCTGAGCTGAGCAAAAAGGAAGCCCACATCACCGACTTTAAAGAAAATATCAAAACCCAACAAGCAGAGACCTCCAAGGCCAAAGAAGAATTGACCAGCGCTTTAACAACCATGGAGAAGCTGAAGGAAACTATGAAGAAGGAACAGGAAGACAGGGGCATAGAAAAATTCGCTTTACAAAAGAGAGCCGAAGATGCAGAGGCAACCCTTAAACTGGTGGTCGAAGAGCTGACTGGTTTAAAGCGGCAGATCAATGCCATGACCTCTGTTGTTTTTGGTAAGTATCTCTCCTGAAGCTTTTCAATAGGCATTATCTCATCGGTTGCCAGTTTACTGATGCTTGCAATGACACAGGAACCCGCATTACCCACCTGGGCTCTGACATGCGGATGAAGCTGAAAGTTGCCTATACACTGATAGAGCAGTTATATTCCGAAGCTCAACGAGCCATCTGCACTGCTGCGCATAACAAACCGCATCCAACTTTGATAAAGGAGACCATTGAGAAACTGTCAATGCTGCCCGCCCGTCTGGATCAGTTAAAGAGATCAGGTGCAAGGGCCGATGCGCTGACTGCACTAATGCGGGCGAAGGCATGGATACCGGATCTTGACTCGTTGGATATTGGCAGAGGCTATCCTAGCATAAAATAGGACGGCTCCGAGTTTAACAATGATGATCTTCGGAGGCTGACAAAAGAAATGCGCCCTATAGTGAGCAAGTTGGCCGCGGAAACATACCTCTCTCACTACCAGCCGGTTTATGATGTTGATCACAAAAGACTTCCTGCGCCAACACATGATGTAGAAGATCTTACGCCGCCAATCTGTAAGCATACCTATGCCCCTGATGTTGACCCCTCAAACCTTATAAGTGATGAAGTTGTGTTCCAAGCCTTGACTGGAATCGATTGGGCAACCATTAACTTCCAGCCACTGGGTAGAGAGGAGGAAGACGCACCGGCGCAAGATGATCCACAGCCTTCAACTCAGCCCAGTGATGAGTCATGAACTGGAGGCCGATTTATTTTTCTGTGTATTGCCCCACTATGTCGAAAACAATTTATTCTTTCGGGTTGTTAAAGCACCTTGTAATAGGCTAGTTGAAAACACTTGGTCTAGTATGCCACTGTGCATACTTATTTTGCCTGATACTGTGAATCCACCATGCTTTAAGAGAAAATCCGTAGCAGTGTTTATTTAAATTGTTCCTACATACAAGAAATTTGAAGGTATCCTGGCGGTTTACCGCTGGACGGGTCATGATGCCCAAACATATGGCCTATGGATTGATAACCCAGGCTATAGTTTGAAAGAATAATCAAAGATAAAAAAGGCGATACCTTTGAAATCGTATCATACTGTTGGTTGACCAACTTTTGTATATTGAGGATGGTAACCCCAACCTGGAGTATTGATAACTCCTTTCATGTTGTGCCGGTCTATGATAAAACCGTACCGGGTTTAAAATAAACACCGGTGTACCCACATATAACACTGGTGACTTGTAGTCAGAACTAGACCGCATTAATAAGCGCCGGATTACTCTTAATTATGTACTAACAACTTTGTAGTTGAAAGCTTATCTGGGTTAATGAACGCCGGTTTAGCAAAACCATTATCAATCTCATCAAAGGAGAAAACCATGGCAAATAAAAGCATATGAAAACTTGTAGTCGGGGCTTTTCACAGGCTGCCAGGCCCCAAATTCGAGGCTTTTCATGGGCTGCCAGGCTGCTAAGTTAAACCATTTTACAAAGCCTTTTAAGATGGACCTCAATCTTTAACCAATCGTCGTTTTAACTTTGACAAGTTCAGGGTCTATGAGATTGACTTGTCAAAAGTTCGACGGGTCATACTAGGTTTACCTGGATAGAGTGGCTTACTTAAAAAGGCAAGCTAACCTGGGGTTTTAGGTGTATACACCAGGCTTCCAAGCAGTGGCTTGATAGCCTATTACAAGTGTAGATTCTTTGTTCATTGCGAAGCAAAGAATCCCCAAGCAATATTTTGAGCTGTGCTCGGTTGTCGGATTTCGGGTTCTGGCAGACCCTTGAGGTTCAAACACTGGGGTGCGCACGGAGATCTCTCCCTTACCGATCTACGCCCAATCTTCTCGCATGATTTGAGCAGGAAACAACGAATAACACAAGGGACACAAGGTTTATACTGGTTCGGGCCACCGTGGTGGTGTAATACCCTACTCTAGTGTGTGGTGTGGTGGATTGCCTTAGTGCCTGATGAGGATCAGTACAAAGGAAGAACAGCCTCGTGAGAGGTGTTCTTAAGCTGGTGCAATGAACTGCTAGGGTGAGTTCAATCACCTCTCCCTCTCTCTCTGCTAGGGTTCTATCAGATTTCTCGATGTATCTACTCTATAGTGGCTAGCTCTATTTATAGAGGCCCTGGGCCTCTCCCCAAATAATGAGCGGGAAGGGCGCCAACAATTGGCCATTTTGAGGGGGAACATATAGTACAAGTTATCCTGACCAAAGGTGGTCTTCGGCTGCCAAAAGCACTGGTGATGACGCCGTCTTGGGCTCCACGGTGACCTCCGTCCTGCCGCTCTGCTGTTCTTGGTCTCATTGCACCGGAATGGCAACCTTTGCCTGATGCCTTGGCCTGTGCTTGCCCCCCTTGCACCAAAGGGGAAACAAGGATGCTGCGCAAGCCGGCGCCCGCCTGGTCTCGATCGTCATGGCTTGCGTCACGGGTTCCTTGCGAGGTACCCCTGCCTTGATCTCTTCGCCTCCTCGCGAGCCTGCATGATGAGGCTGCCTCTGAGGAAGCTTCTTGTCGTCCGCCCCACGAGGCTTGGCCCCTCGCGAGGGTCTTGAGCTTGAGCTGATGAAGATGGGCCGCGCTGGGCCCCCACTTGAGCCACGCCGCAGGCCGCAGGCAGGCAAGTCTGGGGACCCCCGTTTCCAGAACGCCGACAGTAGCCCCCGGGCCCAAGGCGCGCCCGGGCTTGGCCTAGCAGGAAAGCAAAGGGGCAAGCGCGAAGCGCCGCAGGCCCTAACAGCCTGCGGCCTTGGACGCCGCGTGGTGATTGATTGGACGTGGGCGACTGCGCTTCCCCACAACGCCTCGGCGACCGCAAGACTTGATAAGTCCCTGCATGTAGAGAAACCGGTCAAGATTACCTGCGATCGTGGTGCGCGGCGGTTGGCCTCCCCCGACTATAAGTACGGGGCTGGGTGAGCCCCTTCGGCCCGTCCCTTCTTGATGCTCCTTTCCTTCTTCTCGATCACTCGCCGCTCCCATGGCTCCAAAGAGACTCTCACCGTGGACAAAAGGAAAGGCCCCTCAGGCTGGGCCTGACTCCCCCCAGCCAAGCGCGGCCGAGGCCGCCCTCGCAAGTATACCACAGTCCCCGTGGTGGCCCCCCGCGGCCATGGAGGCGGTTCCCGACGCGGTGGGGAGCACCCGGTTGCCGATGGGGGGCATGCCATGGGTGTGCGCCCCCCTAGGCCATGCTTTCACTCTACGGAGGTGCTGCCGGAGTTCGTCGTGTGGTCGGCGGACCCATCCAGCACCAGGCTCCAGCTCCCCCGTTTCTTCTTAGATGAACTGCCGGCCAGCGCCCGGTGCGGCTTCTGGCTCCAGGCAGACGGATGCTGCAGCAGGGCCTCCTGGGCGTCGCTGGAGGTCTCCGTTTCTGGGAATGGCGCTCTAACACGCGGCTGGCAAATGTTTGCCCGCGCGCGCGGCCTGAGCCGGTGGTGCACCCTATACTTCAAGTTTGATGGCGACGCCATCCTCTACGTGTGGGTGTTCGGGGAAGACGGTCGCCGTGCCGGGTGTTCCCCTGAAGACGACGACTGCGGCCGCCTGCCCAGCCCCGGCACTGACCAGGATGAAGATGGCGACTGGCGTACAGGCGGCGGTGCTCGGGGTTCGCTGAGCTTCGGCGACCCCCTCTCAGGCAGTAACTCCTCCAGTGGGGGCCGTGACCAGCCTCCTCGCCGTCGCGCCCGCCTAGGTGAAGGTAGGGGGTCAGCCCGCCGTCGCACCCCGGTGAAGCGAGAGGAGGGATCCGCCTGAGCCCCAGAGCAGCTTGAGCCTTCGCTGTGGGTTGGTGCAGGACGAACCGTGCCCGTTTTGTTTTCTTTCTTATCCTGCGCAAAAATAGGAAGTAATGTAGGGCCCTGCGGGGGCGTATTAGAACTGCGCTGTTTAACCATCGCGTTGTTTCCGCTATTTCTGCGTCGTTTTTTGGCACCGCGCACCCATGTGCGGGAACTATTTTAGCTCGGTGGGGCTTGGCGTGGTCCTCGCCTCCCGAGGCCGTGGCCTCCTCGTGCGCTTCGTGCCCTGCAAGGATCAGTAGGAGGGGTAACTTATGGTCTTAGTTGTGGGGGCGATCAGCCCAGGTCCTGCGCTTGTGTCGCAATGCCCGTGGGGCACGGACTGGGAGGGGTGCTCCCGCAGAGGACTCGGATAGGAAAGCTCCAAACGATCGGGGCAGAAAACCCTCGCGAGGGCGCCCGCGAACCTCCCTCGTGAGACTTGTGCGAGAGAAAACGAGGCGAGCGAGCGAGAAAGACAAAAAGTCACAAGCCAGGAATGTCAGCAACTCCAATAAAACTTCAAACGGGAATAAACAAGCCAACTGCAGAAAGCAAATGGGAAAGCTGCGTCCGACACCTATTCTAGTCTTCGACGTCTTCTCACCAGCGCGGAGCTAAGTGCTGCCACTGGGCGTCGGCGGGAGCCCCCGAGGCCCGAGGGCGGCACTCCGGAGACTCCGGGGCGTGTACAGCCCCACTCATTATTACGTGAGAGTGTCACGGGCGGTGAGCTTCTCAGTCATTGGCCTTCTTCACAAGCATCGGGCCTTTCTCGAAATGCGGTAGCTTCACAGGCATTTGCCTTCTTCGCAGGCACCGGGCCTTTCCCAAAATGCAGCTTCACATGCATTTTCCTTCTTCACACGCACCGGGCCTTTTCCAAAACACAGAGGCTTCACAGGCATTCGCCTTCTTCACAGGCACCGAGCCTTTTCAAAACGCGGCGGCTTCACAGGCATTCGCCTTCTTCATAGGCACCGGGCCTTTTCCAAAACGCAGCGACTTCACAGGCATTCACCTTCTTCACAGGCACCGGGCCTTTCCTAGGAGCTAGGCCTCGCTCAGGGATAGAACCTCTGAAGATGTTGAATGTTCCATGCGTTCTGGATGGGTACCCCCTCCGTGGTCTCCAAGCGCGCGGAGCCAGGCCTGGAGACATGAACAACCTTGAACGGGCCCTCCCACATGGGAGAGAGCTTGTGCAGCCCCTCCCTGGAGAGAACCCGTCTGAGCATGAGATCCCTACCTCAAGAGTCCTAGGGAGGATGTTGCGGCAGTGGTATAGTCACAGCGCCTGTTGATACCTTGCCGCTCGCAGCGCGGCTTCTCGACGACGTTCCTCCCCTAGCACAAGATCCGTCCCCCGCATGGCGTCCTGCTGCGTCTCGTCGAACGCCAGGACCCGCGCGGAGCGACGCCTGACCTCGTGAGGGAGGACAACCTCTGCTCCGTAGACGAGGAAGAACGGGGTCTCGCCAGTCGGCTTGGTCACAGTTGTGCGGATTGACCACAGCACGGACTGGAGCTCGTCATAGTAGCCCCTGCCGCAGGCCTCCAGCTTCTTCTTGAAGATCCTGGCTTTGAGGCCCCTCAGGACCTCCATGTTGGCCCACTCGGCCTGGCCATTGCTCTGGGGGTGTGCCACCGAAGCATAGCATATCTGCGTTCCAAGGTTAGCACAATACGTTTTGAAGAGATTACTGGTGAATTGCAAATCGTTGTTGGTGATGATGCGGTTGGGCACCCCAAATCGGCTCACGAGGTCCTCGATGAATTTGACCGCAGAGCCTGCCGGGATTGTGCGGACGGCTTCCACCTGAGCCCACTTGGTGGATTTGTCCACGACGACATAGAGGTAGCGATAGCCCCCTGGCGCCCGAGGAAACGGGCCCAGAATGTCCAGCCCCCAAACTGCGAATGGCCATGAGAGGGGTATAGTCTGTAGACCCCCCGCAGGCTGATGGATCTTCTTAGCGTGAAACGGGCAGGCCTCGCAAGCCTTCACAAGCTCAACGGCGTCGTTGAGCGCCGTGGGCCAGTAGAATCCACTACGGAACGCCTTGCCGACGAGGGTCCACGACGACGAGTGGTGCCCGCAGTCTCCGCCGTGTATGTCCGCCTGTAGCTCCTTCCCTTGCTCTCGGGAGATGCAACGTTGGGACATGTCATTCGGTCACTTCCTGTAGAGCTCTGCATCCCAGATGCAATAAGCCGTGGCCTGCCGCGCCGCACGCTCCGCTTCCTCCTCATTCTCCGGCAGAGTCCCTTGCATCAGGTAGTTCTTGAGCTCTAGGATCCAACACCCTTCATGTGGCTCTAACGCCAAGAGAACGTGTGCCCCTGAGGCTGGGCCGCAGACCGGGGCTCTTGAGGCAGGCGGCTGAGAGAGCTCCTCCCTTGGTTGCGCCGTGCTCGATAGTGGCGGTACCGTTGAGGGTTTGAAGAGCCGCTCCTCGAAGACGCCAGGCTCCTGAGGCAGCCGCTTGGACGCCCTCTTGGCAATATCATTGGCCTCCTGATTGGTGCCGCGAGGCACATGCTGCAACTCCAGCCCCCAGAACTGTTTCTCCATCTTGCGAACCTCAGCGAGGTAGGCTTCCATGTGCTCATCCTTTGGCTTATATATATTGTTGGAGAAGTTGACGAGGAGCTGCGAATCGCCCTTGATGATGAGGCGCTTTACCCCTAAGGCAATTGCGGCCTTCAAGCCTGTTATTAGGCCTTCGTACTCCACTATGTTGTTGGAGACCTTTTCTCCGTGCTCGAAGCAGAGTTGTACGGCGTAATAGAGTTTGTCCTGGGTAGGGGACACAAGCACGGCGCCCGCTCCCGCACCGTGTCGGGAGAACGCCCCGTCGAAGTACATGACCCAGCCATCCGGTGCTTCACTTCCCGGGGAAAGTGATCGGTCTTCGCCTACCTCGAGACCCGGCGCTTCTGCCAATTCTGCCACGAAATCTGCAAGTGCGGCTCCCTTGATAACTCTGGTCGTGCTGAATTCTAGCTGAAATGCCTGTAGCTCAATGTTCCATTCAGCGACCCTTCCAGCTGAGTTGGGGCTCCTGAGCACTCTTTCCAAGGGGTATGCTAAGACGACTTTGATGGGATGTCCTTGGAAGTAGTGGCGTAGCTTGCGCGAGGCCACTAGTAGCGCGAGGAGGAGTTTTTGAGGCATGGGATACCGTGCCCTTGCGTCCCGTAGCACCATGCTGATGAAGTACATGGGATGCTCGACGAGGTTGAGGGTGTTGGCACAGGTTGCGTCCTCCAGAGGTCGAGGTGTCTCTTGGGACGACGGAGCTCCTAGTGCTTGGTCACCTGAAGAGGCCTCTCCTGCTCCGGGTGCGTTCTCCTGCTGCGGTTGTTCCTTTCCGGCTGTGATTGCGGCTTTCGCGAGGCCCTCCTGGCTCTGCTTTGCTTCAGTTCGAACGGTTGGTGCGGCCTTGGCACAGCGCTCTTCCCTGATGGCCACTAGGGCCGCGCTGTCGGAGTAGGGGGTGGCCGCAAAGTAGAGCACCAGAGGCTCCCGAGGACGCGGAGCTACCATCACTGGCGGACTGGTAAGGTACCTCTTGAGGTCTTGGAATGCCTTGTCGGCCTCTTCAGTCCACTCGAAGGGGCCCTTTTTCTTCATTAGCTTGAAGAAGGGCAGCGCTCGTTCCCCCAGCTTGGAGATGAAGCGCCCCAGCGCAGTCACACGCCCGGTGAGCTTCTGCATTTCTCTGAGGGTCCTCGGCGGACTCATGTCTTCGACTGCCTTGACCTTCTCCGGGTTGGCCTCGATGCCCCTGTGGGATACGAGGAAACCCAGGAGCTTGCCCGAGGGGACTCCAAATACGCACTTCTCAAGGTTGAGCCATAGGTCCACTTCGTTGAGGCTTGCAAAGGTTTCTTCCAGGTCCTGTATCAGGGTTCTTGCCTCACGAGACTTCACCACAATGTCATCGACGTAAGCTTCAGCGTTCCTCCCGAGCTACCGGCCTAAGGCGATGTGCATCAGCCGCTGAAAGGTCGCGTCTGCGTTGCGCAGCCCAAACGGCGTGCACGTATAGCAGTACACTCCACACGGGGTCAGGAAAGTTGTCTTCTCCATGTCTTCTACCGCCATCTTGATCTAGTGATAGCCCGAGAAGGCATCCAGGAAGCACAATAGGTCACACTCAGCGGTGGAGTCGACTATCTAGTCGATGCGGGGGAGCGGAAATGGATCCTGCGGGCAGGCCTTGTTGAGGTTGGTGAAGTCGATGCACATGCGCTCTTTTCCTCCCTTCTAAGGCACAACGACCGGATTAGCCAGCCAATCAGGGTAGCAGACCTCGCGAATAACCCCTGCCGCCTCTAGCTTCCGGGTCTCTTGGACGATGAAAGCATGTTTCTCAGTAGACTGCCGCCTTGCCTTCTGCTTCACGGGGCGCACATTGGGGCACATGTTGAGGTGATGCTCAATCACTTCCCTTGGGACCCCCACTAACTAATCTGGTTCCCACACGAACACCTTCTTGTTCGTGCGCAGGAACCTGATCAGGGCCTTCTCCTGCTTGGGCTCGAGGTTGGCCCCTATGGTGAAGGTGGCGCCAGTGGACCCGTCCTCGTCGACTGGTACCTGCTTGGTTTCCGCCTTGTCTTGGGTGAACAACTTCTTCTTTTTAGCCGGCGCAGCCCCCTTGGGATCAGGGGCGTCGGTGCTAGTGGGTTGCGCCACTGCGGCTGCCCTGAAAACAAGCCGGAGCACCTGCAGCGCATCCCTTGTGTCTCCTGACACAGTGAGGACGCCGCTGCTCCCGGGCATCTTCATGAGGTTGTACGCCGGGTGAGTTGCTACCATGAACCGAGCCAAGGCCGGATAGCCGAGGATGGCGTTGTAGGGGAGGCCGATGGGGGCGATGTCGAAGTCTATCAGCTCCGTGCGGAAGTTATCGCAGGTGCCGAAGGTCACTGGGAGGCGGATCTGTCCCAAGGAGGCGGTGGAACCGGCTCTGACGCCCGAGAAAGGCCTGCTAGGTTGGAGCCACTCCAGAGGCATGTGGAGGAGGCTGAAGGCCTCCACCGAGAGCATGTTGAGGCCGGAACCACCATCGATGAGGGTCCTGGTGACGGCCACCTGGCAGATGGTGGGGGTGCACAGCATCGGGAGCGCACCTGAACCAATGGGGTTGAAGGGGTGGTCCTCCGAGTTGAAGGTTAGATCGGCCTCGGGCGCCGCCTAGCCCGGGGGGGCTTCTCGACGCTTGGAGGCGGTGCTAATCCGACGGGCGAATGGCTTGACGTGATGACTCGAGGGTGGTGCCTGGGACCCACCCAGGAGAGCCGCGACGACGGGCGGCGCTGGTGCAGCAAAACGGGCGAGGAAGAGGTCGCGCAACTCCTCCTAGGAGGTGACAGAGGCCGTCGGCAGGTGGAGGAGCCACGCGCGCGGGATGCCGGTGAGGGCCATGGGTAACCAGTTGGCCATCACCCGATCATCGTCACCGTCTCCGAGGACGGCCTCCTCGTACGCCAGGAGGAAAATCATCGGGTCCATCGCGTCGTCGTAGCGCGGCGGTATCTCGGGCCTAAACTTGCGCGGCCACTGCACCTGTCGCAAGGCGGGGGCCAAGGCCCGGAGCCCCCTGGCCCTAGTGTCGGCATCTGTTGCTGGAGCGGGCGGCGCGTTGTCCGCCATGAGGGCGGGATGCGATGTCGGGGGAGAGCGGGTCGTCAGGAGGAAGGACTCCAGCGCACCCCTACCTGGCGCGCCAAATGTCGGATTTCAGGTTCCGGCAGACCCTTGAGGTTCGAACACTGGGGTGCGCACGGAGATCTCTCCCTTACCGTTCTACGCCCAATCTTCTCACGTGATTTGAGCTGGAAACAACGAACAACACAAGGGACACAAGGTTTATACTGGTTCGGGCCACCATGGTGGTGTAATACCCTACTCTAGTGTGTGGTGTGGTGGATTGCCTCAGGGGCTGATCAGGATCAGTACAAAGGAAGAACTGCCTCGCGAGAGGTGTTCTTGAGTTGGTGCAATGAACTGCTAGGGTGAGTTCAGTCACCTCTCCCTCTCTCTCTGCTAGGGTTCTACCAGATTTCTCGATGTCTCTACTCTGTGGTGGCTAGCTCTATTTATAGAGGCCCTGGTCCTCTCCCCAAATAATGAGTGGGAAGGGCACCAACAATTGGCCATTTTGAGGGGGAACATATAGTACAAGTTATCCTGACCAAAGGTGGTCTTCGGCTGCCAAAAGCACTAGTGATGACGCCGTCTTGGGCTCCACGGTGACCTCCGTCCTACCGCTCTGCTGGTCTTGGTCTCATTGCACCGGAATGGCAACCTTTGCCTGATGCCTTGGCCTTTGCTTGCCCCCCTTGCACCAAAGGGGAAACAAGGACACTGCGCAGGCCAGCGCCCGCCTGGTCTTGATCGTCATGGCTTGCGTCACGGGTTCCTCGCGAGGTACCCCTGCCTTGATCTCTCCGCCTCCTCGCGAGCCTTCCTGATGAGGCTGCCTCTGAGGAAGCTTCCTATCGTCCGCCCCGCGAGACTTGGCCCCTCGCGAGGGTCTTGAGCTTGAGCTGATGAAGATGGGCCGCGCTAGGCCCCCACTTGAGCCACGCCGCAGGCCACAGGCAGGCAAGTCTGGGGACCCCCGTTCCCAGAACGCCGACATCGGTGGTGCCTATGTTTGAGTTGTTCTTTTATAACACTCTCTTTGGCCCCTAAGTAAATTTCTTTGTGGCTTTGAGCCGATCAAGAGGTGTATCTATGGTTCAGAAAATGACCAAGCCCCCAAGTGATTCTTCTGGTGGCCTTGCGCCGATCAAGAGGTGTAGCAATGGTTCGGGTACGACCAAGCCCCCAGGTGACTTTTATATAAGGCTATATAAGCTGAATCAAGGGGTAAACTAGACGCCACTTCATGAACAGAAGCCCCCATGTAACCACACATGATATAAGAAAACAACAGATACCCCGCTTTAGCTGAGGCTCCGGTTTATTATATTGATCATAATATATACATTGCCATAACTATGTACATAAGAACAGCTTGTGGCTCAAGTATAGTAAGGCCGAAGATGAGCTATATTCCACGGCTGTTGGGTCTCCTCGTCCAATTTACACGAATCTTTATGCTCTCGAACATCGATAAGGTAGTATGAGCCGTTGTGTAGATTTTTGCTAACCACAAAAGGTCCTTCCCAAGGTGGGGACAACTTGTGTATATCAGTCTGATCCTGGATGAGCCGGAGCACCAGATCGCCTTCTTGAAAAGTTCTGGTCTTAACTCGGCGGCTGTGATAACATCGCAGATCTTGTTGATAAATCACCGAACGTGCCGCTGCAAGATCACGCTCCTCATCTAACAGGTCCAGTGAGTCCTGACGTGCTTTCTCATTATCAGCTTCAATGTAAGCCGCCACACGGGGCGAGTCATGACGGATGTCACTAGGGAGAACCACCTCTGCTCCGTAAACCATGAAGAAGGGCGTGTAACCCATAGATCTGTTCGGTGTGGTATTGATGCTCCATAACACATAAGGTAACTCCTCCACCCAACAGCCCGGCGTCCGCTTTAAAGGAACCATAAGCCAGGGCTTGATGCCTCTCAAAAATCTCTTGATTGGCTCTCTCTGCTTGACCATTAGATTGGGGGTGAGCCACTGTTGATACGTCAAGCCGGATGTGCTCACATTGACAAAATTCTTCCATAGCACCCTTGGAAAGATTAGTACCATTATCAGTTATAATGCTGTGTGGAAAACTAAAACGGAAGATCACCTTTTTGATGAATTGAACCGCCGTGGCCGCATCACACTTACTGACTGGCTCTGCCTCTACCCACTTGGTAAACTTATCAACCGCCACCAGCAGGTGGGTCTTCTTGTCCTGGGACCTCTTAAAGGGTCCAACCATATCCAGCCCCCAAGTTGAAAATGGCCAAGTGATTGGAATCATACTTAATTCTTGAGCCGGAACATGAGCACGACATGAAAACTTCTGACAACCGTCACACCTCTTTACCAAATCCTCAGCATTAGCATGAGCCGTCAACCAATAGAAGCTGTGACGAAAGGCCTTGGCCACCAAGGATTTTGAACCGGCGTGGTGACCACAATCTCCTTCGTGGATCTCACACAAAATCTCACAACCTTCTTGAGGAGACACACAACACTGAAACGCCCCTATTACGCTGCAATGATGTAGCTCCCCATTGATAATGGTCATTGACTTGGATCACCAGATTATCTGCTGGGCCAAAGTTTCATCGTCTGGTAACTCGCCCCGGTTCATGTATGTCAGGTATGGGACCGTCCAATCCGGAATAACGTGAAGATCCGCCACCAATTGAGCCTCCGGGTCAGGCACAGCCAAATCCTCCTCCGTAGGTATCTTGACTGACGGATTATGCAGCACATCTAGAAAGGTATTGGGTGGCACCGGTTTACGTTGAGAGCCTAAGCGACTTAAAGCATCTGCCACGTCATTATTTTGCTGGTCTATATGGTCAACCTGATTACCCTTGAAATGACCAGCCACTGTGTCCACCTCTCGTCTATACGCCGCCAAGAGTGGATCCTTGGAATCCCAAGTGTCAGACACCTGTTGAGCCACCAGGTCTGAGTTACCAAAGCACTTAACCCGACCTAAATTCATCTCCTTAGCCATCCGAAGACCATGGAGCAAGGCCTCATACTCAGCTACATTGTTAGTGCAAGGGAACATTAAACAGCGAACATAACAAAACTTATCACCTCGTGGGGAAGTTAATATGAATCCAACCCCCGAGCCTTCCAATTGTCTGGACCCATCAAAATGAATAGTCCAATAAGTGTTATCTGGCTTTTCCTCCGGTGCCTGCAACTCTGTCCAATCATTGATGAAGTCCACAAGTGCTTCGGATTTGATTGATGTGCGAGGCGTATATTTTAACCCGTGAGGTCCGAGCTCAATAGCCCATTTGGCAATCCGGCTGGTTGCTTCTCTATTTTGGATGATATAGTGATAGGATGGCCCTGAAAATAGTGCTTGAGCTTCCGGCTGGCCATAAAAACTCCATATACCAGCTTCTGCCAATGTGGGTACCTCTGCTTAGACTCAATAAGCACCTCACTGATATAATAAACTGGCCGTTGAACCAGATACTCCTTTCCATCCTCCTTGCGCCCCACGACAATAGCCACGCTGACAGCCCGAGCATTAGCAGCCACATATAACAACAAGGGCTCTTTATCAATAGGAGCGGCAAGGACCGGCGGCTTGGCTAGCTGCCGCTTCAAGTCTTCAAACGCTTCATTGGCGGCCTCACTCCAGACGAAGTCATCCGTCTTCTTCAACATCTGATATAAAGGGATGGCTTTCTCCCCAAGGAGACTTATAAACCGGCTCAAAGCTGCAATCCAGCCTGCTAGTTGTTGAACATCATTGATACACTTCGGTTTAGCCAAAGAGGTTATGGCCTTGATTTTCTCCGGATTAGCTTCAATGCCCCTGTTAGACACCAGAAACCCAAGAGCTTTCCTGCCGGTACACCAAAGACACACTTGGCCGGGTTAAGCATCATTTTATAAACCCGGAGATTATCAAAAGTCTCCTTTAAATCATCTATCAATGTCTCCTCTTTTCTGGACTTCACCACAATATCATCCACATAAGCACGAACATTGCGCCCGATCTGATTGTGAAGACAATTCTTTACACAGCGTTGATAAGTCGCTTGGGCACTCTTGATGTCGGGGGTTGGGTGCGACATATGCCAAAGGATGGCTTATCATGGTGCGGGCGAGTAGAACGTCGCCGGTGCCTGGAAACAGGATGAGGCGAAGACATGCACGCCGGCGAATCTTACCCAGCTTCAGGGCTCTCCAGGGAGATAATAACCCTACTGCTGCTCTGCGGGGTCTCCGCATGATCACTATGGCAAAGTGTTTACACAGTTGCTCCTTGAGCTGTTTCCTGGAGGTAGGAGAGGGCAAGGCTAGCTCTCTCCCTCCTATATGATCTGGTCTAGAGCTAATGGGTTCCAACCCTTTGCATGGGTGCCCTGGGGGGTTTATATAGGCCTACCCCAGGGGGTACAATGGTAATCCGGCTGGACGCGGGCCCAGCCATCAGTGCCTCTGGCCTCCGTCTTCCCCACCGACCGCTGGGGCCCACCGACTGGTGGGCCCCGCCGACTAGCCTGGTACGGAGCCGACAGGCCACGTCCGCCGCGGGCGGGTCTCGCCGGGTGCTGATTACTGTAGCCGTGCTTCTGATGACACATGCTTGATCATGGGGTCATGGCAACAGCCCCACCGCCTGGCGGGCTATCACTATTGCCACTCTCCATCACATCTTGATTAATGGCGCATGGGCCCCGGGGGAGGGCTCGGCCGACTCCCCGGGGCCGACTCCCGACGGGTCCGACTGGTGGTCTTCTTGCCGTCTCCTGGGGTCTCACTAACTGGTGGGACCTGCTACCTTTGGGCCGTACAGACAAGCCGTCGTGGGTGCAGGATTCGGTCCTGCGGTGCTGACGTCAGGGCCGGCATGGCAACAGTGCCACGCCGCATGGAGATCTTCCGGGGTACGGCGTGCTGTGGCCATGCCTGCCCTTGGTAAGGGGCCGGGGTGGGCTTCATTGTCGCCACTCCCCTGCCCCGTCCCACTTGATGAGGTCGTGGGGTTTGTTGGAGTCGCAGGCCGACTCCCCAAAGCCGGCTTCTCTGGAAGTCACCAAGCAGGAGTCGGCTTTCCCTGAAGTCGTCCCTAGGACTCGGCTGTGAGTGGTCAGTCGGCCGTCTTGCCGTTGAATCCTCGAAGGCGGCTCTTTGTCCTGGGGTCTTGAGGGGCGCAGCCTGCCCCGATGTCTTGAAAGGTTCTGGGCCTCGGGTCAGCCTACCCGTGGCCCATTACTCCGACAGTAGTCCCCGAAGCTGGTGAGGCGCCGCGGACGATCGGCCGAGAAGCCTCAGCAGTTTCTCTCTCCAGGTGCTCAACACATGGCTCTTGGTTGACTCCCGCCGGGCCGGCTAGAAGGAGTCAGAATCGCCCTACTCTGACTCGCACAATATTTCGAACGTTGTGGCGGGATCCAAGTAGCGTGCTTGCTAAGCCTCCAGGCCGCCGCTCGTTCTAGGCCTGTCATGCAATCACACATGGCTGGGCTATTCTGCCAGCCTACGCGTGCGATGGGACAGGCCCATAGGCGGGGCCCGCCACTACCGCGCCTCGGCGCCCGAGCGGATCCGCCGCGGCCCCGGCGGTCGGTTGGGATTCCCGTGGAGTTACTGCGTGCAGTAACTTTGTCGTGGAACATGGGGGTCGTGGGGCCGTGGGCGCAGTAAATCCCACGACCGCCCCCTCGGCTTCGCAGCCCACGAGGCTATAAGTAGGGGAAAGAGGGGGCACGCGCGCTCCTCCTTCCCATCACTCCTCGCTCTCCTCCTTCTCACTGCTCCTCGCTCTCCTTCTTCTTCTTCTTCTTCTTCTTCGCACCGCCGCGCGCCCAAGCTTCAGCGAATGCCGCGGCGATCAGCTCACGATGAGCTCTTCCTCTGCCACCGCGCCTCCCCCGGTGCGCTCCGGCACCTGGGACGGCTCCGAAGTTCACGACGACCACATCGAGTTCCTCCGCCGGACTCGTCGGCTCCCCAACGAGGATCACGTGTGGGTGCGTCTTGCACCGAAGGGGGAGATCTCCCCCGCGCCGCAGGAGGGCGAGCGGGTCATCTTCTGCTTGCACTGCTTGCGCAGGTTGGGGCTGCCAGCGAGCAGTTTCTTCCGATCCTTCCTGGAGTCCTCCCCACCCTCAAGCTCTGGGGGGAGTTCTTCTTCTCCAAGCTCGGCACCCAGGCTGTAGGCGTGCCGGCTCAATGCGGCGGTTTCATCGCCGTGCGAAGGTCGGGGGCCGACAACCCCTTCCCCTCCATCTCGCTGATAAAGTCGGTGAAGATGTGTCAGAGATCGTACTTCTATGTCAGGAACGTCTCCACGAGGGGCGACTGGGTCAACCTGTCGGCTTTCGAAGCCGGCCCGCCGGCTAGGAGACTGCCCAACTGGTCGTACCGGGCCAAGTCGCTGACGCCTGCGGGAGCCGGCGCCATCGCGCGACTCCAAGTGCTGACGCAGTCGGAGGGCTTGACTTGTCCAGACCTGCTGGCCACCTTCGTGGCGCGCCGAATTCTCTCGCTCCAAGGCCGCCCCCATATGATATGCCGGGCACCGCGACCCGAGTCGGATGTGCACCAAGGACATGCCTCACGAGGAGGTGGCCTTCATGGTGAACTACCTCTCGGACAGCAAGCTCCTGGAGGATTGGCAGTTCGGCAAGGAGCCGTACTCCCGCGTCAACCCCCCGCCCGTGGTGAGTTGCCTTTCCTTTCTTTCTTTGGATTGTCTTCTTTCTCGCCGAGTTTGTTTTGACTAGTTGGCTTTGGTCAGAATCCTCTCCTCCACCCGCCAGCCGGCACCTCGGGGCCGGCCCACGAGTTACTCGCCGACCGGGCGAAGAGCGACATCGACGACCCTGATCTGGGGGCGGCGGCTCTGGAGGACGACGCCGAGGGAGGAGGAGGAGCAGCAGGCGACTTCAGGCCTTCGGCCACTTTCGCCGACTGGCCTGACAACGACGCCGAGGGAGAAGTCGCCCCCCGCCATCGGCCAGGAGCCAGCCAGCCTGGCGCGGGCTCTTCTGCCACGCCGGGTGCTCCAGGCGGCGGGCAGAAGCGCAGGGCCGTGCCGACCTTGTTTGGCAGTCGGCCGAAGAAACCCAAGGGTTCGGCTGCGGCGACCCGGCGGGACGAGGCGGCTGTGAAGGACATCTGCTTCCGTAAGGAAGTGAAGAAGCCGCCATTGGTCTCCGCGTGAGTATTCTGTCTCAATCCTTTATTCTTTCTTTGTGGCTTTGCCTGAGTCTTTTGCTTGCTTCCCTTGCTTCAGGGCTCCCCTCACTCTCGAAAGGGTCACCGCCGCCTCCGTCATGGGGTCAGCGGAAACGTCCACCACCACTCGGCAGATTGACCCCGCTGCTGACCTCCGAGAGGCGACAGAGTGGAATGCGCAGGAGAAGCGCAACGAAGAAGAGGCCGTTCGCCTGGAGAAGGCGGAGGACGATAGGGCGGAGGCCTCGGCCAAGAAAAAACTGGCGGAGGCCGAAGCCGCCACCGCGACGAAGCGGCAGGCTGAGGAGGCCGCACGCCGCCAATCGGCGGTGTTCGTCACCCCGCAAAACTTTGCGCCGCCGCCTCCGGAGTTCACGGGGCAGACTGGGGAAGCCGGCGGCGAGAACCCCGTCGTGGAGAGGGAAGGTGGCGACCCCTCTACGCCGAACGTGATCGTTCCGCCGCCGCCTCCGCCGCTGTCTGAGAGTGCGCAAGGCAAGCAGCCAGCGGACCCTCCGGTGCCGCCGACCGAAGACGAGGCCGTGGCAAGGTTACTCCTCCAAGTCGGCTCGCCAACGCGCCGCCGTCTGGAGAAGGCGACTTCGGCACCCCGCCCCCTGGAGGCCGGCACCGCCAGCCCGGTGATCCCAGACGCCGAAGTGACGAGCGTCGTGCTCATTGGGTGGGTGCGAGGAGGCGGCAGAGGGCCGCTGAACCAGGCGCTTCTGGATGTCTAGGCGAAGCTTCGTGCTGAGGGCAACGCTCTCCAGAATTGCACCAAGGCGTACCTGGCATCGCGGGCAGCCGTCCGGGTATGTTTTTTCCTTTGGTCCTTGTTTCCTTGTTCCTCTACGTGGGGGCGTGCCAGCGCACCCACTGGGTGTAGTCCCTGAGTTTCGGGCTGGCTGCTGAGCAGGCGGCCCAGAACTCCAATTGATGAACTCTGGGTATTAACTTTTTGTCTGAAATGCTTGACGCAGGATTACCACAACCTCCGCGTCACTGCCTTCAACCGTAACGTTGAAGAGCTGGGCAAGTGGACCGTCGATTTGTTGGAGAGCCGGAGTAAGTCCTTTTTCTTCTTTGCGGGGGTGCACTGGCGCACCCGCGGGCTGTAGTCCCCGAGATTCGGGCCGACTGCTGAGCAGTCGGGCCGGATCTCCCCGGCGATCTTCTTTATTGATGACTTAACGCCTTCTTTCTTCCTTCTTTTCAGGAGCCAACGCTGCTCTTCAACAGCAACTGAGCGAAGCCAACTCCGTATTGCGAGCCAAAGGGGAGGAGTGCAGCAAGCTCTCCACGGAGCGCGACCTGCTGGCCACTCAATTGGCAGAGCAGAAGGAGCTGCTTGCGAAGTCGCACAGGGAGGCGGAAGAGACGGAAACCGCCCTCCTGGACGAGTTCACGAGCGAGCGCTCCTCCTGGTCTGACAAGGAGGCGATGCTGGCCTTCGGCTTCCATGAAATTGAAGACATCGTTGATGGTGAGTTTCTTTACTTTCTTACTTCGAGCTGCCGATTATAAGTCGTGCCGATTCCTGGTTTTTGACTTGCTTCTTCGTTTCTTCCGTCTTGGCAGACTTCTTTCCTGGGCACTCGCAGGCCGCCATCCAAGCCATCGAGGCTGACCGTGAAGGTTAGAGGGTGGAGGGCACAGAGATCACCGCCGATGCCCCCCGAACCCTTGATGAGCACATCCTGATCATCGAGGCTCGCCTTTGGCCGACTCACCGGATGCTGCACCGGCTTCAGCGTGTCGGTGCCCAGGCGATTGCCGCCCTGTGGCCGGACTTGCAGGCTCCATGCACCCAGCCTGACGGCCGACTGGCTAGAGGTCACGGCTGGTCGTCTTGAGGCCTGGAAGGGTTCTTCGGCCCGTGCTGGAGCGCGCCGGGCCTTGGAGTTCGTCAAGGCGTGGTATCCAGGGCTGGATCTAGACCGGTTGGCCACGCTTCGGTCGGAGGCCCAGCCGGAGCTGGCAGCTGCGAAAGACGCCCTCGTCAAGTGTGCTACGGCGATCGCCGAGTACACCGACACCAGCATCTTCGTCCTCGAGCGGGTTGAAGACGGCGAGGAGGTACCGCCGGAGTGGTTTGGGATGAACCCAGACTACGGCGAGGACTCGACGGAGGTGATTGGCTCCAGCGTCGAGGAGGAAGGCGAGGCGGAGGACGGACGTGAGACGGAGGCACCAGAAGACGGAGCAGACGGCCAGCCTCAGCTCGACCGCGCCTCCAGCAACGAGCCACGTGCGACCGACCCGACTGCCGCCGGAGGCGATCAAGCCGAGACTACCCAGCCGGCCGCCCCGACGCATGATGCTGCCGCCTCCTCCGACCCTTCAAATCTGTCTGCTGCTTCCTAAGCTGCCGCTTTACCTTTATTTTATCTGCTTCAGTAGTCTTTGAAGAACTTGTTAATTCGCACAATTCCACCCGCGGGGTGTATTTTGAACTTCTGCTCAAAGATTTGGCCAAGGGCCTACGTTATGTAAATATATTTATCCGAGTTCTATCTTTTCTTGCTCATTGCTCTTTTGGCTTTTTTCCTTTGCCGCTCTCTCTTAGTTGCTTGTCTTGCCGATCAGACAGCCGCTGGATCAAATGCTTGGCTACTTTGGGAAGGCAAGTACTTAGCCGTTTTTAAGAGTTTTTGAGCAAGTTGAATAGAAGGCGGCAATCCGACTACTCAAGAGTCGGTTTGCAAAAAGGCTGGAGGCAGTCTTGAACTATGCTTTATGCTTTGAGTCCTTAGCCATTTTTCATGCGAATGTCATTCTACCTTACTTCTGCCCACCGTACAGTCGCTCTGCAAGCTGCAGCTTCTGACAAGAGACGGTTTAGGCGTTTACACACTACTTGTCCAACTACAGGAAGCATTTCATAGTGCAAGGCGGCAAGTCCCCGGGACGACTTGTCGAGCCCGGTGCCAAACGACATAACAAAGAGTAACATACTTGTAGGCATAATTTTTATCATACAGACAAAAGAGGGTAGTCCCCGAGCTTGTCTCGGGGGCCCCGAAGTCTTGGTACTTTAATACAAAAGGTAGCGTGGTACATACTGCATTAACTGTAAAATCTTCGGAGGAGATTTGCATTCCATGGCCGCTCTGTCTCTTTGTCGGAGTCGTCCCTCTTGCGTGCTCGGGGCTTCTGAGCGTCAATCAGGTAGTAGTTGCCCAGTACTTTGCTGATGATGAAAGGGCCTTCCCAATGCGCCGACAACTTGTGCTAGCCAGCTGTTTGTTGGATCTGCCAGAGCACAAGGTCGCCTTCTTGGAAAGATCTTGGCTTGACCTTCCTGTTGTGGTATCGGCGCAGGCTCTGCTGGTAGATGCTGGACCGGCTGAGTGCCAACAGCCGACCCTTTTCCGGCAGATCGACGTCGTCTTGTCGTGCTTCTTCTGCTTCCTCCTTGGTGTACATGGTGACTCATGGGGAGTCGAACTCTATGTCCGTTGGGATGACTGCTTCGGCACCGTAGACGAGGAAGAAAGGAGTGAAGCCGGTTGACTTGTTTGGAGTCGTGCGCAGACTCCAGAGGATGGCTGGTAGCTCGTCGAGCTAGCAGCCAGTCGAGCGCTCCAGAGGCTCGATCAGCCGGGGTTTGATGCCGGACAGGATGAGGCCGTTTGCTCGCTCCCCTGGCCATTTGACTGTGGGTGGGCGACGGACGCTAGGTCCAGTCGGATGCCCTGTGTTGCGCAAAAACGGGCCAAGGCGCCTTTGGCAAAATTTGTGCCGTTGTCGGTGATGATGCTGTGTGGTATGCCGTACTGAATTGTGATATCAGCGATGAAAGTCACGGCAGTCGGACCGTTCAGCTTCTTGATTGGCTTCGCTTCTATCCACTTGGTGAACTTGTCCACTGCGACAAGTAAGTGAGTTAAGCCACCTCGTGCTATCTTGAATGGTCCCACCATGTCTAGACCCCAAACTGCGAAAGGCCAGGCAATGGGGATGGTCTTGAGTGCAGAAGCCGGCTGGTGCGGCATGGAGCTGAACTTCTGGCACCCTTTGCATTTTTGGACCAACTCCTTGGCCTCTTCTAGGGCAGTCGGCCAAAAGAAACCGTGTCGAAAGGCTTTGGCGACGAGTGCTCTTGAAGCTGCATGGTGGCCGCACTCGCCTTGATGGATGTCTTTGAGAATTGCTTAGCCTTGCTCTGGCTCTACGCAGCGCTGGTAGACACCAGTGACGCTGCGCCTGACTAGCTCTCTGTTGACTATGGTGTAGGCTGCCGCCCGGCGTTGTACTTGCCGAGCCGAGGTCTCATCAGTCGGCAGCTCTTTGCTCACCAGGAATTTGAGGATGGGCTAGGCCCATGAGGATGCTGCTATTTCTTTGACTGCCAGAACTGCGACCTGGACGAGGGCGGTTGGGCTGGGAGGCGGCGGGTTGGAGTCAACAACCGCTTGCTGGGCTGATGAAGTCCCCAGGCCGACTGGCGCGGCCCTTGGGTCGAGTTCTAGAGTCTTCGAGTCCGCCGCTGCAGTCCCCGGGCCGGGTTCGACTATGGCGGCTTTGGAGACATCTGCCAAAATCCCCGTACCGTCTGCCGGAGCTCTGGAGTCGGATCCGACATCTTCAGGAGGAGCCGGCACAAAAATGAAGTCTAATTCTGGTGAAGGCTTGACAGACGGCTTGAGGAGGCGTTGAAGGGCGACGCCGGATGGTATTGCTTGGCGGGTAGAGCCGATTCGTGCCAAGGCGTCTGCTTGGTTGTTGTCGTTTCTTGGCACATGGAGGAACTCGCACCCTTCGAAATACCTGCTGAGTTGCTGCATGAGGAAATGGTAACTCGCCATGTTTGCATCTTTCGCGTCCCAGTCGCCAGATGACTGCTGGACCACTAAGTCCGAGTCGCCATAACACAAGATCCGGCGGATGCCAAGTTCTTTGGCAAGTCGGAGCCCGTGAATGAGCGCCTCGTACCCAGCGACGTTGTTGGAGGCGGCAAAATGGATTTGCAGTGCGTATTTGAGCTTGTCGCCTTTAGGAGAGGTGAGGACGACACCGGCTCCCAAGCCGGTGCGCATCTTGGAGCCGTCGAAATGCATCAGCCAATGGGTGGAGTCAGGCGCTGGAGGTAGGTACTGGGTCCTGGCCCAATCGACGAGGAAGTCGGCCAATGCTTGTGACTTGATAGCGGTGCGGGGCTGGTAGTGGATGGTGTAGGGAGCCAGCTCTATGGCCCACTTGGCCACTCGGCCAGAAGCATCTCGGCTACCAATGATCTCGGCAAGTGGGGCCGTACAGACCACCGTGATTGGATGCTCTTGAAAGTAAGGCTTCAATTTCTTGGCAGTAAAGTGTACGCCATAGCACATCTTCTGGTAATGGGGGTAGTTCTGCTTGGAGGTCGATAGTACTTCGCTCAGGTAATATACCGGTCTCTGGATAGGTAGTGCCTTGCCTTCCTCCTTGCGTTCCACCACAATGACCGTGCTGACTACCCGGCTGGTGGCGGCGATGTACAGGAGCATAGGTTCCTTGGGGGTCAGAGCCACCAGGACGGGTGGAGTAGTCAGCATCTTCTTCAACTGGAGAAAAGCTTCGTCCGCCTTATGGTTCCACTCGAAAAAAGTGGTTTTCTTCATGAGTTGGTATAAGGGGAGAGCTTTCTCGCCCAGCCGACTGATGAATTGGCTGATGGACGCCAAGCAGCCGGTGAACTTTTGCACATCCAGCAGTCGGCTGGGTACCTCCATTCTCTCAATGGCCTTGATCTTTACAGGGTTGCATTCTATGCCGCGTTCAGAGATCAGGAAGCCAAGGAGCTGGTCGGCTGGTACTCCAAACACACACTTCTCGGGATTGAGCTTGATCTGGAGTCGGCGTAGGTTCTCAAAGGTCTCCTTGAGGTCTTCCAGAAGTGTTCCACACTTTTCCATCTTCACCACCACGTCGTCTACATAGACGTGGGCGTTCCGGCCGAGCTGCTTGAGGAGGCACTTCTTCATGCAACCCTGAAAGGTGGCACCGGCATTCCTTAAGCCGAACGTCATGGTGAGGTAGCAGAAGGCTCCAAACGGTGTGATGAAGGCGGTCTTCAGTCTGTCAGCCGGGTTCAGCTTGATCTGGTGATATCCTGAGTATGCATCCAAAAAACTCAACAACTATCACCTGGTCGATTCTTGGTAGAGCAAATGGGTCCTTGGGGCAGGCCTTGTTGAGGCTCGTGTAGTCAATACACATTCACCACTGCTTGTTCTTCTTCAGTACCAGGACCGGATTTGCTAGCCATTCTGGAAAGAACACTTCCATAATGAAGCCGGCTGCTAGGAGTCGGGCTATCTCTTCTCTGACAACTCTTCTCTTCTCTTCTGATAGGCGGCGCAGGGGCTGCCTGACCGGCTTTCCATCAGATCGTACATGTAAGTTGTGCTCGGCGAATTCCGTCGGTACACCTGGCATGTCTTTGGGGGGCCATGCAAAGATGTCCCGATTCTCACGGAGGAAATCGACGAGCTCGCCTTCCTATTTGATGTCGAGGTTTGAACCTACGACAGCGTACCTCTCTGGGTGCCCCGGATCCATGGGTATCTTCTTTGTCTCTTTGGCCGGTTTGAACGAACCTTCAGCCTCCGACTCCTTTGGGTTGGGCGATACCTCTGGCTGCTTGCCGGCCATCGCCACAACTCGCTCAAGGAGCCACTTCTCGACCGCGATTACCAGGGACTCGGCCAGGCAACTGTTCTCAGCCGCGCAGGCAGGCGACTTCCGGTAGTCGCCGGCCACAGTCAGGATTCCCCTGGAACTAGGCATCTTCATCTTGAGGTAGGCGTAGTGGGGGACCGCCATGAACTTGGCCAAGGCGGGTCGACCGAGTAGCGCATGGTATGGGCTCTCGAGGTCCACCACCTCAAACCAAACAGACTCTCGGCGGAAGTGATCTTTGTCTCCAAAGAGGACGTCCATCAGGATCTTGCCAATTGGTGAGCAGGAAAGCCCAGGAACAATGCCGTGGAACACAGTCCGGCTGCTTTGAAGCTGTCTTTGCTTGATTCCTAACTTCTCCATGGTGTCCTTGTACAGGATATTGATGTTGCTGCCTCCGTCTATCAGAACCCGCGAGAAACGTGCGGCTCGTTTATCCATAGGAAAGGTGGCGTCCAAGACCAAGGCATAGGAGCCCGAACTTGGCATCACCTCTGGGTGGTCAGCCCTGCTCCAGCTGATGGGCTTCTCGGACCAGTGCATGAACTCTGGCGTCTCTGATGCTACCGCATTCACCTCTTGTCGCTGCAGCCGCCTACTGCGTCGATCATCAGCCATACTGGTAAACACCATGTAGGCTCCGTGTTCTTCAGGGTATTCGTCTTGTACTGCGCTGACTGGACTAACAGCCGGCTGCTGGGGCGGAGGCGGAGGCGGCTGCCCAGCAGGCGGGGGAGGCAGGAGGCCGTCTCCCTTGGCGATCTCGGTGAGCCAGTGGCACTTCCGGGTGGTGTGATTCAACGGCTTCGCGCCGCTATGGAACTTGCAAGGTCCATCCAGGGTCTGCTCGTAGGAGAAGGCCGGCAACCAGTTTGGCTTGCCGCCTTTCTGTCGCATGGGCGGGGGCTGCCCATCCGGCTGCTGGGCTTCAACGGTCGCGACCTGCCGGCTGCTGGAAGCCGGCTGTGGGGCCTTGCGCTTGTGGTCGCCCTGCTGTTGTCACCGGTTGGCGTCTCCCGCCGGATTTCTTGGAGCTTGAGGGGCCACTTTGCCAGTCGTGCTGATTTGAATCTCCGCCTTCATGGAGGAGTCAGCCGTAGCATACTTGTCCGCTATGATTAGCAGCTCGTCGAGGGTTTCTGGCTCGTCGCAGAGGAGCTTGTGCTTGAGGAGGGTGCCTTCTCTGCACCCGGCTGTGAAGTACTTGATAGCCTGCACCTCGTGCACGCCCTCGCAGGAGTTCCGAAGCTCGGCCCAACGCGTGAGGTAATCGCGAGTCAACTCGTCAGGGCCTTGCACGCACAAGGAGAGCTGACGAGGCTTGGGAGGACGCTTGTACGTGCTGGTGAAGTTGCGGACGAACGCTTCAGTGAAGTTGACCCAGCTGTTGATGCTGTGGGCACTACTAGGAAAAGGGCTAAAGATAGGATTGACACTAATGGCGCACCAGAGAAGTGGTGCGCCACTACTATATACTAATGGCGCACCAGGTGGAGGTACGCCATTAGTGTGGAAGACACTAATGGCGCACCAAACAAAACGTGCGCCACTAGTAACAAAAATTATTTTTTTCCATTTTTTCAAACATACTAATGGCGCATCCGGGCAAAGTGTGCCATTAGTAGTTAGAACTACTAATGGCGCACCAGCGACAAAGTACGCCAGTAATTTGTGTTTTTACTTTTTGGCAAAACTACTAATGGCGCACCGTTGCACAATGGGCCATTACTAGTTTAAACTAGTAATGGCGCACTATGCAACGGTGCACCATTAGTATAATTTTTTTTACTTTTTTGCAAAACTACTAATGGCGCACTGCATTAGAAAATCGTGTGTCCTCTGGATTTACCGCACGTGAAATACCATGTGTGCATGAACAATTGCATCATTTATCGGGACGAGCACGTGGAGTCTACCATATGTCCGGTGTGCGGCGTCACTCGATATAAGAAGAGGAAGAAAGCTCCTCGAAAATCGGTGTGGTACTTTCTGATCACTCCTCGTCTGCAGCGGTATTTCGCGGACCCTAAGGTAGCAAAGCTCCTGCGTTGGCACGCGGATAGGGAGGAGAAGAAGCGGGAAGATGACGGAAATGATCCGGAGATAAATAAAAAAGAGAAGATGCTGAGTCACCCTAAGGATGCGAGCCAGTGGTGAGGACACTC
>NC_041380.1:368748098-368748634 GCF_002162155.2 Triticum dicoccoides | reverse complement strand
GCACCCTCCCCCGCTCCACCGCCACCGCCGATGATATTTTCAAGTAACAAATTTGAACATATTTTTTAAAAAATTATTACTGTTTTTATAAAAAAAATATTACTGTGATGATTTAAACAAGTTTGAACATATTTAAACACAAATAAATATCAAACAACATTTAAAATGCAAAAAACAAATATTGCGGAGCCTGGGAAGCGAACCCAGGACCTCTTGGTGTGTGTGCTGCGTGCTGACCAGTCGGGCTAATGGGCGGGTTCTGATGTGGTTTGGGTTAGGTGCAATATAACCTGTGCTCGAACTGTAATAAAAAAACATTCTAATGGCGCACCGCTGTGGGGTGCGCCATTGCTATCGAAAAAAAGATCTCTAATGGCGCACCGAGGAGTGGTGCACCATTAGTAAGCTATCCTCCCTCTCCCTCGCCAGATCCCCTTCGACCCACTCTCCCTCGCCACCAGATCCACCCGTGCGCTGCCCCGACCCATGACGCCGCTGCCCCGACCCTCACCGGACTCCACCTCCGCCGCCCCCGC
>NC_041380.1:368731348-368747870 GCF_002162155.2 Triticum dicoccoides | reverse complement strand
TTCCTCGCCCCGCCGCCCGCTCCTCTCCTCCACCTCGGAGGAGCGAGCGCCTCTTCCGCCCCTACAGCAGCCGGCGACCTCGGCCCCGACGCACGTGCCCACCCCGCCGGCCCCTGCCGTCCTCCGCCTCCGGTCTCCCCAGCAGCAGCCGGCAAACCAAGGACGGTGCCGTGACCATTGTCACCACCTCCCGCCGTCTCTCCCTGCGTGTGGCCGGCGGCTGCTCTCCTTCGACGCGCTGCCCGTGGTGAGCCCCTCTTCCTTACTCACCTCCATGTTCCTTGTTCATCTCTCTGTTCCCTGTTCCTCTCTTATCCATGCTGCTATTTACATGGATCAATGGATGTTGGATAGATGGATGTGTGTTGATGTTAGGTAGTAGATGGTTTGCTTGATGGTTGTTTGAATTGTGCTAGTTGCTTGCTAGATGGATGGACGAATGGTGCGAGTATGTAGACATCTTTTGCTACTGTAAAGGGTAGTAGTAATTCGTTCCCTTTTGCTTCTGCCTGGTGCTAATTTGCTGTTGTTAGCTTTGTGTGGCTTCTTATTATTCTCTAAATCGTTCTTCAAAGCAGGCTTTGCATCGCTTTAGGTAGTTTTCTCCATGTTTTATCAAGTGACATGTTAACAGCTTGCTAGTTTAGGATACATAATTAATGCCTTTAAATGGTGCACTCTATAAATGCCTTTAAATATAACCTTGCTAGTTTAGGATACATAATTGCAGAGAAATAATCACATCAATGCCTTTAAATGGTGCACTCTGTAAGAAATTAATAACCTAGCATCACAATTCAGAAATACTCCTGCTACTCATGTAGGTGCCGCATGAGTTTTTTTTGGTTTTGTTACTGCTAGGTAGGTTGATAAGGAGAACTGCATATTTGACAGGCACAATGTCCTGTTTTTTTAGTAGGAGCACATTTTACATACAGTTTGGAGTACTAGCTCAGATACTAGTTCAGATTTTGATGTGCTTGCTTGTTACTGTAAGTGAGTTTATAATTGCACCCACTTGCTCGTCCTCATATTTTCTGTAGCCATGCAATTTATAATTGCACCCACTTGCAGCAACTAGCTGGAGTAGATTATGACAAGTGAAAGCAACAAATTCTCTACAATTCAAAAGCTCAATATCCTTGCAGTAGGAAGAGCTTGCTTTAACTGAATTTGGACTTGGTGCACTAGCTTGGCAATTTTGCTTGCTTGCACTGCTTGAGTAGTTCTCCATCTAATGTAGTCAATAGATGTTGTCAAGTGATTGTGTCATGGTTTTGGTTCTATTTTTAAAAAGGAAAGCCACTTGTTTAGGCTTCAAGAAAATATTTTCTCAGAATATTACTGCTAAGCCCAAGCTTGTTAATCAGCATGTACATTTCTGTCATATATTGCTAATGTCTGCTTAGATGTGTACTTGCTATTGTCACCTATCTTTTTTTCTTCTACATGATATAGAACCTTATGATACTGCACCAATAGCCTTTGTGCATCCAAGTTATCAAACTATGTGAACTAGAAACAGAAATAGAGAGAATTGATCATTACTTTTCTGAACTGTCGCAGAAGCCTCAGTAGTTCTTTCAAGTTCGTACATTGAAAGGCTTGTTTCACAATTTCTGAATTACTTGTGATGCCTCTGAATTACTTGTGATGCCTGTTATCATGCATGTTTTATGATCTGTTGTAAGGGTACTAATTGGTCTCTTCTGCTGCTTATCAGAGATGGCGGGAAGCAGCCACCGCCGCTCTGCGACACTGCAGTACGAGTTGGATGCTTCCGAGTTCTTCACTATCATACTTGGGACTTCAGTATCATCCATGACGCAGGTATATAAAACGAGAGATCTCCCCTTCACCCATCTCATTATGATATCCGTTGTTTGCTACAGCACTCATTGTCCCAAACTGCAGAGGCTGCCTGACAGTTTTATGAACATGCTGATGGGTGAAGATCTGCCAAATAATGTGAAGCTGCGACAGGCCGGCAGCGGGTTTCGCAGACTATGGGATGTGGAGTTGGTGATCAAGGAGGGCCACATGTACTTGTCTCGTGGGTGGGAGAAGTTCTACCGTGCCTACGACATGCGGCTGGGGTACTTCCTTCTCTTCAGGTACGACGACGCCGCCACCATGCAAATCGTGAAGGTGTTCAACGCGACTATGTGTCACATTCGCTACGCTGAAGATTATGATGCCAGTACGTTCTGCCTCTTCTTATTCCTCTACATTTGGCTTTCTATCACATTGATTGTTAACGGTCATTGTTGCATTTGGACAGGTAATGGGAGCAGCAGCAGCGACAATGGCTACAGCCAAAGCAGCAGCGACTATGGCTGTAGCGAAAGCAGCAGCGATTCTGGCTGTAGCGAAAGCAGCAACGATTCTGGCAGTAGCATAGACAACAAGAAGGATGATCCGGACTGGAGTGCGGGAGAAGAGGAGCAGAGTGGGGATGAGGAGCTACAGGATGACGATGGGCATCAGGCTGAGGATGACCTAGCGCTGGTGGTGGCTGACCAAGGGCAAGAGATGGTGGTGGCTGACCATGGGCAAGAGATGGTGGTGGCTGACCATGGGCAAGAGATGGAGGTGGCTGAGGATGACCTAGCGATGGTCGTGCCTGAAGGTGGCCTCGCGATGGTGGTGGTGCCTGACAATGACCACGCACCGGTGGTGGCGCCGGCGATCCCACAGCTGGGTGACATGACCACGCCAATTGAGGTAGAAGACTACATCCCACTGCCTCCACCGCCTCCACCGCCTCGCCGCTCTTGGCGCATCAGGCTGAGGAAGGAGAAGGAGAAGAACAATGCATGAGAACTGAACTTTGTCAGGTATGTCAGATCTCCAAAATGATATATATAGATACTTAGTTACCTATGTTATCTCTAATATGCTTAGTTTCCTATAGGTTAGCTTCATTTTACCTAAGTTGGCTCTAATATGCTAACATAGAGATTATATGCTTAGTTTCCTATAGGTTAGCTCCAAAATAACTTATGTTAGCACAAAATGATCAAGTTTACATAATAAGCTTATAGTCTTTTTCTTATTCTTCTTCTTTTCCAAAATGACATAGGTTAGCTTCATTATACCTAAGTTGGCTCTAATATACTAACTTAGAGCTTATATGCTTAGTTTCCTGTAGGTTAGCTCCAAAATAACTTATGTTAGCACAAAATGATCAAGTTTACATAATAAGCTTATAGTCTTCTTCTTATTCTTCTTCTTTTCCAAAATTCTTCTTATTCTTCTTCTAGTGTTCTTCTTCTTCTAGTATTCTTCTAGTCTTCTTATTTTTATTCTTCTAACTTCTTTTTTATCATTTTGCAGATTTGATTTAATTCACGGAAGCTTGCATGGATGGAGTGCTTCTTTTCCATTTGTGTTTTTATTTTGTATCAATGTGAAACTTTTGTGAATTGATGGATAACGGTGTTGGATGAACAATGTGAAACTTTTGTAATATGTAATGATGGAACTATGTGTTGGCTATGTATGTATATATGATGGAACTTGTGTGTTGGCTATGATTGTTATATGAATGCTTGTTGTATATATATGTGTTGGATATCTCATAGGTGAAATAGTGACCTGAGATTAAGAAAAAAAATTTAAAAAATTGTTACTAATGGCGCACTACCATGTGGTGCGCCATTAGTATAGCAGACACTAGTGGCGCACCGTGAGAAAAACTAATGGCGCACTGCCTGTTTACTGGATGGTGCGCCATTAGTATACCACATACTAATGGCGCACCAGTGGTGCGCCATTAGTAAAAATTACTAGTGGCGTGCTACTAATGGCGCACCGGTGATGCGCCATTAGTAGGCAAAACTGGTGCGCCATTAGTAGGCCTTTTCCTAGTAGTGGGGGCTTCAGGCTGTTCAGCCATGTCCGGGCCGTGCCCTGGAGCATGAGCGGAACGTACTTTACGGCGACACACTTGTTGCCGTTTGCTATGCTGACAGCCGTGGAGTAGTCGACTAGCCAGTCTTCCGGCTTCACGGAGCCGGTATACTTGGGCGTGTCTCTTGGGAGCGGGAACCCTCTGGGAAAGGGCTCGTCCCGAATGCAGGGCCCGAAACAAGGCGGACCCAGCTCGTCTTCTTCTTCCAGCACTAGGGATCGGTGAAGTCGGTCGATCCGGTGGCGGGCGTCATTCTCTCCAACTCCCTCTCGGCGGCCAAGGCGGTCGCCGAGAGTCGGATGGTCAACAGGCGGCGGGGAGACTCGCCTCTCCTTGCGAGGAGGGGGAGGCGGACAGTCGTCCCGTCGTTCCACTGCTCTCAGGCGGCCGTCTGGGTCGCGCTCTATGGTAATGTGAGTCCGACTGTGGCTGACAGCCGGATCCTTGTCTCTTCTTCCTTGGGCGCCGCCAGTCGGTGTTCGAGACGTCGCGCCTTGATCTCGGCAAAGGTCGTCGTTTTGCCGCTGCGGCGCCTCCGTGCGGCAGCCAGCCTCGTTCTGCGCGGCAGCCGCGTCGAGGAGCCGCTGGACTCGCTCCATCATGAGGCGGCGTTCTTCGCCCTCGAAATTGTCCAGCTCATCCGCCGCTGCCTGAGCGGCTCGGATGTTCTCCGCTGATGTAGCGTACACAGGGCGGCTTGCCCCAAACAGGTTGGCGATGGCTACGCCGCGCTGCTGGACCGCGCCAAGGCGGCTGGGCCCCGCCGGGGCTGGCAAGCCGCCGATGGCGCGATCCATCTCCCACTGGTAGGCTTCTGACAAGCGTCTCATGCTGGCCACCTTCTTTGCGCCTTCAACGAGCTGAAGGCGGCGCGCCTCCAACGTCTCTGCGTCAGCGTCTTCCGGAATGGGCGCAGTTAGGTCTTGTAGCGCCGCGCCGAGTGAGTCGTGCGCTCCTCCTCCCGGGATCTCGTCATGACTGATGACGAGCACCTCGGTGATGGTGCTTTCGTTCCTCTCCGCGTGAGGGAGAGGTTCGTCGTAGACCACCACATTGGTGGGGAACGCGTCGAGCAACGCGGTGTGGAGCCTACAGACTCTAAGTCTATGGTAGGATCGCCGGAAACGTGGAGTTGATCGAGGAGGCCCGCGAGGAGGCTCTCGGAGCCGCCCGTGCCTGCGTTGGATGCAGGTTCATCGGAGAGGCGAACCTCGCTGACAAGTTCGGCCAGGCAGCTGGCTGCGTAGGTGATCTCAACGCCGCGCAACGCGTCGGCGCAAACTCTGTCTGGCATGCCTGGCTGGCTGCGCTCGCCAGGGAGGAAAAGGGTTCCCGTCCAGAACAGGTCTCCGGACGGCGGTGCACCATGCCCCACGGTGGGCGCCAAATGTCGGGGGTTGGGTGCGACATATGCCAAAGGATGGATTATCATGGTGGGGGCGAGTAGAACGTCGCCGGTGCCTGGAAACAGGATGAGGCAAAGACATGCACGCCGGCGAATCTTACCCAGCTTCAGGGCTCTCCGGGGAGATAATACCCCTACTGCTGCTCTGCGGGGTCTCCACATGATCACTATGGCAAAGTGTTTACACGGTTGCTCCTTGAGCTGTTTCCTGGAGGTAGGAGAGGGCAAGGCTAGCTCTCTCCCTCCTATATGATCTGGTCTAGAGCTAATGGGTTCCAACCCTTTGCATGGGTGTCCTGGGGGGTTTATATAGGCCTACCCCCCGGGGGTACAATGGTAATCCGGTTGGACGTGGGCCCAGCCATCAGCGCCTCTGGCCTCCATCTTCCCCGCCGACTGGTGGGCCCCGTCGACTGGTGGGCCCCGCCGACTGGCCTGGTAAGGAGCCGACGGGCCGCGTCCGCCGCGGGCGGGTCTTGCCGGCTACTGATTACTGTAGCCGTGCTTCTAATGACGCAGGCTTGACCATGGGGTCGTGGCAATAGCCCCGCCGCCTGGCGGGCGATCACTATTGCCACTCTCCATCACATCTTGATCAATGGCGCGTGGGCCCCGAGGGAGGGCTCGGCCGACTCCCCGGGGCCGACTCCCGACGGGTCCGACTGGTGGTCTTCTTGCCGTCTCCTGGGCTCTCACTGACTGGTGGGACCCGCTGCCTCTGGGCCGTACAGACAAGCCGTCGTGGGTGCAGGATTCGGTCCTGCGGTGCTGACGTCAGGGCCGGCATGGCAACAGTGCCATGCCGCACGGAGATCTTCCGGGGTACGGCGTGCTGTGGCCATGCCTTCCCTTGGTAAGGGGCGGGGGTGGGCTTCATTGTCGCCACTCCCCTGCCCCGTCCCACTTGATAAGGTCGTGGGGTTTGTTGGAGTCGCAGGCCGACTCCCCAAAGCTGGCTTCTCTGGAAGTCGCCAAGCAGGAGTCGGCTTTCCCTGAAGTCGTCCCTGGGACTCGGCCGTGAGTGGTCAGTTGTCCATCTTGCCATCGACTCCTCGAAGGCGGCTCTTTGTCCTGGGGTCTTGAGGGGCGCAGTCTGCCCCGATGTCTTGAAAGGTTCTGGGCCTCGGGTCGGCCTACCCATGGCCCATTACTCCGACACTTGAGCCCAAAAGGCATTGATACATAGCAGAAGGCTCCAAAAGGAGTTACAAAGTTGTTTTCTCCTGGTCCTTAACCGCCATTTTGATCTGATGATAACCAGAATAAGCATCCAGAAAACACAAATGGTCACAACCCGCTGTAGCATCAATGATTTGATCAATACGAGGGAGAGCAAAGGGATCAGCTGGACATGCCTTGTTCAGATCTGTGTAGTCCATACACATACGCCAAGTGTCTTTCTTCTTAAGCACTAGCACCGGATTAGCTAACCATTCAGGGTGAAAAACTTCCACAATAAACCCTGCGGCCTAGAGCCGGGCTACCTCCTCACCAATAGCCTTGCGTCTTTCTTCATTGAACCAGCGGAGAAATTGCCTAACTGGTTTAAACTTGGGATCAATATTGAGAGTGTGCTCAGCGAGTTCCCTCGGTACACCTGGCATGTCGGAGGGTTTCCATGCAAAGATGTCCCGGTTGTCACGGATGAACTCGATGAGCGCGCTTTCCTATTTTGGATCCAAGTTAGCGCTGATACTAAACTGTTGAGATGAATCGCCAGGAACAAAATCAACCAGTTTAGTCTCATCAGCCGATTTAAACTTTAAAGCCAGATCATGCTTTGTAGTTGGTTTCTTCAATGGTGTCATATCTGCCGGATCAACATTGTCCTTGTAGAACTTCAACTCTTTTGTTGCACAAACCGACTCAACATAAGCCGCATCACCTTCTTCGCATTCCAAAGTGATCTTCCGGCATCCATGTACCGTGACGGTTCCCTTGTGACCCGGCATTTTAAGTAGCAGATAAACATAATAGGGCCTTGCCATAAATTTGGCATAAGTCGGTCGTCCAAACAGGGCATGATATGGGCTCTTGATCTTTACCACTTCAAAGGTCAATGTTTATGATCTTGAGTCATGCTCCTCTCCCAAAGCCACCTCCAGAGCTATCTTACCAACTGGGCATGCCGATTTACCAGGCACCACGCCATGAAAGACGGTGTTCGATGGTTTAAGATTCTTATCTGTCAACCCCATGCGACGGAAGGTTTCATAATAAAGGATATTGATACTGCTCCCTCCGTCCATGAGTACCTTGGTGAACTTGTACCCCCCAACCTGAGGTGCCACCACTAAGGCCAGATGACCTGGATTATCAACCCGAGGTGGATGATCCTCTCGACTCCATACAATGGGTTGTTCAACAAGAAAAATACACTTCTGTGATGATACGTGTTTGTCACAGTAGGTCGCTTTTTTTGTCATGGATGTACATCCATGATAAATTTATGACAGAATCAAGATAGTCATACCTGTGCTATCGTAGAAGTGTTCCATGACATTACCAAAATTATCATCACGGAAGTGTCCACTTCCATGACGATAAATCACGCGTCACAGAAGTGCTTTCGTCAAGGGTGACCGACACGTGGCATCCACCATAACGAAACGCCGTTAAGCTATCGGGTCGGGTTTTGGATCCGATAACCCGTTAACAGCACCGACTAATGGGGATTTTCCACGTGTAAAATCATCATTGGCTAGAGGAAACACGTGTCGGCTCATCGTTGGGACAGATGCCATCCACTCATTGGACAGGAGGCGCCTATGATAGGTCAACACATGGCACGGCCCAACAGTGGCCCATTCTGGTGAAAAAGGCCGGCCTAGTAAAAATTAGCAGGCCGGCCCATATAAGGCCGACTTGTGTTAGTTCCATTTAAGCCCACGGCTCATACAAGATGTGCCAATTCGGCCCGTTAAAGATTTGACACCATTGCAGCCCATTGTCAGTTCGAGCCCGTTAATAGCCCGCTATATATTTGGGCTCAATATCAGCCCGATAAGATTTCGGCCTGTTAACGGCCCATTTAATGGATGGGCCAATTTTTAGGATGTACATCTTTCAGCCTTTTAGCAACCCATTTAAATGTTGGGCTAATTTCTGGCCCGGTGTGTCTTTCAGCCTGTTGACGGCCCATAAATCTGATGGGCCATTTGTAGTCGGACCTGAGTTTCGGCCTTTTAGCGGCCCATTTAAGTCTTGGGCCAATTTCTGGCCCGGTGTCCCTTTCAGCTTGTTGACGGCCCATAAATCAGTTGGGCCCATTTGTAGTCGGACCTGAGTTTTGGCCTTTTAGCGACCCATTTAAGTGTTGGGCCAATTGCCGGCCCTGTGTGCCTTTCGGCCTGTTAATGGACCATAAATGAGTTGGGCCATTTGTAGTCGGACCTTAGTTTTGGCCTCTTAACGGCCCATGCCCTGCATGGTCCAGTACCAGCCCGGTTTCTCTTTCGGCCTGCTAAAGGCCCACAACACAGTTGGGCCGTTTACAATACAACCTGACTTTCGGCCTCTTAGCGGCCCATGCTCTTCATGGTCCAATACAAGCCCGCTGTCTCTTTCGGCCTGCTAAAGGCCTACAGTATAGTTGGGCCATATGTAGCCCAAACTTAGTAACGACCTGTTAACGGCCTGTGAAATAAATTGGGGCCACCTGTTGCCCGCTTCGATGTCGGCCTGTTAACGACCCAGGAGGTAAGAGGGCCGACCATTAACTTTCGGCCTAGTAACGGCCCATTAACTTAATGGGCCCACTAAAGTTCATTCATCTCTTTAGGCCAAATTAGATAATTTGAGCCTATTATGATGAGCAAAGGTACGGCATACAGGGAATAACGTTGCACATCCAGAATATATTACAGGAAATTACATCCACTGGGCGATCAAAGATTGATGCCAGTGCAAATAAATGAGTAGAACCTAACCATCTACAACGTCCCAATCTGCAACCTCAGCACAGATGACGGCCATAAGCATGTGGGCAAGTTCTTGCTGCTTTGCCACACTGTCTCTAAAAACATTGATCAGTTGTTGTGTCGCAGGACTCTGCAACTCTGATTCATCCACCATTTCCATCATTGCTTTAGCCATTAATTGGTTCACAAACATACATTTATTCCGTCGCATTCGAGACAGAGGATACTAAACAGATTTAGATGGCGATTTTGGCAGGCTTGTATTATTGATAGTGGAGAGTGTCTTGACCACTGCATCATAACATAAATTAGGACGGGAACCAAACAGATTAATCATGAGTTATTGCCATATTACCTGGCCTAGATTTACTGGAAAGAAACAATGGGGTTGCCTTGCTGCTTTCAGAGTTTGTCTTCTTATGTTCAGCAGCCTGCACAAAATTAACACACTAGCATTGCTATCATTGGCCAAGTCAGATAATAGGAAAGCAACATTGACACAACGAATGTTTGGGCAACTAGCCTACACCAAATTAACATAATATGGCACAGCGATCATCAGCCAGGTAAGGTAATACGAAAGCAACATTGACACAATGAATGAATGGGCAACCAGAGAAGCACTACAATTCAGTAATGTGCGTGATATGAGATAGCACATTCATGTAGCTCAGTACGCAAAACTATCAGGCAGTTTTCCTAACAAAAATCAACATTGGCGCCTTTAACATTTTGCTACAACTATTTTTAGATCAGATAAAGGTTAGATTTAGGACGATTAACAAAATACATGCTGATGTAAAAATATAGTGATATACAACAGGTACTTACATCAGTACTGGAGCATAGAGAATTCCCGCAAGATATTTTCCTCAAATACGATCCCAATGGAGGAAGTCTTGTATCGTTTAACCTTATTTCTAAAAGAGAGACGGGTAAGAAACATGTAGAAAATATGATTAGAATGCTATAAAATTTCATGATGCGAGGATACACACACGCTTCTTAGAATGGAGTTGACATTCTTTTGCTGGACTGGAGCGAACTAGTTCTTTGGCCACTGGAATCTGCTTATTATCAGTGGGAGTTGGGTTTCTCTATGCTGGAGCAGTATCTATGAAAAATGGAGTTGGTTTATCACCTCCTGGCATTTGGATCTTTTGCAAAGACCTGGTTTGTAACCCTTCAGATTCTAACATAGCCATCTTCCCCTTGCATGCATTATATAGAAGAATGGTGATTCAGTTATAAAACATGCTACAACAAAGATGGAATAGGTACTGAAGAATAGAAAGGCATGACATATTGACATGTATTCACTCCATCCGGAAATAAATGGATGGGTCAAGGCGTATTTCAGTTCTAGATACATCTAGTTTTATCCATTTCTGCGACATTTAATCTAGACGGAGGGAGTATGATATAAGAGCTAGGGATACGACAGGACAACACAGTAAAAAAACACTAAAAAACCCACTGCAGAACCAAAGTATTCAAACCCACTGATATGAGATAGTACACTCATGCAGCTCAGGATGCAAAACTACTAGGCAGTTTTCCTTGCAAAAATCAACATTGTGGCCTTTAATCATACGTTTTGCTACAACTAAATTTAGATCAGATAAAGGTTGGATTCACGCTGATTAACAAAATACATGTTGATGTAAAAATATAGTGATATACAATAGGTACTTACATCTACATTGGAGCACAGAGAATTCCTGCAAGAATCTTTCCTCATAAACGATACCATTGCAGAAAAATCTTCTATCTGTTAAGCTTATTTTCTAAAAGAGAGATGAGTAAGAAACATGTAGAAAATATGATCAGCATGCTATAAAATTTCATGATGCAAGGATACACACACGCTTCTTAGAATTGAGTTGACATATTTTTGCTGGACTGGGGGACTAGTTCTTTGGCCACTGGAATCTGCTTATTATCAGTAGGAGTTGGGTTTCTCTGTGCTGGAGCAATATCTTTAAAAACTGGAGTTGGTTTATTATCTCCTGGCGTTTGGATTTTTTGCAAAGGCCTTGTTTGTAACCCTTCAGATTCTAACATAGTCGTCTTCCCCTTGCATGCCTTGTATAGAAGAATGGTGCTTTAATTATAAAACATGCGGCAGCAGAGAGATGGAATAGGTACTGAAGAATAGAAATGCATGACATATTGACATGTATTCCCTCCATCCGGAAAAAAATGGATGGGTCTAGGCGTATTTCAGTTCTAGATACATCCTTTTTTATCCATTTCGGCAACATGTAATCCGGACGGAGGGAGTATGGTGTAAGAGCTAGGGATACGACAGGACAACAGAGCAAAAAAACACTAGTTGAATGTAAAACTATATGCTAGCGGAATACATACAGAAATAACTAAGGCAACATACACATGTATGATTGAGAAAATAAGATGGCATTGCAACAGAGCACTAGAACAACACTTCAATGTAAAAAAACATGGTATGGTAGACAGATGAAGTACATACTGATGAATAATAATGCATAAGATATTTAGAAGCATGATGTCCAAATTAAGCAGATGGCATTGCGATAGAGTAGAATGACAGTACTTAAATTTGAAAACATGTTATCATGAATGGAATAGGTACTGAAAAACAGGAAGGCATGACATATTTACATGCATGATCAGCATGCTAAGCACATGGCATTGCAATAGAGTAGATATACTCCAGGACATTATATGCATGTTGTACCCATATCACAGGCCAAGTTAGAGCAAGGACCTTGTGGGGTGAAGAGGATTCATCATCTTTCTGCAAGTCTTCTGAAGAACTGCCTTTACATGTTCCATCATATTGGGTATCATTGACATCAAGTTTATTGGCCTTTACATTGCTCCGTGAGGTTCTTGTGGATATATCTGTGTGTGCAATTATATCTGACATGCATGGAAGACAACTAGTAGTTAGATTTATGTAATGAGTGCCTGTAGGAGACGACATAAATAGTAGGACTGGGGTTAACTAGCAGCAATAGGTCTCATAAACTAAAGGGAGAACACAGATGAAAGCTACAGAATATGTACCGTTTGTACTCGAGATTAACTAGATGGCACACAAAAGTATTAAAGAACAACATAGGAAATACTAGAAGTGCTATAATACTATAATCACCAGCCTGTGGGATAGCATTGGCTGATGGATGATAACTATGGAATAGTGTTACCTAAAGAACAAGTATCTTAGCAGAACTATGGAACAGCGTTAACTCCTGAATAGGACCCGTAAGAGATCAGCATGAATATACAGTGAAATGTGATGATCTATTTTCCATGCTTAGATGAATAACAAAGCCATAAATGTTGCACACAAGTAAGATGAGGGTACAACCTATCTGGCTGCCATCCATAGGAGTGAGCATCATGTGCTGACTTGTGGATGATCCTGCAGTTGTTGTGGTTGTGCATGTCGGGCACGCGCATTCGATGCAGGGAACTATTGAGTGGGGAGTATAGCTCCCTTCTGGTGTATGCTTCCCTTGTTGGAGCAGTTGCGGTGAGTCGGAAGATGGTGTGTCTGAAGATGCAGATAAAGCATAATGTTAGGAATGACATATCTCTTTGATCTGAAGAAATACACTAAGAGATCAACAACAAGGTACGAGAGTGGTCACACGTCTGTTGACTGAAGACTAAATTGGGGTCACACGATTTTATTTTATTTTGGTACTGTCCGATCTACGCCGGATGGCTGGCCGTCTTGTGCCTCCCGGCTGACACTGTTCGGGATCTTCCTCGAAGAGCCAGCGACCAACGGCAGAGCAACCTGCCTCCGCCGTCTGTGGCCCCGACCAAAACCCCGCTCCCCGCCCCACCGCACTGCCGTGGTTGCACCGCCCCCGGGCCAATCCACAAAGACTCCCCGTCATCCAGATCCGGTGGCGGCAGTACCTTCAACCCACGCAACTCTAAAAGATAGCCATCTAAGCGCTTCTTCCGCGGCGAACTTTGCGGCCCCGCACCCTTACGTTAGACACTAGCCAACCGGCAGCCTAGGAGCTCCGCCGCCTCGAGGGGTCCTACTTCCCATTGCAAATTGATTGGCCCAGAATAAAAATTCAGACAACTGACGCCTAAATAAAGTGATTTGAGATGAGGGTGCGACCTATCTGGCGGCATGGTGAAGTAGGCAGGTCCAGCTGCCGAGTCGGTGAGGCAGGCGCGGTTGCGGTGGCGACTGACGGCAGGGAAAGAGCGATGTCGCGACGGTCGACGGCTACGCCGAAGCAGCGCCAGGACTCTGGACGGATCCGAAGTTGGAGCCGCTCCGGCGCCGTGAACAACGGCGGGGGTGAATCGGCTCCGGTGCGGTTCACGCGGCTGTCGTCGAGGCAGCACCAGCAACACGGAGTAAGAGGCACACGGCCCAGTGCACGACGGCAAATGGACAGCGTCTCCGGCATTAGGGAGGAGGGCGGCTGTGAAATTGGTGCGGTGGGGGCGCCATGGAGGTGGGCCTGAGGTTTCGCGGCTCGGGAGAAGGGAGCTTCCCGGGGAGAAGGTGATTTGGCGCCCACAAGGTATGAATGGGGGCAGGCGGGGGAAATTGGGAGGGGAGTGGAACCATGTCTTATGGACACATTTGTCTGAAATGTGAGGGGATTTACAGTTCTACCCTTGCCTATAGGCTTCTCGGCTTGGGTCTGTGTACTGAGGGTCGGGGATAGTAGAGTAACTTTGCTTCTCTGGGCGGGAGCGATTTCGGGCGAGGAGGGCGTGTTTTGAACTATGGTGGGCGCGAGCGATTTTGGGCGAGGAGAGCGTGTTTTGAAATAATGGGCGCGAGCTATTTCGGGCGAGGAGAGCGTGTTTTGCCGACCATGGTTTATAAATTATTCGGCACATGTCATTCCGGCCGAGGAGAAGGCGCGCTTGGATGAAGTTACAAACCTACCCTCGATGTACAACGGGCCAATTGATGTGTGTCCCAAATAGGACGGTAATTTTGCGTCTTCCATTTATTTGCCCGGGCGAATTCCACCGAGTAGAGAGGATGTTTAACGGTTCGTTCAAATTTTGGGAGAACGAGCATCCATGTCTACCTTACCAAGTCGATTCGGATCAAATTTTGAAATATTAGCTTGCCACTTCTATTTTAGATGGAGAGATGATGCTCGGGAGTAATGTGTTTTTACATGCTCGTTGCTAGCGATTTACTATATGACAAATAGTTGACCCACTCAAAAACGCGAATCAAATCCAAAATGAAATATCTCGATTCAATGAAATAGCTCGTTTAGTAGGTCAAAATAGTGAACTAAATCCAAAATTGAACACCTCAATCGAGTAGCATGTTGTACCGTATTATAGTACTCCATGAACATGTTGAAAGTCAAATTAATGAACTTGTTTGATATACGCATATATCCGTTCATGTGTGGATTGCAGACAACATGTTATCCAATTTAAATATTTGAATGCAAGTTTATATCGAAACATGGTTTATATCAGTCTTTGATGAATAAAACGCGACCTCCCCCTCTCACGGACTCCTGTTCTCTCTCTCTCTCTCTCTCTCTCTCTCTCTCTCTCTCTCTCCCCGACAATCTTCAATTCTGTCGCACGCATCCGACACAAAAACCTTGTTCGTCCCTCTCCCTTTCTCTCCATCTTTCTCTCTCTCTTTGTGTGTGTGTGGGGGGGGGTCTTTCTAGTTCGCATGCATATATACACCATCTATAGGTCTCTCTCGCACATTATGTATGATACTCTAGCTAGTCCAAGCTAGATATCTTGGGTGCACTTATCGTACGCACACAGATTCCTTGGCTCTTTGCATGTAACTCTCTCACGCACCACTATGTCGTCTCGGAGCTCTTCCCCCCTCTCTCAAACTCTCCATCCACCTGGGTCACACATACACATGCATATCTCACTTGCACTTGATAGGCCCATCTAAAACTCTATCTCTCCGCCTCGTTCTCTCTCCATCTCACACGTGCACACACATAATCTCATGCCCAGCTAGCCAAGTATGTGCATGGTATATCTTGATTTCTCTCGGGGCATCTTTCTATCGTTCACGCACTCCCTCGATCTCCCACCCATATAGTCCCCTCACGATCTCGACGGGATCTCTCTATCACAAACACACCCTCTCTCCCTCCTCATGCGTCCATGCCATCCATGTGTCCCTCTCGACCTTTGTTACTTGTTGGCCACACCTCTATTGGACATGTGCTACAAGGGTGTCTCTCTCCGTTGCAAAAAATCATACACTAGCTATTTTCGTGTATCTCCTCACCTAGCTTTTCCATCTCGGAGATGCATGCGTGATATGTTCGCATAAGAAACGAAAAAACACACACTCTCTCTAATTTATCGTTTGTTGTCACTTTCTCTTTCACACACATACTCTTTTTGCACACTTACTCATTCTCCTTCACACGCACTGGATTTGTCGTGACTGAGGCACTCTCCTCGGTCTATAGCATATAGATTTATTGAAAAGTCAAACATCACAAAGTTTGACCATGTACGTGGAGAAAAAGAATTACATCTAGTACGGAAAACATATGCCATTAGATTCACCATGAGATGTAGTTTTGTATTATGTATCTTTGGTATTGTAGATATAAATAACATTTGCGTAAACCTGATCAAAGTTTCCAAAGTTTGACTTCTAAAAAATTTACATGCACTGCATTATCAAGCGGATGGAATATCTCTTTCCCCCTCTCAGCTATCTGACGCACCACTGAGCCTTATCGGGGCTCCTCAATCTCTCTCAAACTTTATTGGTCAGTTTGGTTCGTGACCTGACCCTGATGCCTTGATGGCCGGTACTACCTGGTGTGGACGTGGGATGTAAAATATTTCTGCCTGGCCAGGCTTTTGTGGTGCTGAAGCGTTTGGTTCATGCTTGGGCCAGGCAAAGCATCAACGTCCCATCAATCAATCCATGCATCAATTATTTAATGCTAATATCCATCCATGTTGTTGTTAGCCTTGTGGCCACACGACCAGGAACGACCAGGCATTCGAAATCGGTCGCCTGGGCCAGGCTACTTGTAGTGTCTAGAGTTCAGCCAGGCTAATTAAAGTGCAAGGGAACCCAGGCCAGGCGGGCTTTCTTTTTCACAGGGTAGCAACCAAACTAGTGTGCATGAAATCCAGACACAACCCTAGGCCAGGCAAAAGATGCTCAGGACGCAAGCCAAACTGGCCTTATATCTCCCTGGTTCACACATACACATGTCTCGCTCGCGCTATACATATAGACCCATCCAACACTCTCCGCCCTTGTTCTCTCTCCATGTG
>NC_041380.1:368706235-368731182 GCF_002162155.2 Triticum dicoccoides | reverse complement strand
TAATCCCTCAATCCATCATAGGCGCAAGCACTCCCCCCTCCTAAGTATGATTATCTCTTACTAGCCAACAGGAACACACGTATTGTCTCCTTCCATCCATACGTCTATCTCGATATCTCTCGGGGCATCTTCTATCGCGCACACACCTTGTCACTCGATCTCCCACCCATGTAGTCCCATCACGATCTCCAGGGGATCTCTCTATGACAAACATACACTCTCTCCTCCCCATGTCTGCATTTTCTCTGTACGTCTCTCTCGACCTCTCTCCCTTGTTTGTCAGACCCCTCTTGGCCACATGCTAGGGGTCTTGCTCTCTTGGTTCCAAACAACGACACACTATCTCCTCACCTTTCCTTCGTTGTCAAAGATGCATGTGTGATACGTTTGCCTAAGACACGCACGCTTTTTCTCTACTTTTATCGTGTGTTGCCCATGTCTCTTTCACACACGCACACACACTTTTTTCACTCTCTCTCTCTCTCTCTCTTGTTAGGGACTCTATCACGTCCATAAGCATATGGATGTTTTGAAAAGTCAAACCTCAGAAACGTTTGACCAGGTATATGTGGAGAAAAACATTTACATCTGGAACGATCATTAGATTCATCACAACATGTACTTACTTCATACTATCATTTATCTTTGGTATTGTAGATATAAGTAATTTCTTTATAAACTTGGTCAAGTTTCAAATGTTTGACTTAAAAAAATGTTGGAACTACATTATCGAACGGAGGGAGTAGCTCTTTCTCTCTCTCTCTCTCTACTATCTCTCACGGGCCTCCCCTCTCACTCGAACTCTCTATACCGACGGATTATATGCTCACTGTGTCAGCGTATAGCTCCGTATATTGTTTAGTTGACCGGTCAACCAATCCACATGCTGCCTTGTCAGGTCGTGTTCTGTATCTTCGTGTGCTGGCCCATGTGGCAGTGGGTGAAAATAAGTAAACTAGAGGCCCATCTGACACGCGGTGAAGTAAACAAAGTTGAAACCACTCGGGGTAGCACCCCGCACGCTAGTAAATTGAGGGCGCATTGAGGACAAACTTCTTGCACGCGAAGGACGCACTCACGCACAATTCACCACTGCGCGGCGACATGCACAGAATTACGCACTCGCGCACACCCAGCACACAACACACACCAGCACACGTGTACACATCTAGGAGTAGAAGGCCGTGGAAAAATCTGGCACGATGGCCGCTGCCGGAGCCGTCCACCCCCAATCTTGGTGTTTCGTGCAATGCACATGCATCTATGCATGGGAAATTATGTCGAACAAGGCTAGTTGCAAGCAGGCTAGCTCTACAGCCATGATGATAGTGACTGCAGACGGTGAGGCTGACTATGGTATGCCGAGCACGACACCTATACTCAGGTGTCATCTCCGGTGCAGGGTCTTGTCACTTCACTGTGGGGAGCAGCATGTAATAATTTGACCAATGGGTAGTACAGTGCTAGTACTCCTACTACTGCATTGGTAGTACTACTACTAGTACTAGTAGCACCACCGTCTGAATTTAGGAGTACTACCACGTCCACCGGCACCGAGGAACGTCTCCAGGTAGTATTGCTTGAGGCCGCCAGGGCGAGGGGCCACCTGGACGACAGCTTCGTCTCCTTGTTCGACGAGGTCCTCTTTGGTTTCCTCGACAAGTTCACCGTCGTCAAGAAGCTTGCGGACGACTTTGACGTAAGCCTCTAGCCGACGCGCCCAGGCTCTACGATGCCCGCCACCCTCAACGGCCACTATGGTAACAACCTCTTCGACGCACTGGTGGCCCTGTGACTGCCCGTCGTCGCGCCGAAGAATGTCCACCTCAAGGTCGCGCTCGCCGCACATCGCCTGGAGCAGCAAGACACCATCGACATAATCACCCATGTCTAGGCGCAAATCGTCCACAAGGACTACTACATGCAAGAGGAGGACGATAGGACACTGGCCTTCTTGGAGCGTAGGGCAACCTTGGATGGCACTGTTCAGAAGCATGTTGAGCTCGCCGCCAATGCCGCTGCTCCTCACACGTCGGTTGGTGACCCGGCGCACTAGGGCGTGAGGATGTCGTTGAACGTTGATGGATCCGTATGTATTTTTATCTTTCTGTCAAATCCATGTAGTAGTATATGATACTACAATAATTAGCTTACCTTTCGCATCAAGTTCATAATTTTCATACGTACTCCACGCATGAACGGCGCCAGAACCAAACTTCTCATTACTCTAGGCAAAATCATTATTTTCTATCTATCGGTCGCGCCATGGAGCAGAACCAAATTTTACAAGTTACGAGTTCAAAAGGAAAAGCCTGTCGTGTTCGCGTCGCACCCCCACACGGTTGGTCTGGCACGCCGCTCAAGCGGGAATGCGTGCGGTGTTGCATTTTTACTTACAAGTGGGACCGCAGTTGAGCAAACTGACTATTGGCAAACCCCCACCCCGCCCACTGCGCGATGGCTGAGAAAATAGGAGGGAGAAGAGATGGTTGTAGCATGGACTCCAAGAAAATTGGTGTCGGATGGGACTCATGTGGGTGGCGTGTGCCGTACTGCTAGACGTGAATGCTACTGAGTTATAGCCCATGCCACCCCACTATATCGAGCCTATATCGAGGTACGTAGAACAAATTTCCTGCAGTCCATGCTCAGCCCTCCTCTATCTCCCTTCTCAGCCAACCAGCGGAGGCGCGGAGCCCATCGTCTGTTTGCTCACATGCGGCCCCACATGTCAGTGAAAACGCAAGAGGACCCACTGAACCTGCACATGTTTCACCTCGACGTGCTGGTGATGAAAAACAAATCCAATAAAGATCTTCGGTGGCCGCTTTCGGAGTTACTCAAGAGTAGTAAGATTCTATTTACAGTTTAACCCAAGATGCACATCTCGTGGCTTCAACTACCACTCTATTTTCTTTCATGACACGACCCGGATGCTGGATGTCCGACGTGTCGGCAAAAGGAGGAAGAACCCGACCAAATCTTCGGTTCTGCTCTCGGATTAGACTAGTTGTGCTAACTTAAAAAATTTATTGTGTACTCCCTCCGTTCCAAAATACTCGACTTCCATTTGTACAAAAATGGATGTACCTATATACTAAGACATGTCTAGATACATATATATATTTTGACAAATAGAAGGCATGTATTGTGCAACGGGGGGACTAGAATGGATGCAATTTTTTGTATTGGGAAGAAGAGTACATCCATATATTGATAGAGCGCAATTTAGTAGATGTTCTATCACTTTTAGCAAGCACAGACGCACGATCGAGCCTCCGCAGATCAACAATGAATGCATCGAGAAGGCACTAATCCAACTTACAAGAGTAGTAAAATGTATTCTTGTGGTTCTTGTTTTCTTTGGTCTTGCTTTTCTAGTCAAAATTATCGTTGGAGTCCATGCAAAACGGAGGTGCATTTGGGGTCGTGCGTTGGAGTTGGCCTTACAAGTGGGACCGCAGTTAAGGAAACCGACTATCGGCAAACCCCCACCTCGCCCGCCGCACGATGGCTGAAGTTAGAGAAACGACGAGGTTGAAGAGATTGCTCTAGCACGGACTCCAAGAAATAATATGGTGTCAGATGGATGTCGTGGTGGTGGCGTGTGCTGTACTCCTGGACGTGAATGCTTGTTATGGCCCATGCCACCCTACTACTCCCTACTACTTACTCCTACTATATAGTACTAGTATCGAGGATTCGAGGTGCTGGTTACGTACAGCGAACACATTAACATATGGCTATAGTAAAAACACCCGCCCGACGCGCGAAGCATCTGAAGCTAGTACAAATAGTGTACTACTATTGTTGATTGGCCTCATCCGATAACCTGTTGCAATGCACGTACAATTATGTATTCGGAAAATATTTTTTTGCCTCATCGCACCACTCACTCAGAGAAGCGACTCGAAAGCCATTCATAAATTTAGTAAGTTTATCACACGCATATCATTTTATTACATACAACAGGTCATCAACCCACATCGACAACGAGGATACATTATAAATACTAAAGTTTTCACCACACAACAAATAACAAGCAATGAAATGAACTTCAACTCAACCATTCCTCGGCGTTGGAAACGCTTGCTTTGAACCACAAGTGATTCTCTGGGACGGGCCATCGATTGTCGATCTGGAAACCAACGCAGGACTGATCATCCAGGCTCAAGCGGCCTACTATATCCCTACCAGGGTAGGGAACCACACAAATGTCCGAGGTATAGACACAGTTGCTTCTCATAAATGTGTCAACAGCAGTTGGATCGCCTTTCACCATCATCGGATAGTTTTGTCCAAGGAAGAGCGAGTTTTCTCCAAGACTATCAATTCTGTACCAGGGAGAAGGAGTTGGCGCTAGCACACTAGTATCCATCCCGAATACCATGCAACGGGTGTTGGAATAGGTCCGGAGAGTGCGACCATGGGAGACACATGCTTCCTTAGAAGTAACATCATCAGTGGGTTGTATACACACAAGAAGAGGTGATCCATCGGAATTAGTTGCCAGGCGCCACAGAGTATATGGGCGCTGCTCGTGATCATCACCATCGTCATCTCCCCCTTGGTTATAAAAATTTTCAAGTATAGGTGGTGGGATGTTCACAGGACCTTGGAAACACAAGAAGAAGGTTAATTAGTAAAGGGTAACTTGCTAACCCGCATGCATGTGGATGAAACAATTATAATTACGGTGGAAGACACACATACCGAAACTATGAGGATGCCATGCAAAAACAGTGCCACGAGTGGTGGCAGCAAACACAAGGCGCTCGTATTGAATTGCATCATAGTACTCATCCATGTACAGAAACTGATTTTTGAGCAATATCCATCGAGTGAAACCATCAAGGACGGCAACAAGCTTCTCGAAGATAGAAAAAACATCATAGTTGCTGTAATTCCAAGAGCGGTTGGGAACTCAAAAAATTGCTATCTTCTGTAGAATACAGTCACCATGATCGTATTTGAACATGCTTACATTACCGGTGTGCTCAACCTCTGGGCAGTGTGCTGAGATTTTTGGAAGTGGAACCCGGTGACGAGTGTACACATTCACAAGTTCCCACTCACAGTTGGAACCAATGTAAACAACCCAATCTCCATTTGCACCCGCCCAAGCCTTGCCCTCGAGCGATGGCATCTTAACATCATACGTATCATTATCAAGCGGCATCAACTTGCACAGGGCGAGGCCTCCATCGTGTCGGCGCCAGTCATCATCAGGGTCACGGCGAAGAAGATAGGGGAGATCAAACTGCTCCTTGACTATTGGGTTCTTTGTTATGATGTTATTAGTTGAGTCGAGAATGGGCTTGAACGAACCTGCCATACTAGCCAAGGTGATGATATCGCACCGATAAATGAGTTCCTCCACCATGTCATCTTTCAGATCGGGGCAAGAATAACGGGGTCATTTCTGGCCTGTTCCCGCCATGGAGAAGACGATCGAACAATGGCAGAAGAAAGGGTGAAGGGCTGAAGAAAAATGGAGGAGGGAGAGGAAGAGCGTGCGACAGCAGTTCCAAATCGAGAGGGAAAGGTGAAGAGTCGGTGGACAGTTGCGAGTTTGCCACGGTTCACGAAGAGGCGCCCCGGCCTACACGTCTGTTCAGAAATACTCCTACTACTCGCCGTTGTCTCACTGATATGTTGGAACGGGACCACATGTCAATGAAACATGGTGTGTAATTTCTCGTGCAAAATGCGATCTGGCCACGTTGGCCCGAGGTGCCGCATTAGTTATCGACCTTTATTTTTTTAATGGCGTGCCGATCAGTTTTGAAGCACGACTAACTGGTACTGTACGCAGAGAAAATATAAACTACTCTACCACTACTCCACCTCCAGTACTAGTAGTATAAAAAAGATATATAGGCTGGAGCTTGAGCGCTTTCTTGCTAAGGTGTAGGATCGAAAGTATGTCTAGAGGGGGGTGATTAGACTACTTGACCAAATAAAAACTTAACCTTTTCCCAATTTTAGTTCTTGGCAGATTTTAGCTATTGTAGGACAAGTCAAGCAATCATCACACAATTCAAGCAAGCATGCAAAGAGTATATTGGCAGCGGAAAGTAAAGCATGCAACTTGCAAGAATGTAAAGGGAAGGGTTTGGAGAATTCAAACGCAATTGGAGACACAGATGTTTTTCCCATGGTTCGGATAGGTGGTGCTATCCTACATCCACGTTGATGGAGACTTCAACCCACAAAGGGTAACGGTTGCGCGAGTCCACGGAGGGCTCCACCCACAAAGGGTAACGGTTGCGCGAGTCCACGGAGGGCTCCACCCACGAAGGGTCCACGAAGAAGCAACCACCCACAAAGGGTCCACGAAGAAGCAACCTTGTCTATCCCACCATGGCCATCGCCCACGAAGGACTTGCCTCACTAGTGGTAGATCTTCACGAAGTAGGTGATCTCCTTGCCCTTACAAACTCCTTGGTTCAACTCCACAATCTTGTCGGAGGCTCCCAAGTGACACCTAGCCAATCTAGGAGACACCACTCTCCAAGAAGTAACAAATGGTGTGTAGGTAATGAACTCCTTGTTGTTGTGCTTCAAATGATAGTCTCCCCAACACTCAACTCTCTCTCATAGGATTTGGATCTGGTGGAAAGAAGATTTGAGTGGAAAGCAACTTGGGGAAGGCTAGAGATCAAGATTCATATGGTAGGAATGGAATATCTTGGTCTCAACACATGAGTAGGTGGTTCTCTCTCAGAACATATGAGTTGGAATTGTGTATGTGTTCTGATGGCTCTCTCCACGAATGAAGAGGAAGTGGAGGGGTATATATAGCCTCCACTCAAAATCCAACTGTTACACACAGTTTTCCAATCTCGGTGGGACCGAATCAATAAACTCGGTCGGACCGAAAAGGTAAACCTAGTGACCGTTAGAGATTTTCGGTGGGACTGACATGCAACTCGGTAGGACCGATGTGGTTAGGGTTTGGGCATAACGTAATCTCGGTGAGACCGATTACACAAACTCGGTGAGACCGATTTTGGTAATTAGCTAACCAGAGAGTTGGTCAGGCAAACTCGGTGAGACCGATTTTCTCTTTCGGTGAGACTGAAAAGTTACAAAAAGGAAACACTGAATTTACATTGCAATCTCGGTGGGACCGATTCGCTCTTTCGGTGAGACCGAAAAGTTACGAAAGGGAAACAGGGAGTTTGCAATCCCATCTCGGTGAGACCGAGATCCCTATCGGTAGAACCGAATTGCTAGGGTTTGGCAGTGGCTTATGACAAGTGAAACTCGGTGGCGCCGGATAGAAAGAATCGGTAGGACCGAGTTTGGCTTAGGGTTTAGGTCATATGTGGATATGGGAAAGTAGTTGAGGGTTTTGGAGCATATCAGTAAGCACATGAAGCAAGAGGCTCATTAAGCAACACCTCATCCCTCCTTGATAATATTGGCTTTTCCTAAAGACTCAATGTGATCTTGGATCACTAAAATATAAAATGAAGAGTCTTGAGCTGTTGAGCTTGAGCCAATCCTTTGTCCTTAGCATTTTGAGGGTTCCACTTTCACATCCATGCCATGCCAATCATTGAGCTTTCCTGAAATAGTCATCTTGAAATAGCATTAGCTCAATGAGCTATATGTTGTTATGAATTACCAAAACCACCTAGGGATAGTTGCACTTTCAATCTCCCCCTTTTTGGTAATTGATGACAACATATAGATCAAAGCTTCGACAAATGATAATAAGCATGAAATATATCGTCGCTTTGAGAAGTATGTGACAAGTAAGAGCTCCCCCTAAATTTGTGCATATTTAAAATTTGCTTTGGACTGCAAATGCACAAAGAGTTAGAGTCATGGGTTACTCTTCCATGTCACATACATCTTGGTGGAGCGCTTAAAATGATAAGAATGAAATACATGCACTCATCACCAAGAATAGTGAATGATCACATAAGATAGATAAGATATATCAAGCATGCGTAAGTGTAGCTTATGATCGAACACAAAAGCAAACAAAGTTCGAAAAACCACCAAATAAAACAAGAGAGAAAAAAGCAACACTCTCTCTCTCGAAGCCTATGATCTATACATTTTCTCCCCCTTTGGCAACAAGTTACCAAAAAGTTCCTAGAAAATGCATAGTGCTAAGTTGACACTCAGGCTTGATCTTCAGGTGGTGGTGGAGTCCGGAGCACTCCAAGGATGAAGCCTTCTGTAGACGTGGTTGGAGTTGAGGCTGAAGTAGATGCTGGAGCTGGTGGAACTGAAGCTATAGCTAGTGGAGAAGTGGTGGCTCTGGTGTCAGCAACTGGCACTGCAGACGACCTCGGACCTCGTGGCACTCTGGCAAAGGCATCAGTTGTAGTCCTGCCTCTCCTCTCCTACATGTCATCTTGGAGCTGCTCCACTGCAGTCTGAATCTCTGTCACTTTGACATCCAAGTTATCCTACCATCTGGATAGAAGTGTGCCGTGGAGTAGAATTGCATAATGAGCTCCTCGTTCCACTTTGTGAGCTTCTGCCCAACAAAGTCTGCCACTCCACAAGCATTGAAGCTGTCTTGCACTCCAGGATAGTGTTTCTCATTGTCCTTGATGTACTCCCAATCAACCCATCTCATATCACATACAATTGGCTTCTTGTCAAGCAGCACTGTCTCATAAAAATCTTGCTGCTCCTTGGTGTAAAACCTGTAGTCAACAGCAGTCCTTCTCCTTGAAGCATACGGATCTGCTTCTCTCCACTTCCTGAGCCCTGAGTCTCTCCTGAGCTTCATGTCCTCAGCCACAGGATGAACATCACTATGGTCTGGGATCTTGGGCTTGAGCTTTCTGAGCACTTGACCTTCTTCTTCTTCAACAATGTCAGGCACTGGGGCCTTATTCTTCTCAGCAGCTGGGATGCTTCTTGTATTTCTCTTTGGCTTTGGCTTTGGAGCTGGCCTGGCCTTAGAAGTAGTTGACCCTGATCTTATGGCATCACCCATCAGCTTGGGTGCCTTAGGTGCTGGTGCAGCAACCTCTTCTTCTTCATCCTCATCTTCCATGATGGAAGCCTTTCCAAGCACTCTGGCTACGGTCTTCTTGACCCTTTCCTTCCTTTTCTTTCCTTCAGCAGCAACTGGCTCTATGGGAGTGGGCTTCTCAGTTCAAGCTCTGGCCTTTGACATAGGCTGCCTACCTGCTGGCCTTTTGATCTTTAACCCTGGCTTTGTGCCCTGTGCTGAGCCATGTTCCTTCTCGAGCACTACTCCCTTTGAAGTTGCTTCCTCTTCTGCCACATAGTCCTCATCCTCTGATTCTGAGGTTCTCTTCTTCCTTTGTCTTGTGGCAGCTTTTGGCAAATTGCTAGGGGTGCTCCTGCTGCCTTCATTTGAAGAACTTGAGGGACTAGTGCCCTCACTCATCTGCACTTGCTCTTCTGACATGTTCTGGCTATCACTTTGGTCTGACATGATGCAAACTCTGACTGCTGACCCTGTGAATAGTTTATAGATGAGGTAGAATAGATGAGCATCACAAAATGCAGAGATTTTTGCAAAAGAATGATCCAAAAACTTAGTTTTAGTTTCCCACTTAAATCATCTCGGATCTACCGATTTTCAAACTCGGTGATACCGAAGCAGTTTTGGAACCTAAACTAGTGAACTCGGTCAGACCGAGTCACAGTTTGGTGGCACCGAGACTGCTAGGGTTTCACAGAGTTCCAAAATCGGTCACACTGATAAGTAATTCTCGGTCAGACCGAGTCTCACTTGTGCAATGGCATGAGTCAAATCGGTGGGACCGGGTTTTTCAACTCGGTGGGTCCGAGATGGTTTCGGCGAAAACCTAACCCTAAAATTTTCAAATCAAAACTAATCTACGAACGCATTGACTGGATAGGAGTGTTTCAATCGTGGCAAGAATCATGATGATCACAATGTGCTAAGAATCGGATTGGGGAATAGCACAAAGATCGAGTCCATACCCTAGTTCAGCGGAGACTCGCTACGGCGGCAACGGCGGGGTAGAATTCCGTTGACGGCGATGGAGGCCAGCGACTGGAGGCAGCTGGCGGCGAGGAGACGATCCGGAGACCAAGTTGGCAGAGCAGGCTATCACGCGGGCGAAGGGGTTCGGAGAAATTTCCAAATTTTTTGCCCGTGACTATATACAGCCCGACCCTGTCGGTGTGACCGAGTGCAACAACTCAGTGGCATCGAGATGTAAAACTGTATACAGTTGTTGCAACTCGGTGTGACCGAATGGTTCAAATCGGTTGCACCGAGATCGAAAACCTAGATCAACTTAATGATCTCGGTAGGACCGAAAGTGGGGTATCGGCCAGACCGAGAATCACAAAGAGGTTTTGGAAGTTTAAGTCTATGAAGAATCGGGGACTCCGAGCGCTCCTCACACAGAGTGGTTCGAATCTGACTTGATCAAATTTTGTGATGTAGCATGAATAGAGTTTGAGACGAGAAAAGCATAGATAGCTAGAGGAGGTTCTTAGGCATTCTTGTCCATCCACTTGACAAAAGGAAATAAAGTCGAACAATCAAAACAACAAGTGGATGTCCTCGAATGAGTAAAATATGCAACCAGCATGCTCACACAATAAGATGGCAAATGAAATATGTGACAAGGCATGCACAACCAATTCTAGCATCTATCAAGCAATTTGCGATGACAAGGTCATCTATATATGAGTATATTGACTTAGGAGTCAAGTGAGAACACTTGATCATAGGTCATTCTCATTGTTTAAGCTCAAGTGGGGTTACCACTTTTACATAAAGCATTGTTGTGTTCACATCTTTAGAGTTGCTTTAGCTCAAGTCTTAGAGTAAAGCTCCCCCTAGATGTGATATCCCCCCTTAGAGGGATGAACTAACCTCGGGTTTTGTCGATGATGACTTCATGTAGATGTTGAAGATGTGGATGCTCAATGTTGATGTAGATAACTTGGAGCTATCCATTTGAGTGAATTGCACTTTCAATACCTACATGGATTAGTCCCACAAGGAACAAACAAGGATATCCATAGACATAGAGTGATGCACACACAAGATGATGTCCATGAAAACTTTTAGGTTACCTTGTCCCTTGTCTTACCAACAAGAGGGTTTGTGACTCCTTGAACTGGTGCAAGATGTGGAAGTTGATTGCACTTGTTCTTGCCAAAATGATAAGAGTGAAGTATGTTGGCGGAGTCACCCTCAAGAACTCTCTAGTTCTTCTTCTTTTGGATCCACACCATCTTGATGGGAATCCTTGGAGTTGTAGTCGTACTTGATGAAGTGGAACTTGAAGTAGTCTTGGTAATCCACTTGACTAAGGTCTTAGGAGCTTCTTCAAATGCATCAATTTCCTCTTGAAGCTTGTCCTTGCCTTTTTGCTTGTAGTTTTGTGGTGGAAGATCATCTTGAGCTTGTGTCCCCTTGAAAGAAGTATCATACTTCTCTTGTTGAGGAACAAACTTTGTCTTGGGGTATTGATCTTCTTCCCACTCAACTCCATTGGCATTGAAATTTCGTTCAAAACCAACACCTTGATTCTTCCGGTGCATTCCTTGCTTGCGCACAATTTCCTCGAATTGCTTACTCCCGGCAAGGCTTTTGTACACTCCTTTCTCTATAATTCCCTTAAATAAGCTATTTTCTTGCTCAAGTGTAACTTGGCTAAGAGAATCATTAGTGGAATCAAGAGAACTACTAGAAGCAACAATATTGGATTTAGCATGATCATTGTTACTGCTAGAGGAAGAATCTTTCTTGTTCTTGTTACTAGACTTGACTTGAGGCATGTAAGTGGATAAGAGTAAATTCTTGGCAATGTAAGAAGAACTTTTCTTGCGGAGATCATCATTGATTGCTTTTAAGAACTCATGCTCTTGCTCAAGATTGAGCTTTTCAAAGCGTAATTTCTCATGAGCTCTTAAAAGTTCTCGATGATCTTCGAAGATAGTTTCATGAGCTAACTTAAGAGTGTTTAGTTCTTTAGTTAGATCCTCAATCTTCTCCTTATCATTTTCATTCGTTTTATCTTGATTAGCATGATTAATTGACGTTTCATCATAGTATTCATCACTAGAGTTGTCAACAAGCAAATCATCACCTAACAAGTCATCTTCATCACTATTGAAATCAACATACTCGGGGTGTGTTACCTTAGGACCTTTGGCCATGAAGCATCTTCCAATTCCTTCATTTGGTGAGTCAAATATGTCGTAGGAGTTGGTTGACACAAGTGCTAGACCGGCAACACCTTCATCTTGAGTATCTTCGGAGTCGGAGTGATAACTTCTCTCGGAGTGGCTGTCGGAGTCGGAGCCGGATACCCATTCACCAACATGAGCTTGATGTCTTCGTTTTGTGTAGCTCCTTGATGATTTTTCCTTCCTTTCCGAATCCTTGCTTCTCCGTGATTATCTTCGTTCATAACGATCATCTCTACTCCTTCTCTCTCTTGGTGTTGATTCTTTGCTTCTTCTTTTTGGAGAATCTTCTCTTCTCTTGTAGGGAGCCGTACACTCATTGGAATAGTGTCCGGGTCTTCCACAACTGTAGCAGTTTCGCTCTCGACTAGAAGATCTTTTGTCATTGTAGGACCTTGACTTGAAGCTTCTATGTTTGCTTCTACTTTTGTAGAACTTGTTGAAGTTCTTCACCATTAAGCTCAATTCTTCATTGAAGTTTTGTTTCTCACTTGATGATGTAGGGGCTTCACATGAGGATTTGTAGGCACCACTTGATTTGTTGTGAAGTTCCTCTTTATCCTTAAGTGACATCTCATGAGCAACAATTCTTCCAATCACCTCCGTTGGCTTAAGATCTTTGTAATTGGGCATCATTTGGATCAATGTGCACACGGTATCATATTTTCCATCCAAGGCTCTTAGAATCTTCTTGATGATGAATCTATCGGTCATCTCTTCACTTCCTAAGCCGGCAATCTCATTTGTGATGAGAGCAAGCCTAGACTACATTTCAGCGACACCTTCACCATCCTTCATTTTGAACTTGTCAAGTTGACTTTGAAGCACATCCAACTTGGATTCCTTGACGGAGTCGGTACCTTCATGCATATCAATCAAAGTGTCCCAAATTTCCTTTGCATTCTCAAGACGGCTGATTTTGTTGAATTCTTCGGGGCACAATCCGTTGAAGAGAATATCACAAGCTTGAGCATTGTATTGCAACAACTTCAACTCATCCGCGGTAGCTTCACGGTTTGGTTCTTTCCCATCAAAGAAGTCACCTGGCAAACCAACACACACAATAGCCCAAACGGCGGGGTTATGTCCAAGAATATGCATTTTCATTTTATGCTTCCAACTAGCAAAATTAGTACCATCATAGTAAGGACCTCTACGGTGATAATTTCCCTTGCTAGACGCCATACTCTCCTAGGTTGTGAAACCAAGGCTATGACCACCAAAAGCTATGGAGATCAAAGAAAATGGAGACCAAAGCTCTGATACCACTTGTAGGATCGAAAGTATGTCTAGAGGGGGGGTGATTAGACTACTTGACCAAATAAAAACTTAACCTTTTCCCAATTTTAGTTCTTGGCAGATTTTAGCTATTGTAGGACAAGTCAAGCAATCATCACACAATTCAAGCAAGCATGCAAAGAGTATATTGGCAGCGAAAAGTAAAGCATGCAACTTGCAAGAATGTAAAGGGAAGGGTTTGGAGAATTCAAACGCAATTGGAGACACGGATGTTTTTCCCGTGGTTCGGATAGGTGGTGCTATCCTACATCCACGTTGATGGAGACTTCAACCCACAAAGGGTAACGGTTGCGCGAGTCCACGGAGGGCTCCCACCCACAAAGGGTAACGGTTGCGCGAGTCCACGGAGGGCTCCACCCACGAAGGGTCCACGAAGAAGCAACCACCCACAAAGGGTCCACGAAGAAGCAACCTTGTCTATCCCACCATGGCCATCGCCCACGAAGGACTTGCCTCACTAGCGGTAGATCTTCACGAAGTAGGCGATCTCCTTGCCCTTACAAACTCCTTGGTTCAACTCCACAATCTTGTCAGAGGCTCCCAAGTGACACCTAGCCAATCTAGGAGACACCACTCTCCAAGAAGTAACAAATGGTGTGTAGGTAATGAACTCCTTGCTCTTGTGCTTCAAATGATAGTCTCCCCAACACTCAACTCTCTCTCATAGGATTTGGATCTGGTGGAAAGAAGATTTGAGTGGAAAGCAACTTGGGGAAGGCTAGAGATCAAGATTCATATGGTAGGAATGGAATATCTTGGTCTCAACACATGAGTAGGTGGTTCTCTCTCAGAACATATGAGTTGGAATTGTGTATGTGTTCTGATGGATCTCTCCATGAATGAAGAGGAGGTGGAGGGGTATATATAGCCTCCACTCAAAATCCAACCGTTACACACAGTTTTCCAATCTCGGTGGGACCGAATCAATAAACTCGGTCGGACCGAAAAGGTAAACCTAGTGACCGTTAGAGATTTTCGGTGGGACTGACATGCAACTTGGTAGGACCGATGTGGTTAGGGTTTGGGCATAACGTAATCTCGGTGAGACCGATTACACAAACTCGGTGAGACCGATTTTAGTAATTAGCTAACCAGAGAGTTGGTCAGGCAAACTCGGTGAGACCGATTTGCTCTTTCGGTGAGACCGAAAAGTTACAAAAAGGAAACACTGAATTTACATTGCAATCTCGGTGGGACCGATTCGCTCTTTCGGTGAGACCGAAAAGTTACGAAAGGGAAACAGGGAGTTTGCAATCCCATCTCGGTGAGACCGAGATCCCTATCGGTAGAACCGAATTGCTAGGGTTTGGCAGTGGCTTATGACAAGTGAAACTCGGTGGCGCCGGATAGAAAGAATCGGTAGGACCGAGTTTGGCTTAGGGTTTAGGTCATATGTAGATATGGGAAAGTAGTTGAGGGTTTTGGAGCATATCACTAAGCACATGAAGCAAGAGGCTCATTAAGCAACACCTCATCCCTCCTTGATAGTATTGGCTTTTCCTAAAGACTCAATGTGATCTTGGATCACTAAAATATAAAATGAAGATTCTTGAGCTTTTGAGCTTGAGCCAATCCTTTGTCCTTAGCATTTTGAGGGTTCCACTTTCACATCCATGCCATGCCAATCATTGAGCTTTCCTGAAATAGTCATCTTGAAATAGCATTAGCTCAATGAGCTATATGTTGTTATGAATTACCAAAACCACCTAGGGATAGTTGCACTTTCATAAGGGATACCCACTTGCTTCTCACACTACCACCCTCTCTCCAAATCTTAAAAAGACGGCCCCTCTTTCCCTCCTCACCGGTGGTCACAGATCCGCCGGGGAAGAAAAGGACGTGCAGCGTTGACGCACTCGTCGTCGGCGAGCGAGGTCACGCACTGACGACAAGGCCGTCCTCTCAGACCTAGCGCCCACGCGGGATGGCCTACGTCCCCAAGCTCGCTACCATAGTGTGTGCGGAGGACGATGACCACGAGCGAAGCCATTCCCGCCGACCCTTAGGTATGCTATCTCTTTTCGAACCATAACCTTGTTCTATTGCCCCATCTGCCACGTCGTTGCATGTGGATATTTTTCCACTCCACCATCTTCCCAATTTGCTATCCTTTGCTCTGCTGGCCACGCAGACGAAAACCATAATTTGCAATATTAAAGGAAACCCTACTTCATGTAGACTAATGCATGTCTGGGTTGAATAAGGAAAGGAAGGGAGACTGTATTGTCCAAGAGAGTAGGCATCGAACCCGCATCTAGGTTGAAAAGGGGGAAATCAGTAGCTAAGGAACAAGTCTCGTGTCTCTTGGTTGAAGAAGGGTAGAAAGGCATGACAACGCAATAGAGAATGACCAGGTCGACTGGTTTGTTGTCCTCGCATAGGAAAAAGGTGGCTAAAGAGAGCAAAAATGGGACGTAATCCACATATGCTGCCTGGATATTTGTTGCTCTGGGCAACCATACCTCCCTCACCACTCTGCGTCTGTGGAGGTACATCGTAATGGTGCTCCCACTGTCCCAATGGGCCTCCCATGCTCTTATTGCCACTTTTTTTATGTTAGTATAACGCCAGCAGTCATGTCAAGCAATGCTACTGCTAAAGTGATGCCACATTTAACTAATGCCGCTCTCAGTCTAATGCCACCGATAAATTTAAGCAATGCCATTTAATGTCACTGGATTATTTCAGGGTTAGCTGTTGATTGTGGATGTATTAAAGATTTTTCAGCTAAGGCATTCTAATGATGTTGCACAGCCAGTATACCAACGATGAAACTTGTTACTACCTTCAGATTTTTGCACTGTTAATGCTTATAGATTACATACCTCACTTTCATGAGATAAGTTAATTTTTTTGTATAGTGTCACCAAAATGCCAAGGCGCTGATGTCATTTTATTTTGGTTAAACTGCACAGACAATTATGAAGACAAGAGGAAAGGTCAAGAGTGGGCACCCCCTCCTCCGGCTGTTCTCTTGATTCGTTCGATCAAGTTTTTATGTTTGATCGCTGATCAAGATTGGGATAGCAATTTTTAAGGTCCCCCGAGTTCGAAATGATATTTACCTTGGAGGTACATGGTTTGCAATTTTTTTTATACTGTCATTAGTTAATAATGCTAGTTACCTTCAGACTTTTGTATTTGGTTTAATGCTCATGTAGAGCTAGTATACCAATGCTGAAACTTGTTACCTTTACATTTTGTATTGTGAATTCTTATAGAAACCTTCCATTGCTAGAGTTTATTGAAATCTGTTTAGTAAAACCATTGTACTATACCCTGTAATAAACTAACTACTCTACTGTTGCACTAGCCACTGGATTAGTGTATATTTGTAGTATTCGAATGGTGTTGCATTAGCATATGGACATAAATAAAGTGTGGCAAGCTTTCCCAGATATGTCCTCAAGAAAACTACTACCTATTTTTTTAAATACTAGACGTTTGGGTACTTTAAATTGAACCGCGAAAACGTCTTATATTAAGGAACAAAGGGTGTAGAGTTCACTCAAATTATCCCGGTAAATCTAGTCACACCTTTGTTAAAATTAATGTTCATTATGTTATCGGAGGAGGTCTGTATGTTTGTCTCTAATGCCTGTCGACTACATACCTGACATCATGATGTAATGTTAAGTCATTTCCTTTTGTACAGTGTCACTGAATTGTCAAGGCCGTGATGGCATTTTATTTTAGTAGAACTGCACAAAATTTTCTTAAAAGAAGAGGAAAGGTCAGGAATGGCTCAGTTTTTCAGAAAAAACTATGTATGCTTTCCTGACATCAGTCGATGTTGCTTTATTTATTCCTTCAAATAGGTGGTTATAAACAGTCTTGCTACCTTTTCCCATTATGAAATTGGAATGCTTATATTTGTGAGTCTATGCTTCAACTAGTGCCGCTTTTAGAGTAATCACACTTTCAATATCTATGCAAACAGGGATGCTCGATTTTAGTGGAACTGCACAAAAAGTCCAACTGGTTCAACATTAGGAGCATGTTTTTTTCCAAACCTTTATATCCAATTGGTGGCACTATGAGCTGTTCATTACGAAGGTACATGGTTTGCTACTATCTTGCTACTCTTTTTGTACTGTCATTAGATAGTAATACTAGTGGTTTGCATGTGAATTTATTGGCAGGGTGGACCTACATTGGAGGTGCAGGACATGATTCAATGATTGGATGCTCAATTTCGGTTGTATTGATTTCACCTCTTCCATCACTGCGAACATGGATATCCTTGGTCTGATGAAGAATAGGCGCTATATTTCTGCTCTGAACCAGCAAATCAATTCAGTATGAAATTGTCCAGGGCAAAACATAACTGTATCAGATTGTCCAGTGCAGAACATGACAGATGCTAAGCGGAAGAGACATGTTTAAACCGAAAATACAAGGTGTGGTATATGTTTACTAGCTGCTTGATATTTGTGCAGACAGAGATGTCTACCCGTTGCTATTTGGCAAACAAACAAAGTGTCCGCAATTTTGGTAGAACTGCACAAGAGAATAGTATAGTCACTGCATGCAGTGCCATTTGAAAATACACACAGAAAGATTGGATAGTCACTTCATGGACTGCAAAAAAGTAGTACTGTACTATTTATTGGCCAACACTAGGTGCTTCGTTGCTTTGGTCTGATTATATAATGGCCATCATTTTGCTAAGTTAAATTTTGTATTCCGAAAATAGTCTCACGGTGTGATCGAGAGAAGACGAAATCATATTGCAGTGGATGTTCCTCCATCATGTGTGGTTCATTCTCATGGTTCCAGCTATTGGTGAAACCACTTATGTTTGCAAGAGGAATTGGAGACTTCACAAACAAATTTGTCTTTCAGTCTGTACTGAATGTTGGCCAAGAGAAGCATCCATGTTAGTAGGAAGAACAAATGTTTTTTCTAGATCTCTGCTTTTGGAGCTACATATTTGTATATGATCTGTTATTGTATATCTTAATATTTTTGTTGTTGATTTGTTATTGTATATCTTAATATTTTCGGACAATTGCATTTTTACGCCTAGTTGGTTCCTACCCACGGGTTTTGCCCTTACTTTTCGAGTTTGCTTAGTTTTGCCCTTTCCTTTTCCGTCGAGGTCCCTCGAATGCCCTTTGACCGTTTGACCAAAACTTTGAAAATTCATAACTAATTCATATGAACTCAGAAAAATGCAAATAAGATATCAAAATGTTCAGATAAACATTACATTTATGTGCATATCATTTGCATTCAGGACAAAATCACCCTTTAAACTATGTGAGGTAATTAATGTTATTAATATTATTAAAAATAAAAAGGTATAAACAATATTTTTTTTGTGAAAAAAAATTACATGGAAATGTAGGTGATGTTTTCTGAACATCCAGATATCTTATTTGCATTTTTCTGAGTTTATATCAACTTGTTATGAAGTTTCCAAATAATGTTCAAAGTCGTTAGAACATTCTTAACAAGATGATACGAACTCAGAAAAATGCAAATAAGATATCTGGATGTTCAGAAAACATCACCTACATTTGCATGTAATTTTTATTCATGAAAAAATATTGTTTATACCTTTTTATTTTTAATAATGTTAATAACATTAATCACCTCAGGTATTTTAAAGGGTGCTTTTATCCTAAATGCAAATGATATGCACATAAGGGTAATGTTTATCTGAACATTTTGATATCTTATTTGCATTTTTCTGAGTTCATATGAATTAGTTATGAATTTTCAAAGTTTTGGTCAAACGGTCAAAGGGCATTCGAGGGACCTCGATGGAAAAAGTAAGGGCAAAACTGAGCAAACTCGAAAAGTAAGGGCAAAACCCGTGGGTAGGAACCAACTAGGGGTAAAAATGTAATTGTCCCTAATACTTTTGTATATAAACTTGGTCAAAGTTTGTAAAGCTTGACTTTGACCAAAGCTAATATGCGAACTAAATAAAAACGGAGGGAGTACCTCCTTTCCAGTTTGCAGGGCTTAATTCAAACCTCTCACCAACCAAGGTACTCCCTCCATCCGGGATTTATTAGTCCCATGAGCAAAGCAGCAAGACCAAGGCATGGAAATAATTAATGGCATGCAGAAGTTTAAGCCTAATTAAATCCAGCGATTTAAGTGGCTGCATGCGTGCCCTTGGCTGCGACTCATTGCATGCTGCTTTGCGTACTTCCTGCGAGCGATTCTGAGTGCCTGGATGCAGCCGGCCGTAATTAAGGCAGCTAACTGATGCGAAAAAAGATACGCTTTAAATCCGTGGAATCATTATTGACAAGGAGGGAGATGATTCAAGTGCACTCGTTTGACTGCCATGCCGGCGTGCGACCCAGATGGGACGGGACGGCACAGTCATAATTTCAGTTTCTCTAGTTTTCCACGGCAAGCTGGCGCGCTAAGCCATTATGCATTGAATTTCGATGACCGTCATGCTACCTTCCGCCTATAAGTACTGTTTCCCGGCCTTCTCAGGTGCCACCGTGACCCAACTCGCCATATCCTCATAAGCCCCCACCGGCCCGACGTCGCTCGCCACGTCCGCCATGCCCCCGCCCGTCCGCGGTAGGCGACGCCGGAAGCGGTCACCGCCGGAACTAGTGTTCGAGTTTTCACCGGAAGGCAGACGGAGGGAGGAGGCATTCTATCTGTCTTTAGATGGCAATGCGGAGATCGAGGAGTTGTTGGAGCGCGACCGCATGGCGGAGGAGCAGGAGTTGTTGGAGCGCGACCGCCTGGCAGAGGAGCAGCGTATCACCGATTTGCGCCGCCAGCGGGACATGGAGCAGCAGCGCACCGACGCTCTGAGTCACGAGCAGAGCGCCCGCAACTGGGCCACTGGAGGCTGTCGGGCACGCACGCGTTCGCAACACCGATTTTTACTACCAGCTCGTCAAGTGGGGTTCCCGCTTGGAAGCCGAAGCTTCGGTGGACCACGCCAGCATGGAAAGGGCCACCGCGCGCGAGCAACGCATCCTATCGCACCTCTGGCAAGTCCGAGGCGAGGCGGAGGACGCTGGTGCCGGCATTTAGCATGGACAGCATGTGGCGGCCGGCATCGTTTAGTTAGCTAAGAGTAAGTTAGTACTTGTACGCTACTAGAGTGTTAGTGGGAGTAGATAGTTAACTTGGCTATGATGGTTGTCAATGTGGAAGTTCAATACTCTATATGTGGATCAGACCTGTTACTTTGGTCTGAATGTTGAACTTTCCGTTTGAACGTATGGAATGGGCTGTTATTTTTTTAAAAGGGTTGTATTTGTCCTCCACGGTTTAGAGGCTGACTTGTGGGCCTAGCAAGTTGACGCGTACACAATCAAGAGATGATTATACATGGAGAGGATGACAGCAGGGACCCGCCAAGGTCATGGCAGTATGCAATCAAGTGCCTCCTTATTTCAAGCCAATAAAAAATGGCTCCTCCTAGTGGATTTCTGACATCTGGGTCCCATGCCATTGTCAATGTAGTCAATAAACGAGAGAGTTGCACAACGAGCGGCTGACACCAGGGACCCAGCAGCTCGCCCAGTTATTTTTGTTTTGGGTTAATTTGATAAATGCCACTCCAAATCTGGTGTATCCGAGAAATGCCACTGCAATTTCCAAACTTTGAAAAATGCCATTTCATGCCATTTCTAGTGGCATTTTTCAAAGTCTGGAGTGGCGTTTTTCAAAGTTTGCAAACTGCAGTGGCGTTTTTAAAGTTTGCAAAAATTGCAGTGGCATTTTTCAAAGTTTGGAAATTGCAGTGGCATTTTTATGAATCACCATAATTGGAGTGGCATTTATCTAATTTGTTTTTGAGACGGAAGCAGGGTGTCAACTGGCCTGTGCGGGACACTCTGGCCTGTCTAGACAGCCTTTTCTTTTATGTTTACCACAGACCAGCCCAGTAGTTTTTTTTATTTCTGAAAATGGCTAGCCTAGTTCTTTTGTGATTTGTTAAGTAAGTCGCTTTATTAGGCCTGTTAGGCTGCAAATCTTTCCAAGACGAGGAGAGCTTCATTCAGCTGGCCGAGAAAATGTCCTATCAGTAATGAGAAATGGGCTGTACATTTTTAAAACACATCAAACCGGCAATTATTTTGAAATATCTTTTTTTCTTTTTGAGATTTTAAATTGCATTGATTTTTATGCGTGGACAATTTATTGGATTTTATATTGATATACATTTATTTTTAAAATCAGTCTGAATGTGACTCGAAATTTCGGGATTAAAAACAGTTCAGACCGCACCGACATATGCAAAATTTCGTATAATTTTTTAATCGTGGCCACAATATGGGCTGTAATGCTAACATAAAGAATATGGGCTCCAAAAAACCCGTAAGAATTAGCAAATGGGCTGTAAATTATTTGAAATAATGGCAGATGGGATGTATGCTGTTTTCCACAGATTTGAGGCTTTCCACGGATGGCATGTATACTGTTGGATGTCCATCCAACGGCCGTCGTGCTTCTTCAATCTTTGCTCTTCCTACTCCAGCCGCTCAAACAAGCGCCGGCAGGACTGCCTGCTCCCTCCTCCCCGCGGCCAGCTGTGCTACCGCGCAGGCCTCACCGCCCCATCGTACTCCCATCGCTGGCCTAGCCATCCCTCTACTCACCCACACCTGCTGTTATTCTCCGGCGACGGCAGATGAACCAGTAAACCCTCGTAGAGTCGTACTCCCCTCAGCCTGGGAAACAAAAACAACGGCCGAGTCTTCCCTCCCTCCGTGTCGTTTGCTTCCTAGGCCTCGCCGTCGTCCACCGCCATGGTGCTCTCGGCGTGGCGTGGTCAGCATGGTCAACGACCGACATGCATCTGAAGTGGACTGTACGTGGAGAGGCTGACAGCTGGGTCCATGGCCGCACGCAAGGAAATGCCTCCTTATTATGCGCAAAATAATGATTTCCTCCACCTGACATCTGGGACCCACCGAAACGGCCTCTGTATTTCACGAAAAAAACGTTATCGCCGCTGACAGCTCAGACCCACCATCTATATCTTCACACGCAAGGAAGTTCCTCCTTATTATGCACAAAAATGAATACTCCCCCTGCTAGCTGGGACCCAGTATAGTGGGCCTACTAAGTTGACGGGGACGAAGGGCTTTGTCAACTTAGTCAATATGCACGATTCTAGCTCGACTGACCGTAGATGTCCATCCAACGGCCGTAGTGCTTCTTCAACCTCTGGTCTTCTTGCTCCAGCCGCCCAAAGCAGCGCCGGTCGTGCCGCCTGCTCCTGCCTCCCGTGGGCAGCTGTGCTGCCGCGGAGGCCTCACCGCCCCCATACTACTCCCATCGCTGGCCAGGCCATCCCTCCACTCCACTCACCCACACCCCCTGTTATTCTGTGGCCACGGCAACACAGCCGAACCAGTGAACCCTCATACCGCTCTCTGCGTGGGCATCCACTGCCACGTCTTCCCCGGCTCCGCGTCGTCCCCTTCCTAGGCCTCGCCATCGTCCACCGCTGTGGTGCTATCGACGCGGCGTGGTCAATGTGGTCAACGACCGAATTCCATCGGAAGAATACTGTACGTGGACAGGTTGACAACTGGGTCCACGGCAGCCGCAAGGAAGTGCCTCCTTATTACGTGGAAAATAATTATTCCTCCACCTGACAGCAGGGACCCACCGGACGCCCACCAGTATATCGCGAAAAAAAACGTTTGCCCCTGACTGCTAGGACCCACTCGACGGGCCACTGTATTTCGCGAAAAGAACGTTCCCCCTGCTGTCAGCTCGGACCCACCAGAAGTGCCTCCTTATTACGCACAAAAAAATGAATACCCCTGCTAGCTGGGACCCACCTTCGTGGGAGGCTGACTTGTGGGCCTACTAAGTTGACGGGGATGGAGGGCTTTGTCAACTTAGTCAATATGCATGATTCTAGCTCCAGTGACCGTACGATGTCCATCCAACGGCCGTAGTGCTTCTTCAACCTCTGGTCTTCTTGCTCCAGGCGCCCAAACCAGCGCCGGTTGTGCCTCGTGCTCCTGCCTCCCGTGGCCGGCTGCGATTCGGCGGAGGCCTCACCACCCCCTACTACTCCCACCGCTGGCCAGGCCATCCCTCTACTCACCCACACGCCCTGTTATTCTGCGGTGACGGCAGCCTCACATTGCAGCGAACAGTGAACCCTTGTACTCCTCTACGCGTGGGCATCCACTGCCGCGTCTTCCCCGGCTCCATGTCATCCCCTTCCTAGGCCTCGCCGTCGTCCACCGCCCTGGTCCTCTCGGCGCGGCGTGGTCAACATGGTCAAGGAACGGCTTCCATCGGACGTGGACTGTACGTGGAGAGGCTGACAGCTGGGTCCACGGCCGCAGCAAGGAAGTGCCTCCTTATTACGTGCAAAATAATTATTCCTCCACCTGACAGCGGGGACCCACCGAACGGGCCATCGTATTTCGCCCCCGTGACTACTGGGACCCACCAGCTACATCTTCGCACGCAAGGAAGTGCTTGACAGTCGAGACCCACCTGGTCGAAGCGTACGTAGCATTGTCATTCTGGTCGCGAACATGTACGTACATATATACTGGTTGATGTACAGGCGCGCATGTGTCATAGTAGAGGCACGCACGTAGCATGTACACGTACGTACAACGGCCAGGGTGCAAGAAAGAAAATACGTCCACGTATGTGTAGATACAGGCGGGCTCTCGAACGCCTACTCGCGCATACGTATGGACAGGGCTTGTGTACATGGCTGGGTCGGAACGGAGAAACAGCGTCGTCGTCGTGTTCATGGGGAGGCAACGAATGCATCGTGTTCATGGGGAGGCAACTGAATGCGTCGTATTCATGGGGAGGCAACGGAATGCGTCATGTTCATCGGGGGGCTTGGACGGAACAGGCGATGGAAACGAGGCCTGGCATACCGCAGAACGGAGGAAACGGCCTTGTGTTCGACCGGCCACGTTCGAAACGGGATCCTGTTCATCGGGAGGGGTCTGGCGTTCCGCAAAATGGAGGAAATGGACCTCCTACGGCCGAAATGGGGGTCCTATTGATTGGGAGGGGTGTGGCGTACCGCAAAACGGACGAAACAGACTTGTGTTGGAGCGCTACGGTCGAAACGGGGTCCTGTTCATCGGGAGGGGTGTGGCGTACCGCAAAATGGGACTCCACAGGATACTGTTCATCTCCACCATCGACCCCCTCCAGCCTCCACGAGCTACTGTTCATCCACCGTCGACCTCCTCCAGCCTCCACCTGCGACTGTTCATCCACGGGCTCCTATTCATCCAGCCTCCACCGCGCGCTACTCCCCGCTACTGTTCAACCAGCCCTCTCCACGGGCTCCTGTTCAACCACCCCTCCACGGGCCACTATTCATCCTACCCTCCACCGTCTACTGTTCATTCGGCCCTCCATGGGGTGGTCCTGTTCATCCAGCCCTCCACGGGGTCCTGTTCATCCAGCCCCAACCGGCTCGATCGATCGGGGTCCTGTTCATCCAGCCCCAACCGGCTCGATCGATCGGG
>NC_041380.1:368677318-368705636 GCF_002162155.2 Triticum dicoccoides | reverse complement strand
ACTGTTCATCCAGAGGCAGCATCGATCGGCTTCAGTTAGCAGCAGTGGTGAAGGAATCGCTCGATCGGGTTCAGTTAACAGCCATCGATCGATCGCCCGGGTTCAGTAACGCGTAGCTTGCAGTGCAATCGCTCGAGTTCAGTTAGAGCCAACGCCTCGCACACACGCGCGTACGTGTACGAGAGAAACGCGCATCGCTTGGCCCCCGACCTCCCACCGTAACCAGGAACTCCCCGAAATTTTCCTCACCCTCGGTTCTACCATGGTTTTTTCCGTCATGGACCCCCAAAGAATGTCATGCAGCTGCGTCTCCGACCCGCCCAGGACGAAAAGCCCATTTTCTGTCATGATTTTTTGTCATAGAAGTAGGAGCCCACCACATCTATGATGATACCGGGTTTTGTCACAATTATCATCATAGAAGTGTCATATGTATGACAGAAAAAAAATTCGTTCGACCCAAAATGTCATGGATGTGTCTTTTTTTGTAGTGTTCAGACCAGCGCAAGTAACGGGGCACCGCCGGTTCAACAGAGTTCACTGCCCTTTTATGAAGCTTCTGATCGCATTTGCACATACTTGTGGTGAAGACATGGTACTGCCCACTATTCAATTGCTTCGGGTTGCTCTGATAACCCGACTGCTGCTGTTGCTGCTGATTCCCCTGATGGTTATAACCACCTTGGTTGCTCTAATTGCCTTGATTGCCATGTCTGCCCTAATTACCGTGAAAACCTGAACCGGAGCTACCTCCACCGTAACACGGCCCATGAGATACGGGGCCTGAACCGCCGCCCGGTCCATGATCATACCGAAAAAATCTGAATTTTTGAATTCCTGCATAATATAACAATCCTTCCAGAGGTGCGTGGACGGCTTATCCCACGATCCGTGCTTTGAGCAAGGCTGGTTCAACAAGTGAGACAGGCGCTCCAGATTAGGACCTGGTCCTCCACTACGCGGGGGCAGTTTACCCTTACGACGCTGGCCCTTGTCATGCGCATTGGTGTTAGCCACAAAATCTAAACCGCGATCCGTCATACATTTACCACTGTGACTTGCCGGGTTATGTTGCTGCCCTTTGGTGTTACTGCTCTTCTTTCCCTTCCCTGTCTTGTCATCATCAGACTCAGGGTCCTTGGTACTATCAGAGTCGGCATACTTCACCAGAGCTGCAATAAGTGTTCCCATTGCAATGGCATTTGAGCCGTCCCAACTTCAACTTCAGAGGTGCAAACCGGCAATTGCCTTCCAATGTTAAAACTGTTGTGTCAGCGTTGATGTAGTCTGATGAATGCAAAATCCCCAAAACCCGGCGCACCCAGCGGGTTGTTAATTCTCCTTCCTCCTGGACACAGGCAGTTAAATCCACGATTGACATGGGCTACTGGCATGTATCGTTGAAATTCTGGATGAACTGGGCCCTTAACTCGGCCCACGACCCAACGGAGTTGGCCAGCAGGCTTTTCAACCATGTATGAGTTGTTCCCTCCAACATCATGGTAAAGTATTTGGCACATGCCGCATCGTCCACATCTAGCATCTCCATTGCCATCTCATAGCTTTCCACCCATGACTCCGGGGATAAATCGGCAGTGTAATTCGGCACCTTACGCGGGCCTTTGAAATCCTTGGGTAGCCGTACATTGCGCAGTGCTGGGACAAGACATGGTACCCCCAAAGAACTGGAGGTGACCCCTGGTTCCACCGACATTGTTGGACGAACTGGAGTAAGTTGGCAGGACTCATGTTGCGCCGCTAACACGGCCTCTCGACATGCCCTAGCGCGATCCACTACATCCTGAGCATTGCCACCGGCACCCGCTGGGTTATGGCCACGGGGCGGATTACGATTGCGCGCACTGCTTGATACGGCCGGTTCATTGATATGCCTGCTATAGCTCCGGCTCGGGCGGGGAGTAGAATGAATCCTTTCGCGGCTATATGAATAAGCCTGCTGCTGAGTCAAGGCCGTCTGAAGGAGCTCCCTAGCCCGTCGTGTTTCAACTGCTACTGGGGACTCGCCATCAATCGGGAGAGCTGCCAATCGTGAAGCGGTGGCAACAATGTTGTCCAACGGGTTAGAGTAATGACCCGGAGGCGTTGAGACCTGTCGTGATGGGACATCGTTCTGACGAGGCTGAGGGGGCGGATCCATCGCGCGCGGCTGAACCGGTGCCCCGGTCCCAGGCGCCTCCGCCCGGTTTACCACAGGCTGGTTGCTGGTACCTGCTCCTGGTGTGTTAAAGAGGTTTCTCCCTTCGTAAACCGGCGGCAGGTGAGACTGGTACCTTCTCCTCATGACGTCATCTGACGCACTCTGGTCCAACATAAGCCGATAGGCCTGTGCCTCTAACCCGGCCCGCTCAGTGGCCATCCTGGTGTTCTCCACCTCCAGATCCACCTTAGCTTGAGCTATTTGATCTATCACCTTTGCAATCTCCGTGTTGTGCTGATCCCGGTTTGCCGCGTCAACCTCCACTGCCAGCAATGTTGCCAAAGCATCGAACAAATCGGACAAAACCTAAGTCGGAGGCGGTGTAGAACCCCCTGCTCCTGCCGGTGTTGTTGCTGTTGAACCGGAAATCACTGTTGCGGTGGTAGAAGAGTGCTGCATCGATTGTGTACCGGCCATGAAGATCGCAACTCAGCTCGGCAGTTCAAGGAGGTCCGGAATACTTTTTCCATCGGAACCACCACTAATCTGGCCATTATGCAGCTGGTAAAGCGACTCGGTCTCTCCATTTGAAGACTCGTCATCAGAGTAGACGACGGTTTCGCCACCAGATACCGATCTATCCTCAGATTCCGCTCCATGGATGACTCCCACGAAGGCACGCTTCACGGCAGGCTGAACACGGGCGGGCCGTGTGCACTGAGCCGTCTCGATGATGTCGGTGCAGTTGTTTGGCTCAGGGCCCGGTTCACCGATCTTGCCAATGAAGACGTGTATTCCACCAAAGGGGACCCAGTACCCGTACTCGATAGAGCCGGCCTCAGGGCCCCAGCCTGCATCGTCGATGTAGAGCTTGCCGTGACGACTCTTGGTCATCCGGACCACAGCATATCCCTTGAGTCCTTCAAAGCTGCCCTTCAAGAACTCGAAACCATCATGCGATAGCCCCATGGTGGGCCCAACTGTCGTGGAATTTTCATGGCAGATGTCCTCGTGAAAAGAGTTAGTCATCGAGCCATCGCGACGGGTTAGCTTAAAGGGGTTAAAGAGGACAAGGGACACAAGGGTTTATATTGGTTTCGCCTCTTACGGTGAAGGTAAAAGCCTACTCCAGTTGTGATGGAATTGCTAGGGTTTCGATGACCAGGGAGCGAATCCGCTTTACCTGGTTCTCGAGTTGTTGTTTGTTGTCCCTCAACCACCGCAGGGTCGCCCCTTTATATACATAGGTCGACACCCGTCGGTTTACAGAATCCCGAGGCCGGCTCATAAATGTGTCCGGCTCAGTCTCTACTCTTTCTATCTTACAATACAAGTTATATATCAATGTCGGTTTATGTCTACATGCCTTAACCCGCCTTTGGGCCTTGGGCCTTCATAAAGCGCCACCATCTTTGTCTTCATGGGCTTCAAATAAAATAATCATTATGGGGATAACCCGGCCTCTCCTGGCCGGTTTATGTCCAGCAGTAATGTCCCCAACATTATTCAAATCAAGTCTACGATATAAAGAGAGAGGCATAACACTAACACCGGCTCCAAGATCACATAAAGCAGTTTTAACATAGTTTCTTTTAATGGAGCATGGTATACTTGGTACTCCTGGATCTCCAAGTTTCTTTAGTATTCCACCCTTAAAAGTATAATTAGCAAGCATGGTGGAAATTTCAGCTTCCGGTATTTTCTTTTATTAGTAACAATATCTTTCATATATTTAGCATAAGGATTCATTTTAAGCATATCAGTCAAACGCATACGCAAAAAGATAGGTCTAATTATTTTAGCAAAGCGCTCAAAATCCTCATCATCCTTTTTCTTGGATGGTTTAGGAGGAAAAGGCATGGCTTTCTGAACCCATGGTTCTCTTTCTTTACCATGCTTCCTAGCAACAAAGTCTCTTTTATCATAACGTTGATTCTTTGGTTGTGGCTTATCAAGATCAATAGCAGGTTCAATTTCTACATCATTATTATTGCTAGGTTGAGCATCAACATGAACATCATCATTAACATTATCACTAGGTTCATGTTCATTACCAGATTGTGTTTCAGCATCAGAAATAGAAATATCATTGGGATTCTCAGGTGTGTCAATAACAGGTTCACTAGAAGCATGCAAAGTCCTATCATTTTTCTTTCTCTTCCTTTCAGAAGGACTAGGTACATCAATATTATTTCTCTAAGAATCATGCTCAATTCTCTTAGGATGGCCCTCAGGATACAAGGGTTCCTGAGTCATTTTACCACCTCTAGTCATAACTCTAACAACATTATCATTTTTCTTACTATTTAATTCATTGAGCAAATCATTCTGAGCTTGAAGTACTTGTCTACTTTGGTGGTAACCATAGAAGCATGTTTACTAATAAGTTTTAGTTCACCTTTAACATTAGCCATATAATCACTCAAGTGTTCAATCATATAAGCATTATGTTTCAATTGTCTACCAACATAAGCATTAAAATCTTCTTGCTTAACCATAAAGTTATCAAACTCATCTAAGCATTGGCTAGCAAACTTAGTAGGAGGGATTTTAGCTTTATCATATCTATAGAGAGAATTTACCTTTACTACCTGTGTCGGGTTATCAAGACCATGTATTTCTTCAACGGGCGGTAAATTAAGACCATGTATTTCTTCAATAGGAGGTAAATTAAGACCATGTATTTCTTCAACAGGAGGTAAATTCTTAACATCTTCAGCTTTTATACCTTTTTCCTTCATAGATTTCTTTGCCTCTTGTATATCTTCGGGACTGAGAAATAGAACACCCCTTTTCTTCAGAGTTGGCTCAGGAAGTGTCCAATTATTTTCATTGGTCAACATATTATTCAATAAAATTTCAGCTTCATCTGGTGTTCTTTCTCTGAAAACACAACCAACACAACTATCCAGGTGGTCTCTGGAAGCATCGGCTAGTCCATTATAAAAGATATCAAGTATTTCATTTTTCTTAAGAGGATGATCAGGCAAAGCATTAAGTAATTGTAGAAGCCTCCCCCAAGCTTGTGGGAGCGTCTCTTCTTCAATTGGCACAAAATTATATATTTCCCTTAAAGCAGCTTGTTTCTTATGAGCAGGGAAATATTTAGCAGAGAAGTAATAAATCATATCCTGGGGACTACGCACACAACCAGGATCAAGAAAATTAAACCATATCTTAGCATCACCCTTTAATGAGAACGGAAATATCTTAAGGATATAATAGTAGCGAGTTTTCTCATCATTAGTGAACAGGGTGGCTATATCATTTAATTTAGTAAGATGTGCCACAACGGTTTCAGATTCATAGTCATAGAAAGGATTAGATTCAACTAAAGTAATTATCTCAGGATCAACAGAGAAAGCATAATCCTTATCAGTAACAAAGATAGGTGAAGTAACATAAGCATGATCATATTTCATTCTAGCATTCAAAGTTTTTTGTTTTAGCTTAGCTAATAGTTTCTTAAGATCACTTCTATCATTGCAAGCAAGAAAGTCTCTAGCAGTTTCTTCATCCATAACATAGCCCTCAGGCACAATAGGTAATTCATATCTAGGGGGAGAATATTCATCATCACTTTCATCAATATTATCAGTTTCAATAATTTCATTCTCTCTAGCCCTAGAAAGTTGTTCATCAAGAAATTCACCAAGTGGCACAGTAGTATCAAGCATAGAAGTAGTTTCATCATAAGTATCATGCATAGCAGAAGTGGCATCATCAATGACATGCGACATATCAGAATTAATAGCAGAAGCAGGTTTAGGTGTCGCAAGCTTACTCAAAACAGAAGGTGAATCAAGTGCAGAGCTAGATGGCAGTTCCTTACATCCCCTCGTAGTTGAGGGATAAATCTTGGTTCTTGGATCTTTCAAGTTCTTCATAATGATAAGAAGATATAAATTCCAAGTGACTCAAAGAATAGAGCTATGCTCCCCGGCAACGGCGCCGGAAAATAGTCTTGATAACCCACAAGTATAGGGGATCGCAACCGTTTTTGAGGGTAGAGTATTCAACCCAAATTTATTGATTCGACACAAGGGCTACCAAAGAATATTCTCAAGTATTAGCAGCTGAGTCCAACCACACCTGGAAACTTAATATCTGCAGCAAAGTGTTTAGTAGCAAAGTAATATGATAGTAATGGTAACTGTGGCAAAAGGTAATGGTAGCAAAAGTAATATTTTTGGGTTTTATAGTGATTATAACAGTAGCAACGGAAAAGTAAATAAGTGAAGAACAATATATGGAAAGCTTGTAGGCAATGGATCGGTGATGGAGAATTATGTCGGATGCGGTTGATCATGTAATAGTCATAACCTAGGGTGACACAGAACTAGCTCTAGTTCATCAATGTAATGTAGGCATGTATTTCGAATATAGTCATACATGCTTATGGAAAGAACTTGCATGACATCTTTTGTCCTACCCTCCCGTGGCAGTGGGGTCCTAGCGAAAACTAAGGGATATTACCTTTTAATAGAGTACCAGACCAAAGCATTAACACATAGTGAATACATGAACTCCTCAAACTACAGTCATCACCGGGAGTGGTCCCGATTATTGTCACTTCGGGATTGCCGGATCATAACACATAGTAGATGACTATAGACTTGCAAGATAGGATCAAGAACTCTCATATATTGATGAAAACATAATAGGTTTAGATCTGAAATCATGGCACTCGGGCCCTAGTGACAAGCATTAAGCATAGCAAAGTCATAGCAACATCAATCTCAGAACATTGTGGATACTAGGGATCAAATACTAACAAAACTAACTCGATTACATGATAAATCTCATCCAACCCATCACCGTCCAGCAAGCCTATGATGGAATTACTCACGCATGATGGTGAGCATCATTAAATTAGTGATGGAGGAAGGTTGATGATGACGATGGCGATGGATTCCCCTCTCCGGAGCCCCGAACGGACTCCAAATCAGCCCTCCCGAGAAAGTTTAGGGCTTGGCGGCGGCTCCGTATCATAAAACGCGATGAATCCTTCTCTCTGGTTTTTTCTCCCCAAAAGTGAATACATGGAGTCAGGTTTGAGGTCGGTGGAGCATCAGGGGGCTCACGAGGCAGGGGGGCGCACCCAGGGGGTAGGGTGCGCCCCCACCCTCGTGGACAGGTGGAGCCCCCCCCTGACGTGGATCTTTCTTCCAGTATTTTTTACATATTCCAAAATAATTCTCCGTTGATTTTCAGGTCATTCCAAGAACTTTTATTTCTACACAAAAATAACACCATGGCAATTCTGCTGAAAATAGTGCCAGTCCGGGTTAGTTCCATTCAAATCATGCAAGTTAGAGTCCAAAACAAGGGCAAAAGTGTTTGGAAAAGTAGATACGATGGAGACGTATCACTCCTTCCTTGTTTGACTTATCTGCAGGCAAGTACCTTGTTCCGCCGGAGGCCATTCACGCCTACCGAAACCCCACATTGGCTACAGAGCCAGAGCCGGAACCACAATTTGATCCTTCACGACAGTCTGTTTACCAGTGGGATCCGGAGGAGATTGCCAACCAGTGGCAACCCGAGGCTCCTTCTCAGTACGACCCCAGCTACAACTTTGGATATCCGCCAGGCCAGCCGTGGCCATAGACCAACTTAGGCCAAAAGCCTAAGCTTAGGGGAGTACGTATCTCTCACCGACATTACATTCCTGTTCACACACTCATGCCAATTTGTCGATGCTCATACTTTTTCATTGTAATATCCATGCTAGTTTATTTCCCTTTTTATGCTTTCTTCTTGTGTGTTTGATAAACCTTAAGAAAAAACCAAAAAAATAGTTGTAGCTTTTAGTTAGTTTACTTTCCATGCCTGTAGTAGTAGTAATTAAAAAGAAAACCCAAAAAGATTTCTCGTTCTACTTTTGCCTGTTGGGAGCTTTCCTGTGTAAATAGTTTTAGTTATTTTCTTGTTCTTTGGGGTTCGAGAGGAGAAGACCATAATGAAAATGTTGAGTGGCTCTCATGTGCATTATTGTTGATCTAACAAAGAGCCCATATTACCTTGTCTCCTCTCTTGAATTGAATGCTTGCAGATTCCAGCTTAGTCCAATGCACGTGCACTATTATTATTATCCACACTATTCGGTCATGCAAGTGAAAGGCAATAATGATGATTATCTGATTAACTTATTGAGATGAGAAAAGTTGGTATGAACTCGACCTCTCTTGTTTTTGTAAATACGATTAGTTCATCGTTCCTCATTCAGCCTATTATGAAAGAAACATGTTTGCAATGACAATTAGAGATTGTAGTTGCTTATGCCATGCTTAATTAGCTAGGAGTTTATAATGGTTTACCTTGCGTGTCAACATGCTATTAAAATGGTTGTGATGTGGTATGATAGGGTGGTATCCTCTTTTGAACGATTCGAGTGGCTTGACTTGGCACATGTTCACGCATGTAGTTGAAACAAAATCAACATAGCCTCTACGATATTTATGTTCATGGTGCATTATATCCTACTCATGCTTGCATTCGATGTTGATTAATTTTAATGCATGTTCATGACCGTTGTCACTCTCTAGTTGGTCGCTTCCCAGTCTTTTTCTAGCCTTCACTTGTACTAAGCGAGAATGCTGCTTGTGCATCCAATTCCATAAACCCCAAAGTTTTTCCATACAAGTCCACCATACCTACCTATATACGGTATCTACCTGCCGTTCCAAGTAAATTTGTATGTGCCAAACTCTAAACCTTCAAATAAACATTCTGTTTTGTATGCTCGAATAGCTCATGTATCAAGTAGGGTTGTCTGTATCTTCCATGCTAGGCGGGTTATTCTCAAGAGGAGTGGACTCTGCTCCTCACTCACGAGAAAATGGCTGGTCACCGGGATGCCCAATCCCATGCTTTATGAAAATCAAATCAAAATAACTGCAAACAAAACTCCCCCTGGACTCTTGTTAGTTGGAGGCACTCATTGTTTCGAGCAAGCCATGGATTGATGCTTGTTGGTGGAGGGGGAGTATAAACTTTACCATTCTGTTTGGGAACCGCCTATAATGTGTGTAGCATGGAAGATATGAAGATCTCTCCACTGTTATGTTGACAATGAAAGTATACCGCTCAAAATATTATTCATATCTATTTCAAAATCGAGCTCTGGCACCTCTACAAATCCCTGCTTCCCTCTGCGAAGGGCCTATCCATTTACTTTTATGTTGAGTCATCATCCTCTTATTAAAAAGCACCAGTTGGAGAGCACCACTGTCATTTGCATCCATTACTGTTAGTTTACATTGAGTATGACTTGACTGGATCTCTTACCATGAATTAAAATGTCTAGTTAGTCCTTGATCTTTAAAGGTGCTCTGCATTTATGTTTTGCGGTCTCAGAAAGGGCTAGCGAGATACCATCTTGTTATATCATATTATGATTGTTTTGAGAAAGTGTTGTCATCCGAGATTTACTATTATTGCTCGCTAGTTGATTATGCCATTGATATGAGTAAATATGAGACCTAAATGTTATTGTGAATATAGTTAGTTCATAATCTTTGCTGAAACCTGAATGTTGGCTTTACATATTTACAACAACAAGAGAAAACAGAGTTTGTAAAAGTTTTTCTTTATCACTTTTAGTTTATCAACTGAATTGCTTGAGGACAAGCAAAGGTTTAAGCTTGAGGGAGTTGATACGTCTCTGTCGTATCTACTTTTCCAAACACTTTTGCCCTTGTTTTGGACTCTCACTTGCATGATTTGAATGGAACTAACCTGGACTGACGCTGTTTTCAGCAGAATTGCGATGGTGTTATTTTTGTGCAGAAATGAAAGTTCTCGGAGTGACCTGAAAATGAACGGAGATTATTTCTGGAATATATAAAAAATATTGGTGAAAAGATCCACATTAAGGGGCCCACACCCTGTCCACGAGGGTGGGGGCACGCCCTACCCCCCCCCCTGGGCATGCCCCCTGCCTCATGGGCCCCCTGACGCTCCACCGACCTCAACCTTGACTCCATATATTCACTTTCGGGGAGAAAAAAAATCAGAGAGAAGGATTCATCGCGTTTTACAATATGGAGCCTCCGCCAATCCCTAAATTCTCTCGGGAGGGCTGATCTGGAGTCAGTTCGCGGCTCCGGAGAGGGGAATCTGTCGCCATCGTCATCATCAACCTTCCTCCATCACCAATTTCATGATGCTCACCGTCGTGCGTGAGTAATTCCATCGTAGGCTTGCTAGACGGTGATGGGTTAGATGAGATTTATCATGTAATCAAGTTAGTTTTGTTAGCCTTTGATCCCTAGTATCCACTATGTTCTGAGATTGATGTTGCTATGACTTTGCTATGCTTAATGCTTGTCACTAGGGCCCGAGTGACATGATTTCAGATTTGAACCTATTATGTTTTCATGAATATATTTGAGTTCGTGATCCTATCTTGCAAGTCTATAGTCACCTATATGTGTTACGATCTGTTAACCCTGAAGTGACAATAATCGGGATACTTACCGGTGATGACCATAGTTTGAGGAGTTCATGTATTCACTATGTGTTAATGCTTTGGTATGGTACTCTATTAAAAGGAGGCCTTAATATCCCTTAGTTTCCAATAGGACCCTGCTGCCACGGGAGGGTAGGACAAAAGATGCCGTGCAAGTTCTTTTCCATAAGCACGCATGACTATATTCGGAATACATGCCTACATTACATTGATGAACTGGAGCTAGTTCTGTGTCACCCTATGTTATGACTGTTACATGATCGATCGCATCCGGCATAATTCTCCATCACCGATCCAATGCCTACGAGCTTTTCATATATTGTTCTTCGCTTATTTACTTTTCTGTTGCTATTGTTACAATCACTACAAAACCCAAAAATATTACTTTTGCTACTGTTACCACTACTATCATATTACTTTGCTACTAAACACTTTACTGCAGATATTAAGTTTCCAGGTGTGGTTGAATTGACAACTCATCTGCTAATACTTGAGAATATTCTTTGGCTCCCCTTGTATTGAATCAATAAATTTGGGTTGAATACTCTACCCTCGAAAACTGTTGCAATCCCCTATACTTGTGGGTTATCATATACTTATCAAGATAAGTCGGGGCTTTCAATAATCAATTTTGCACCTGTAGCCCCCAATGGCCGGTTTAAACTTTTAAGTTGAGTCGGGTCTTCAGTAATAATGATCAATTTTGCAACTGTAGCCACCAAGGGTTGGTTGAATCCATATGATTAAACTGGGACTTATCATTTCAGATAACAAATCTCTAGTCACTCATGCAAACCGGGTTAACTTTTGAAAAGGTATGAAACGGGGTCATTTGCCATTGCATCATAAAGGAGAATTGTGCATGGATTAGCCCCCAAGTGCCAAGTGCTATTGCTTGCAAAGGGCTTGGGACTTTAGCAATATGTAGTGTGGTATAAAGAAACTTTCTACATGCATTAGCCCCCAAGTGCCAAGTGCTATTCCTTGCAAAGGGCTTGGGACTTATCAATATATAGTGCTTCATAATTGTGCAAACTTGTTTCAACCTGCTCTTTCAGGAAGCATCCAGTCAATTTCAGTCTCGACTGACTGATTTAAAAACCCAGCTTGAAGCACAGGAAACTGAAAGCCGGAAGGCTGACTCCAAGTTCAACTTTAGCTTGGATGAAAATGAAAAACTAGAAACTGAATTCAATACTGATAAAGCTGCATGAGATGAAGAGAAGGCTGCCCTAATAAAAAGGGCTAAAAAGATGAAGCCTCATTGGAAGAGGTCACCACAGAACTTAGTGGTTTGAAGCATCATATCAATCAGATGACTTTTGCTATCTTTGATAAGACCGGTTATATTGTAATAACTTTCCACCCTCCATGTTATAAAGCATCAGGTGACTTAACCATCATATGCCATGCAGGTCCCAGAAGCAGCAATCTTGGGAAGGAAATGCTGATAAAGCTCAAGGCGGTTTACACATTGGTAGAACAACTATACACCGGAGCTTAGCGTATGATAGCCACCATCTCCCCAAGTAATCAAGCTCCATCTCTTCTCAGCAATGTTTTAAGCCAACTTTCTGTCCTGCCTGCCCATATTGAAGAAAACAAACGGTTGGCTGCTAGAGCCGGTTCCATTATGGCTTTAAGCCGGGCAAAGGCATGGCAGTCAGAATTAGACCCGGCCGAGCTAGCCACTGGCTGCCCTAGTTTCAAAGAGGACGGGTTTGCTTTGGTAAAAAATACTTTGCTATGTGTGAAGGAGATGCGTCCTTTGGCGATCCTCCTTGTTGAAGAAACAGATCTGACCAAATATTAGGCGGCTTATACCGCAGAGAACCAGAAAATGCCCACGCCGGCTTACAAGATTGCAGATCTTATCCCTCCAATCCGTAAGCACACGTTCGCCCCTGAAATCGACCTGTCTGAGCTTGTTGATGATGAAGCTGAATTTCAAGCCTTGACTGGCATCAATTGGTCATCGCCTAACTTCCAGACGGTGGAGGGAGAAGAAGAACCAGTGCAGGATGATCCGGAAGCATCGAACCGCCAAGACCAGGAGAACTAACCAGCTGGACGGTTCTCAATTTTCAGCAGCAAGCATTGCTTGGAAAAACACATAAGTCATTTGAGCTTGCGGAGCTAAGTAATAGGATAGTTAAACTCTGATCTATCTTGCCATCGTGCACGTTTTGTTTGCATAACACTACTGGTCCGTCATTTGAAGATCTGCCACTTATGCTCATGATATCATCAATATGCGGGTCAGTTTTATCATTTTCCCTACACACAAAACAGATCACAAGTGCCCTAGCGGTTTACCCCAGGGTGGGTCACAATATCCCAAATAAAAAACCACTAGTAAATATAATAGTCCATAACCAGGGGTGGTTTAATCACAACCTCATATAATCATAACAAAATATCATACCTATGATATTTGCTCACACTGTCGGCTTGTCATACCTGTGCAGTATGGGTTACAACCCAAGGATTGAGAGCACAGCGCCCTGTTCAATTGGTTCATATTGTCGGCTCAAGATGCCATATGCAGTAAGGGGTAATCAGCCCAAAACTTAGAGCCAGTACTCAAAGCAAAAAATCATCATACGCTGGCGACTTAAAGTCCAAAGCCCGGCTGGGTTAATAAACTCCGGATAGATCCACATATGAACCATAAGGCAACATAGCCCTCATCTGTTTTCAATCATGTATTAACATGTCACAAGAGATGAATCTCAAAAAATGTTCAAATCAAATAGAAATCAAAAACAAGGCTTTCATAGGCTGCCAAGCCTTAAAGTCAAGTGCTTTTAAAGGGACACACAACCACTGAGTTAAACCTTCATTCAAACCTTGTAAGCCGGGCCTCACGTGACCAATCGCCGTTTTAACTTTGACCAGTTCAGGGTCTATATAAGATTGACTGTCAAGAGTACGACAAGTCATTCCAGGATTACCTGGGCGGAGTGGCAGACTTATAAAGGCGGGATAACCCAGATTTTTTTGGTAAATACACCAGGCGTCCAAGCCTATCACAAGGGTCATCAAAGCTCTTTCCATTAACAAGAACCCCAAGTAATATTTCATTCCGGGCGTACAAGCTGGATCAGCAGGGTAGTCATAGCTATGCTCAATGAGCAGAAAGCCCCCAAGTATTTTGTAACTATGGTGTACAAGCCGGATCAAGAGGGTAGTCATAGCTATGCTCAATGAGCAGGAAGCCCCCAAGTGATCATATGAAGTGACAATAAAAACTCATTATTCTCATAAATGAAACAATAAGGGCCCTAAATTATCAGGGATGTCGGCTCTATTATATTCATCATAATATATACATTGTCAAAATATGTACATCACAAGAGCTAGTGGCTTGGGTGTAATAAGGCTGAAGATGAGCAATATTCCACGGCCGGTGGGTCTCCTCCTCCGATGTGCGTGAGTCCTTATGGTCTCGAACATCAATAAGGTAGTATGACCCATTGTTTAGATTTTTGCTGACCATAATGGGTCCTTCCCAAGGCGGGGATAGCTTGTGCATATTAGTTTGATCTTGTATAAGCCGGAGCACCAAATCGCCTTCTTGAAAGGTCCCGGTTTTAACCCGGCGGCTATGATAACGGTGCAGATCTTGCTGGTAAATTGCCAAACGAGCTGCCGCAAGGTCATGCTCCTCATCCAACAGGTCAATAGCATCCTGACGTGCTTTTTCATTATCAGCTTCAACATAAGCCGCCACACGGGGCGAGTCGTGATGGATGTCACTAGGGAGAACCGCCTCTGCTCCGTAAACCATGAAGAAAGGCGTGTAACCCGTAGATCTGTTGGGGGTGGTATTGATGCTCCATAAGACTGAGGGTAATTCCTCCACCCAACAACCCGGTGTCCTCTGCAAAGGGACCATAAGCCGGGGCTTGATGCCTCTCAAAATTTCTTGATTGGCTCTCTCATCTTGACCATTGGACTAGGGGTGAGCTACTGATGATACATCAAGTCGAATATGCTCTCATTAACAAAACTCTTTCATAGCACCCTTGCACAGATTAGTGACATTATCAATTATAATACTATGGGGAAAACCAAAAAGGAAAATCACATTTTTGATTAATTGAACCATTGTCGCGGCGTCACATTTACTAACCGTCTCTGCTTCAACCCACTTTGTAAATTTGTCAACCGCCACCAAAAGCCCCGAGACTGCAAACGGCCAAGTAATTGGAATCATCCGCAATTCTTGAGCCGGAATATGAGCTCGTCTTGAAAATTTCTGACAACCATCATATTTACTGACCAAATCTTCTGCATCAGCATGAGCCGTCAGCCAATAAAACCCATCACGAAAAGCCTTGGCCACGAGAGATTTAGAGCCGGCATGATGACCACAATTTTCTTCATGAATCTCTCGTAGGATCTCACGACCTTCTTCAAGAGAAACACAATGTTGAAAAGCCCCTGTAACACTGCGATGATGCATCTCTCCATTGACAATAGTCATCGACTTAGACCGCCGGGTTATCTGCATGGATAAAGTTTCATCGTTAGGTAACTCACCCCGGGTCATATAAGTCAAATATGGAACTGTCCAATCAGGAATAGCATGGTGAGCCGCCACCAATTGTGCCTCCGGGTCGGGAATAGCAAGATCTTCTTCTGTAGGCAATTTGACTAAAGGGTTATGCAGAATATCGAGAAAAATGTTAGGTGGCACTGGCTTACGCTGGGACCCTAACCGGCTCAAAGCATCAGCCGCTTCATTTTTCCTATGATCAACATGTTCCACTTGATAACCTTTGAAATGACCAGCAATAGCATCCACCTCTCGGCGATAAGCCGCCATGAGTGGGTCCTTAGAATCCCAAGTGCCTGAAACTTGCTGAGACACTAAGTCTGAGTCACCAAAACACCCCACCCCGCTTACATTCATCTCTTTAGCCATCCGGAGACCATGGAGTAGGGCTTCATACTCAGCTGCATTGTTAGTACAAGGGAACATCAACCTTAAAACATAACAAAATTTATCACCTCATGGGAAGGTCAAAATAACTCCAGCCCCGAGCCTTCCAACTGCCTGGATCCATCGAAGTGAATAGTCCAATATGTGCTATCTGGCTTCTCCTCCGGCATCTGCAGTTCTGTCCAATCATTGATGAAATCCACAAGTGCTTGAGACTTAATGGCTATGCGAGGCATATACTTCAAACCATGGGGTCTAAGCTCAATGGACCACTTGGTTACCCGGCCTGTGTCTTCTCTATTTTGAATAATATCCCCTAGAGGAGCAGAACTAACCACAGTGATGGGATGACCCAGAAAATATTGCTTGGGTTTTCAACTAGCCATGAACTCCATACACCAGCTTCTGCTAATGCGGATACCTCTTCTTGGACTCAATGAGCACTTCATTGATGTAATAAATCGGCCGCTGAACCGGATATTCCTTGCCTGACTCCTTCCTTTCCACCACAATTGCCACGCTGATGGCTTGGCTATTGGCATCCACATATAACAACAAAGGCTCTTTATCAATTGGAGTAGCAAGAAATGGTGGTTCAGCTAACTGTTTCTTCAAGGCCTCAAACGCCTGATTAGCAACATCACTCCAAACAAAGTGATCTGTCTTCTTCATCATCTGGTATAGAGGGATAGCCTTTTCACCCAACCGGCTTATGAACTGGCTTAAGGCCGCGATACGACCCGCCAGACGCTGAACATCATTGATACACGTCGTCTTAGCCAAGGAAGTAATAACCTTGATCTTTTCCGAGTTAGCTTCAATGCCTCTTTCAGAAACCAGAAAACCCAAGAGCTTGCCTAGTGGCACACCGAAGACACATTTGGCCGGGTTAAGCATCGTCTTGTAGACACGGAGATTGTCAAAGGTCTTCTTCAAATCATCTATCAGGGTTTCCTTCTTCCTGGATTTCACCACAATGTCATCCACATAAGCATGAACATTGCACCCAATTTGATTATGAAGGCAATTTTGCACACACCACGGGTAAGTCGTCTGGGCACTCTTGAGCCCAAAAAGCATAGACACATAACAGAAGGCTCTAAAGGAAGTGATGAAAGATGTCTTCTCCTGGTCCTTAACTACCATCTTGATCTGATGATAACCAGAGTAAGCATCCAAAAAGCTCAAATGCTCACAACCCACCGTAGCATCAATGATCTAATCAATATGGGGGAGAGCAAAAGGATCAGCCGGACAGGCTTTGTTTAGGTCTATGTAATCCACACACATACGCCAAGTACCATTTTTCTGAAGTACCAGCGCCGGGTTAGCCAACCACTCAGGATGAAAAACTTAGCACCAAAACTACAGCAGGCCCAAGACAAGCAAGAACAGTCAGTCAGCACCGATCAGGCAGGAAGCAGACAGTAAGCTAAGAATACTGGAAGAAGGTGGTCGCTCAGCCAAAGCCCTAGTTCAACCAGAACAGTAGGGAAAGCGGTAGAGGCCGCTCCGTAGCTTTGGTCGTCGCACTCTAATCTAGAGGTGCATATGGTACCCAAATAAGAATAGGATAGATATGTCAAAAGCAGGTCTGATTACACCTATTCCTAATCCTAAATAGAATGTAAGGACGTAGGGATTTCTATGTAAACAGAGTATCCTATTTCCATAGTCTTGAATGACCCCTTCTCATAATAAGAATGTGCACAGTCTGGTTTGCTATGGAATGAACTTATAATCTGATGATCGAGTCGATTCCCGAGATGGATCTAATTATAGTTTTTTACTTATTTCTACAATAATAGAGCAGGCGAGTAAAAAACCAAACCTATTTAGGATAATAATTGGATTAGAGAGCCTCTACCCTATCAACGGATAGGGACAACAATAAATCCAACTGCCAAGAGCCGTGCCACTTCTTCACCAATGGCCTTGCGCCTCTCTTCATTGAAATGGCGAAGGAATTGCCTGACCGGTTTAAACTTGGGATCTATATTAAGAGTGTGCTCAGTGAGTTCCCTCGGTACAGCTGGCATGTCTGAAGGTTTCCATGAAAAGATGTCCCGGTTCTCATGGATGAACTCGATGAGCACGCTTTCCTATTTCTGATCCAGATTAGCACTGCTACTGAACTGCTTGGATGAATCGCCAGGAACAAAGTCAACTAGCTTAGTGTCATCAGCTGATTTAAACTTCAATAGGGGGTCATGCTCTGTGGTTGGTTTCTTCAAAGATGTCATATCCACCGGGTCAACATTATCTTTGTAAAATTTCAACTCCTCTGTTGCACAGACAGACTCAGCATAAGCAGCATCGCCCTCTTCACACTCCAAGGCTATCTTCCTGCTCCCATGCACTGTCATAGTGCCCTTATGACCTGGCATCTTAATCTGCACATAAATATAACACGGCCTTGCCATGAACTTGGCATAAGCTGGCCGCCCAAATAGAGCATGATAAGGGCTCTTGATTTTAACCACCTCAAAAGTCAACGTCTCAAACCTGGAATCATGATCATCACCAAAAGCCACTTCCAATGATATTTTTGCCACTAGATACGCTGACTTACCAGGCACCACGCCATGAAAAACAGTATTCGATGGCTTAAGATCTTTGTCAGTCAAGCTCATGCGACGAAAAGTTTCATAATAAATAATATTGATGTTGCTGCCTCCATCCATGAGCACCTTGGTAAATCTGTACCCTCCAACCTGAGGCGCCACCACCAGAGCCAAGTGGCCTAAGTTATCAACCTGGGGCGGGTGATCCTCACGGCTCCAGAGAATAGGATGTTCAGACCATTGTAAGTAACGGGGAATCGCCGGCTCGACTGTGGAGCTTCTGATCTCGCTTGCATAAACTCGTAGTGAAGACGTGGTACTGTCCTCTATTCAACTACTTCGGGTTACTCTGATAACTAGACTATTGCTGCTGATTCCCTTGTTCATACTGTTGATTAAAACCACCTTGATTGCCTTGGCCCTGGAAACCAAACTTGAACCGCCACGAGAAAAACCAGGACCATGAGATCCAGATCCTGAGCCGTCGTTCGGTACATGATTGTTCTAGAAAAAATTGGAATTTCTATACTCCTTCATAATGAAGCAATCCTTCTAGAGGTGAGTGGCCGGCTTTTCGTGCGTACCATGCTTTGGGCAAGGCTGATTCATCATCACCTTGAGGTTGAATTTAGGTCCTCCAAACTGAGGTGGGGTTTTTCCCTTGCGATGCTGATTATTACTCTGCGTATTGGTGTTAGCTACAAAATCCAAGCTGCCATCAGCCTTACACTTACTGTTGCCGCCTTGACTTGACGGGTTATGCTGCTGCCCTCTCGTATCGCTGCTCTTCTTTCCCTTACCCGGCTTCACATCATCAGACTCGGGGTCCTTGGTACCATCAGAGTCGGCATACTTGACTAGATCCGCCATTAGCTCCCCCATGTCATTGCAGTGGCTTTTTAGCCGCCCCAGCTTCTGCTTCAATGGGAGGAAACGAAATTTTCTCTCCAACATCAGGACTGCTGAGCTGGCATTGATACTATCCGAAGAATGTATAACAGCTGAGATCCAGCGTACCCAATGGGTCATTGACTCACCGTCACCTTGGACACAAGAATCCAAGTCCAGGATTGACATATGCTGCTTGCATGTGTCTTTAAAATTTTGGATAAAACATGCCTTCAATTCTGCCCATGACTTAATGGAATTAGTAGGCAACCCTTTCAACCAAGTATGAGCCAGCCCATCCAACATCATGGTGAAATACTTAGCACATGCAGGATCGCTGACATCCAACATCTCAATGGCCATCTCATAGCTTTCAATCCAAGCCTCTGGGGGTTGATCTGCTGTGTAATTAGGCACCTTTCAAGGGCCCTTAAATCCTTGGGCAGACGCTCGTTGCATAGAGCCAGCACTAAACATGGCACACCCAAGGTTCTAGAGGTCACACCTGCCTCCACCAAAGCTGATGGATAAACCGGAGATTGTTGTTGAGCCGCCAGCTGAGCCGCCAGCTCAGCCTCCCGACGTGCCCTACCCTGATCCACCAAGGTCTGAGCATTGGCACCACCACACGTTGGGTCATGCCTACGAGGTTGGTTATGGTGTTGTTCACTGCTCGAAACTGCTGGTGAGTCAATGTGCCTGCTATAACTCCGACTTGGTCGAGGGGTTGAATGAATCCGCTCATGGCTATAAGAACAACCCGCCTGTTGAGCCACAGCTGTCTGAAGAAGCTCTCTGGCCCTCCGCATCTCTATCGCCGCTGGAGACTCGCCTTCAACCGGAAGAGCCGCCAATCGTGATGCTGCGGCAATCATATTATCTAAAGGATTAGCATAATGACCCAGCGGTGTCGGCACGTGCTGAGGCGGAGTCACATCCAAACGAGGCGGATCCAACGTGCGTGGCTGAACCAACGCTCCGGTCACAGGCGCTTCAGCTGCCCTGTTCACCATTGGCGGGTCACTGGTACCTGCACCAGGTGTGTCGAAGAGATTTCTCTCATCGTAAACAAGGGGTAAACGACTCTGGTGCCTCCTCCTCATGACCTCGTTTGAGGCGTTTTGATCCATGGTGAGCCAGAAAGAGTCTACATGAATCTGTTGTGCCTGGGCCTCCAAAGCAGCTTGCTCCATAGCCATCCTAGCATTCTCAGCCGCCAGCTCCTCCTTGGCTTGAGCTATCTCATCTTGTAGCTTTGCCACATCCACCTTCTGTTGTTCCAGGTTGTCCGGGGTCGCCTCCACCCCCATCAGAGTCGCCAATGCCTCCAATAACTCAGTCACAGCTTGAGCCGGTGCGCGTGCAGTGCCACTAACACCAGCCGTCGCCGCAGAAGCTGAGCTAGAGGTCATAGCCGTGGCGGTTGATGAACCGAGCGCTGGCTATGTGCCAGCCATGAAGATCGCAACCTTGTTCGGTGGCTCATAGGGGTCCGGAATACTTTCGCCATCGGAACAGCCCCCAAGGCGGCTGTCTTGCAATTGATACATTGAATTAGTCTCGCATGTGGATGATTCACCATCAGAATAGATGGTTGTCCCACCACCAAACACAGATCCTTCCTCAAATTCCGCTCCATGGATAAAACCAACAAAGGCGTGCTTCACGGCGGGTTGAACCCGGGCGGGTCGTGCACGCTGAGCCGTCTTGATGATGTCGGTGTAGGTGTCCGGCTCAGGGCCCGGTTCGCCGATCTTGCCAATGAAGACGTGGATTCCGCCGAAGGGGACCCGGTACCCGTACTCAATTGAGCTAGCCTTGGGGCCCCAGCCTGCATCATTGATGTAGAGCTTGCCGCGACGACTCTTGATCATCCGGCCCATAGTGTATCCCTTGATCCCTTTGAAGCTGTCCTTCAAGAACTCAAAACCACCGTGCATTGGCCCCACGAGGGCGCCAACTATCGTGGAGTTGACACGGTAGATCTCCTAGAGAAAGGACTTAGTCGTGGAGCCATCGCAACTAGGTTAGCTTGAAGGGATTAAGCGGGACAAAGGACACAAAGAGTTTACCCAGGTTCGGCCCCTCTCAACGAGGTAAAACCCTACTCCTGCTTTGTGTTGTATTGCTATGGTTTCGATTACCAGGGAGCGAATACGCTGGACCTAGCTCTCGATTGTTTGCTACATGCCCTAAACCGCCACCGGGTCGTCCCTTTATATACACAGATTGATGCCCGACGGCTCACGGAGTCCCGACCGGCTCATACACAACGTGTCCGGCTCAGTGACTAACTACGCTTGCCTTATAATACAAGTCGAACATACATGGTGGTTCCTCCTCTTGGTCCTCAAGTCGCCACTGGGTCTTGGGCCGCCAGCGGGCTTGTATGATCCGCCATCTTCACATTAAGCCACCAGTGGTATGACCCAGCCCTCCTGGGTGGTTCATACCCAGTAGTTATATCCCCAACAGTTTACATAGTGTTGCGTGGTTCACCTACTGGTTCGACAACCTTGGTTTCATAACTGAGGGAAATACTTACCGTCACTGTGATGCATCATCCTACCTCTTTGGGGAAATACCGACGCAGTCTCAAGCCACATCAAAGGAATTTCTGGCGCCATTGTCGGGGAGCTTGATGCTAATGTTGCTTATGAAATCTTAGAGGGAATATTGGGAGTCCGACCACCAAAAAAGGGGTTTTCTTTTACACAAGAAGGGGTTCAAATTTTAGACAAATTGGGTGATTCGCATAAACATATGGTTGAGTTACAAAACTATAATGAACCTCTCAAACATATTAGTGGAACCTCAATCACATGAATACTTTGATTACTCTTTGCAATAAGCTGTTGGATATTTTAGATCTCAAGATGGTCTCTTTTCTGGAATGTTTGGGGAAGCGTAAAGAGCCTCCCGGGTTTGAAAAGCCCTCACTAAAGTGGCAAAAACTAAAGATGACAATACTTGAACCTATGCATTATGCCTAGCTAGGGGCGTGAAACTATATCACTTGTTGGGAGGCAACCCAATTTGTATCTTTTTGCTTTTTTGCTTTTCTTGTTGTTTTACAATAAATATACAAAGATGCCTCTGATTAGATGTGTTTTGTGATTTAATTTAGTGTTTGTGCCAAGAAAAGCCTTTGGGAAGATTTGGGTGATAGTTGATTTGATCTTGTTGGAAAACAAAAACTTTTGCGCACAGTACAGAAAAACCTAAAAATCACCAGAGCATGATAAATTTCTGAATTTTTTACAAAAGATTTATATACAAATTGCATATATTGTCCTAATTGTTCAGAATTTTTGGAGTTACATAAGTATGTGAAGTTTTCAGATTGCTACAGACTGTTCTGTTTTTGACAGATTCTGTTTCGTTGTGTTATGTGCTTGTTTTGATGAATCTATGGTTTTTATAGAAGGGTTTAAGCCATGTCAAAGCTACAAGATAGTAGATATAATGCAATAACAAAATTGGAATGGGTTTGCAACAGTACTTAGAGTAGTGATTTGCTTTCTTATACTAACGGATCTCACGAAGGTTTTGTTAAGTTTTGTGTGATTGAAGTTTTCAAGTTTTGGCTGAGATCACGATGGATGAAGGTATAAAGAGTAGCAAAAGCCTAAGTTTGGGGATGCCCCATGGCACCCCAAGATAATATTCAAGGAGAAACAAGCAATTAATCTTGGGGATGCCCTGAGTGGCATCCCCTCTTTCTTCTACTTCGAGCTATATTTTTATTCGTCACATATCATGAGTTTTGCTTGGAGCGTCTTGTATGACATGAGCCTTTGCTTGTTTTGATTTTTAGTTTGTCACGAGTATCCTTGCTGGACACACCTATTTGAGAGAGCCAAAATTATGCTATGATATATTAGAATTGCTCTTTATGCTCCACTTCAATTTTTTGAGCTATGGAATTACTCTAGTGCTTCACTTATATCTTTTTGAGCATGGTGTGCTTTAATATTTTTGAAGAAATACTCTCATGATTGAGAGTTAGTAAATTTCTGAAGAAATTCTCTCATTCTTCACTTAGATTATTTTGAGAGACAAAAGTTGTATGCTCATGTTCTTCACTTAGACTTGTTTGAGCTTATCAAAAGCAACATATGAAACTAGTCCCAAAGTGATAGATAGTCAAGAGGGATATAATAAAAACTTGCATAAAGATCATTGGACAAAATAAACTTGATTCTTTCTAATAGTTTTAAGATATGGTGAGAGTGATATGTGAGTCATGTTAGTGAGTAATTATGCTTTAGTAAGAATATTGGTGTTAAGGTTTGTGATTCCCTATGCAAGCATGAAAGTCAATAGTTATGCAATGAAATTACGTCCTACTTATGGTGCATTATTCGGTGTCAGTTATGCTTAATGCTCACTTATGTGATTTTTTGTTTCTTGGTTGGCTGCTTCTCAATCTGTTTTCTAGCCTCCACTTGTACTAAGTAGAAATACTACTTGCGAATCCAAAATATTTAAACCCAGTTTTGCCATATGAGTTCACCATACCTACCTATATGCGGTATTTCCGTGCCGTTCTAAGAAAATTTGTATGTGTCATCTCTAATTTTCAAAATGAATTTCCTTTTTGTGTGCTCGTACCGCTCATGAAGCGGCAGGGGGTGGCCAATATTTTCCATGCTAGATGTGTTATTCTCATGATGAGTGTTTATTCACTTTTCATTGCATGAGAGTACGGCGGTAATAGGGATGCCCAGTCCCAAAATGAAAAAGAAATTACTTTATGTTGTCAAATAATAAATTCCTTGGAAAGTGTTGGTATGGAAGGCACCCGTGGATACAGATAGCCATGGATTATGAAAGAATGGTGGAAAAAGGAATAAACTTTATTTTCTGTTTGGGAACCGCCTGTGATATATCTAGCATGGAAAGTGTTGGGAATTACTCGGTTGTTTTCGTTGACGGGAAAAGTATGCCTCTCAAAAAAATATCTCTCAATTTAAGCTTTGTGCTCTGGCACCTCTACAAATCCCTAGTTCCCTCTGTGAAGGGCCTTTATATTTACTTTATGCAATTTTATTTTTATTTGACTCTCCATGTTCTCTTATAGAGCACCAACTAGGGGGCACTATGATCGTACTTGAGCATTGGATGTGGCTAATATGCGAGTGTGTTTCATGAATGGATCAATGATTGAGCATGATGGGCTAGGGATAACTTTTTTTAGTGTTGATATTTTGAAAGGTATGGTTGCTTGTTTATATGCTTGAGTATTGAAATCTTCATGTCAAAACTAGACTATTACTTTGAACCGTATAAAAGTCTAAATGTCCATGCTACAAAAGAAAAAGAATATGTCATGAACATGTTAGGCATCATTCCACATCACAAATTCTGTTTTTATCATTTACCTACTCGAGGACGTGCAAGAATTAAGCTTGAGGATGCTGATACATCTCCAACGTATCTATAATTTTTTATTGTTCCATGCTGTTATATTATCACTCTTGGATGTTTTACAATCTTTTTGTAGCAACTTTATATCATTTCTGGGACTAACCTATTGACATAGTGCCCAGGGCCAGTTGTTGTTTTTTGCTTGTTTTTACATTGCAAAAAAATCAATACCGAACGGAGTCCAAACGCAACGAAACTTTTTGGAGAATTTTTCTCGACCTGAAGACATAAGATGGGCCAAAGAAGTATCAGAGGGGGGGCTTTGATGGGAGAACTGTTGGGGAATGCAGTATTTCAAAAAATTTCCTACGATCATGCAAGATCTATCTAGGAGATGCATAGCAACGAGAGGGGGGAGTGTGTCTACGTACCCTCGTAGACTGAAAGCAGAAGCGTTGAGTAATGTGGTTGATGTAGTCAAACGTCTTCACGATCCAACCGATCAAGTACCGAACGCACGACACCTCCGCGATCTGCACACGTTCAGCTCGGTGATGTCCCTCGAACTCTAGATCCAGCTGAGGCCGAGGGAGAGTTTCGTCAGCACGACGGCATGTTGATGGTGATGATGAAGTTACCGACGCAGGGCTTCACCTAAGCAGTGCGACAATATGACCAAGCTGGAAATCTGTGGAGGGGGGCACCGCACATGGCTAAGAAATCAACTTGTGTGTCTATGGGGTGACCCTTGCCCCGTATATAATGGAATGGAGGAGGGGGCCCGCCGGCCTCATAGGGCGCGCCCCAAGGGGAAATCCTACTCCTACTAGGAGTAGGTTCCCCCCTTTCCTAGTCCAAATAGGAGGGGAAGGAAAGGGAAGAGGGGAAGAAGGAAAGGGGGGCCGGCACCCTCCCCAATTCGGATTGGGCTTGGGGGGGGGGGCACGCCCCTCCTCTTGGCCGCCTCCTCCTCTCTTCCACTAAAGCCCATGAAGGCCCATTAACCCCCGGGGGGTTTTGGTAACTCCCTGGTACTTCGTAAAATGCCTGAACCTATCCGAGACCTTCCCGGTGTCCAAACATGACCTTCCAATATATCAATCTTCATGTCTCGACCATTTCGAGACTCCTCGTCATGTACGTGATCACATCCGGGACTCCAAACAACCTTCGGTACATCAAATCACATAACTCACAATACATATCGTCATTGAATGTTAAGCATGCGGACCCTACGGGTTCGAGAACTATGTAGACATGATCGAGACTCATCTCCGGTCAATAACCAATAGCGGAACCTGGATGCTCATATTGGTTCCTACATATTCTACGAAGATCTTTATCGGTCAAACCGCATAACAACATACGTTGTTCCCTTTGTCATCGGTATGTTACTTGCCCGAGATTCGATCATCGGTATCATCATACCTAGTTCAATCTCGTTACCGGCAAGTCTCTTTACTCATTCTGTAATGCAACATCCCATAACTAACTCATTAGTCACATTGCTTGCAAGGCTTATAGTGATGTGCATTACCGAGAGGGCCCAGAGATACCTCTCCGACAATCGGAGTGACAAATCCTAATCTCGATCTATGCCAACTCAACAAACACCATCGGAGACACCTGTAGAGCATCTTTATAATCACCCAGTAACGTTGTGATGTTTGATAGCACACTAAATGTTCCACCGGTATTCTAGAGTTGCATAATCTCATAGTCATAGGAACATGTATAAGTTATGGAGAAAGCAATAACAATAAACTAAACGATCAAAGTGCTAAGCTAACGGATGGGTCATGTCAATCACATCATTCTCTAATGGTGTGATCTCGTTCATCAAATGACAACTCATGTCTATGGCTAGGAAACTTAACCATCTTTGTTTAGCGAGCTAGTCAAGTAGAGGCATACTAGTGACACTCTGTGTAGCGACCCGACCTCAGATGGTCAAGTCTCTGTGCTTCAGTGTCATCCCTGGATCGGTAATGCTGACACACATAGTACTCGAAGGATTTATAATAGAGTGGCAATCACACACCTATTACATCGGATGTCTCAAGAGAGAACTTATTACAATAACATGGCTTAAGGCCATCTAATACGATAATAGCAGAAGGCTTGGAAGATAAAGTGAGTCCATCAACTCCAACGGCATAGCTGAGCTGCATGGCAACGACCTAACAAACCTTACTCCTCGTCTGAAAAGTATGCAACATCATACGTTGCAGCCCGAAAACGGGTCAGCACATGGAATATGCTGGCAATGTAACACAGTAGAGCAAGAACAGAATAATGCTATCACTACATGCATATTTGGCTGGTGGAAAGCTCTATGGTTATAGTTTTTGCGAAAAGCCAATTTTTCCCTACAACAAAGGAATAGATTTTAATTTTAACTATCATGGTAGTTGAAACATCATTGAGAAGGTTCCTCCAACTCAATCCCAATTAAAGTGATTAAATCCCAACAGTATTAATTAAAAATGGTGAGATACATGTGATAATCCAAATACTAGATACTCAAGAATTGTCCATAACCGGGGACACGGCTAACCATGATTAGATTATACACTCTGTAGAGGTTTGTGCACTTTTCCCCACAAGACTCGATTGCCTCCATTGGATTTCTCGCACTACACGATGTTTGAGAAATGGATGACCAAGACACCGTCTTTCAGAAACATTAACTCTCTACTCCGGACAGACCATACCAAACCTACATCCCACTACCTGCTGATCTGCCTCTTCAAGAGCTTCACGTAACTTACTCAACTATGCTAGAGCCCATAATAGCTTGTGGCTGCACACGGAATTTTCTAGCATGAATCACCTTAGTTCCCTTTGAGCCTGGGTGGCGGTCCATAGGAAGATCACATGGGTACTCCGGGATTTCCAAAAAAATACAGGCAACACTGGGTACTCCAGGTGCCTCAATCCACCCAGATGTTAAATTAAGTTGCCACCTTAAGTTGAACCCTTAATTAACAATCTCACAACTGTCATGGATTTCACTCAAACCCAAACCACGTCTACGAGCATAGCATAGCATAGTAATATAAGTAGCGTAGAAGTAACTCCCAGGGTTTGAATGTAATAGTGTAATAGGTTCTACCTCAACAACTACTTCCCAACCCACATGTTAATGACATCCTAATCATGCAATGTGTGAGGATTGGAACTAATGCATAGAAATTGGGTGATAAAAGGGATATGATCAAAGTGTTACTTGCCTTGCTGACGGTCTGCGAAACCTAAGGGACTCATAGTAGCACGCTTCGCACTCCGGGTCTTCTATCGCAAACAAACAATAACATACATAAGCAACAAGCAAGAGATGCACAAGCAAAACTCAAATAAAAGAGATTGACCAGAAGGTTCAAATTAAGAACTCCGGTTCACAAAAAGAATCAAATCAAACGGAGCAACGAAACTCAAACGGCGAAAAAGAGAAGCTTCGTTTACTAATCTGAACCTAGGTCAAATTTTACAGTAGAAAAAACTTATTTGAGTTGGTTAAACGGAAAGAGGGTTTCGAGACGAAAACTAGGTGCTTGAATTGCCTGATTCCGACTAACGAGCGAAAAGATAAACAGAAACTAAGATCGGATCAGAAATCGCGATCGAGAAAAACTCGCGGAATAAATCTGATAAAAGAAATCTGACGAACAGACTAACGAACGAGCGTTCGTTAGCTGTAACTAATGGGCGAAAACCCGTTCATTAAAACGAACGTACGGACGAACATTCGCTGACTAGAAGAACCGAGAAAACCCGGTGATCCGAAAAAAACGAATCTAGGGTTTTCTAAAAAACCGAACGGTTTTAGAAAGAAAAACCGGCGACGGATCCGGAGGATAACTCCGGCGAGGCGAGGGCGGCGGCAGGGCGGCAGGCGGCGGCGGCAGACGGTGTGG
>NC_041380.1:368672609-368676612 GCF_002162155.2 Triticum dicoccoides | reverse complement strand
GGCGGCTGCAGCGGTGGCGGCGGCGGTGGTGGTGGGGGGCTCGGTGGCAGGCTTCAAAGGGGGGGCGGCTAGCTTGGGCGAGGGGGCGCCCGCGGAGGAGTCCAAGCCGGACTCTCCTTGGCGTCCGTGCCAGGCACGGCGGCGCGGGCGAGGGAGGCCGTGGCGCGGGCGGGCCGGCCTGGCTCGGCTCGGCCTTAGGCCCAGTCGGGCGCGTGAACTTTTTTTTTAAAACAAATTTTCGCCGACCGAAATAAAATCCTAGAAAAATAAATAAAAATCTAAAAATGCCAAAACGAATTTTCACCGTCTAAATAAAATATTTAGAACGGGATGAACATTTTCTTGGCCCTAAAATGCAATTCTGAAAACGTGCAATTTTTCTAATGCAAATAAAATCCGAATAAAATCAAATAAATGATTTTAATATTTTTCCTCGAATATTTCAATTATTTTGGAGAAGTCATATTATCTCCTCTCATTTATTTTAATGTGAAATATTTTCCAGAGAGAAAAATAATTAAAATAAAAAATCCTCGTTTCAATATTTGATAAAAATCAAATATGAAAACAGGGAAATCCCCAACTCTCTCCGAGGGTCCTTGAGTTGCTTAGGATTTTTCGAGGATCGCGAGACGAAAGGCAAATGAAATATGATATGCATGGATGACTGTGTATAACATTCCAAATTGAAAATTTGGGATGTTATAAACCTACCCCCCCCTTAAGATGAATCTCGCCCTCGAGATTCGGGTTGGCTAGAAAATAGGTGTGGGTGGTCTTTGCGAAGATCATCCTCTCGTTCTGAGGTGGCTTCATCCTCGGTGTGGTGTCTCCACTCAACCTTGCAAAACTTGATAACCTTACTGCGGGTGACTCTACTGGCAAACTCAAGAATCTTTACTAGCTTTTCCTCGTAGGTCAAATCACTCCAACTGAATTGCCTCCAAGGGTATTGTATCTCTTAATGGTATATCGTCCATCTCAGCATGACACTTCTTCAGCTGTGAAACATGAAACACATCATGAACTCCTGACAATTCTTCGGATAATTCCAACTTGTAGGCAACTTCTCCCATCCGTTCCAAAACACGATACAGTCCTACAAATCACGGAGCTAATTTTCCCTTAACTCCAAAACGTTTCACTCCTCGCAAGGGAGATACTCGCAGATATACTCTGTCTCCAATTTTGTAGGTTACCTCTTTGTGTTTAGAGTTCGCATAACTCTTCTGTCTGGACTGAGCAATCTTCAATCTATCACGAATCAATTTGACCTTCTCTTCAGACTCCTTGATCAAGTCTGGTCCAAACAACTGTCGGTCTCCTACCTCGTCCCACATCAAAGGTGTTCTGCACCTGCGTCCATACAAGGCTTCAAACGGTGCCATCTTCAAACTGGCTTGGTAGCTATTGTTGTACGAGAACTCTGCGTAAGGCAAATTGTCATCCCAACTAGATCCATAGTCTAGCGCACAGGCTCTCAACATATCCTCCAAAATTTGGTTCACTCTCTCGGTTTGTCCATCTGCCTGTGGGTGAAAATATGTACTGAACTCTAACATTGTTCCCAAAGTCTGATGTAACTGATGCCAGAACTTTGAAGTAAAATGTGTTCCTCTATCTGATACGATGGTCCTCGGAACTCCATGCAGACATACGATCCTGGACATATAAATCTTGGCCAACTTTGCACTGGTATAAGTGGTCTTCACTGGGATGAAGTGAGCCACTTTGGTCAAGCGATCAACTACTACCCATATGGAATCATATCCTACTTTAGTCCTCGGCAATCCGGTGATAAAGTCCATGCCAAGTTTATCCCACTTCCATTCAGGTATCGACATAGGCTGTAACAGTCCTGCTGGCTTCTGATGTTCTGCCTTCACTCTCTGACATACATCACATACGGCTACATACTCGGCAATATCCTTCTTCATACTAGTCCACCAGAAACATTCCTTCAAATCTAGATACATCTTGGTGTTTCCGGGGTGTATCGAGTATGGTGAGTTATGAGCCTCTTGAAGTATTAACTTCCTGATTTCCTGGTTATTGGGCACATAGACTCGGTCCTCAAACCATAGGGTATCGTGCTCATCTTCACGAAAACCTTTGTCCTTTCCTTTGCTCATCTTCTCCTTTATCTCGGCAATCTCCTTGTCCTCCTTCTGAGCTTCCCGAATCTTGTCCGGCAATGTCGACTGGACCTCCATTGTTGCAATGGATCCTCTAGGAGCAATCTCCAATCGAAGTTCCATGGTATTCTCTGCTAACTCCTTCAGCAATCCCTTACTTTCAAGTATATTAGCATAACTCTTCCTGCTCAAGGCATCTGCTACAATATTGGCCTTTCCTGGATGATAGTGTAGCTTCATGTCACAATCCTTTATAAGCTCCAACCATCTCCTCTGTCTAAGGTTCAGTTCCTTCTGGGTGAAAATGTACTTCGAACTCTTATGGTCCGTGTATACATCACATCGGTTTCCAATAAGGTAATGTCTCTAGGTCTTCAATGCATGCACTACGGCTGCTAATTCCAAATCATGCGTGGCATAGTTCAACTCATGATGTTTTAGTTGTCGTGAGGCATACGAAACAACTCTTCCATCCTGCATAATTACACATCCAAGCCCTAAGCGAGAGGCATCGCAATACACTTGGAATTCCTTATGTATATCCGGCAGTGTTAGCACTGGTGTTGTAGTCAACCGTTTCTTCAACTCCTGGAAACTTGCCTCACAATCTTCTGTCCATTTAAACTTAGTATCCTTCTTTAACAGTTCAGTCATTGGCTTCGCAATATTGGAAAAAATTCTCAATGAATCTCAAATAGTAACCCGCAAGTCCAAGGAAACTGCGGATCTCGCTAACTGAGGTGGGTGCCAACCATTCAGCGACTGACTGAATTTTGCTGGGGTCTACTGCTATACCTTCTCCCGATATAACATGTCCAAGGAATCCGACTTCCTTCAACCAAAAATACAGGCAACACTGGGTACTCCAAGTGCCTCAATCCACCCAGATGTTAAATTAAGTTGCCACCTTAAGTTGAACCCTTAATTAACAATCTCACAGCTGTCATGGATTTCACTCAAACCCAAACCACGTCTACGAGCATAGCATATCATAGTAATATAAGCTGCATAGAAGTAACTCCCAGGGTTTGAATGTAACAGGGTAATAGGTTCTACCTCAACAACTACTTCCCAACCCACATGTTAATGACATCCTAATCATGCAATGTGTGAGGATTGGAACTAATGCATAAAAAATGGGTGATAAAAGGGATATGATCAAAGTGTTACTTGCCTTGCTGACGGTCTGCGAAACCTAGGGACTCGTAGTAGCATGCTTCACACTCCGGGTGTTCTATCGCAAACAAACAATAACATACATAAGCAACAAGCAAGATATGCACAAGCAAAACTCAAATAAAAGAGATTGACCAGAAGGTTCAACTTAAGAACTCCGGTTCACAAAAAGAATCAAATCAAACGGAGCAACGAAACTCAAACGGCGAAAAAGAGAAGCTTCATTTACTAATCTGAACCTAGGTCAAATTTTACAGTAGAAAAAACTTATTTGAGTTGGTTAAACGGAAAGAGGGTTTCGAGACGAAGATCTAGGCGCTTGAATCGCCTGATTCCGACTAACGAGCGAAAAGATAGAAGAAACTAAGATCGGATCAGAAATCGCGATCGAGAAAAACTCGCGGAATAGATTCGATAAAAGAAATCTAATGAACAGACTAACGAACGAGCGTTCCTTAGCTGTAACTAACGGGCAAAAACCCGTTCCTTAAAATGAACGTACGGACGAACGTCCGCTGACTAGAAGAACCGAGAAAAACCGGCGATCCAAAAAAACCGAATCTAGGGTTTTCTAAAAACCGAACGGTTTTAGAAAGAAAAACCGGCGGCGGATCTGGCGGCTACCTCCGGCGGGGCTCTGGCGAGGAGAGGGCGGTGGCTCGCGGCGGACGGCGCGGGCGGCGCGGGCGGCG
>NC_041380.1:368655554-368672165 GCF_002162155.2 Triticum dicoccoides | reverse complement strand
GGCGGCGGCGGTGGTGGTGGGGGGCTCGGCGGCGGGCTTTAAAGGGGGGGCGGAGGTTGCTTGGGCGAGGGGGCGCCTGAGGAGAAGTCCGAGCCGGACTCTACTTGGCATCCATGCCGGGCACGGCGGCACGGGCGAGGGAGGCGGTGGCGCGGGCGGGCCGGCCTGGCTCGGCTGGGCCTTAGGCCTAGTCGGGCGCGGGAACTTTTTTTTAAAACAAATTTTCGCCGACCGAAATAAAATCCTAGAAAAATAAATAAAAATCTAAAAATGCCAAAACAAATTTTCACCGTCTAAATAAAATATTTAGAACGGGATGGACATTTTTTTGGCCCTAAAATGCAATTTTGAAAACGTACAATTTTTCTAATGCAAATAAAATTCGAATAAAATCAAATAAAATCAAATAAATGATTTTAATATTTTTCCTCGAATATTTCAATTGTTTTGGAGAAGTCATATTATCTCCTCTCATGTGTTTTAATGTGAAATATTTCCGGAGAGAAAAATAATTAAAATCAAAAATCCTCGTTTCAATATTTGATAAAAATCAAATACGACAACAGGGAAATCCCCAACTCTCTCCGAGGGTCCTTGAGTTGCTTAGGATTTTTTGAGGATCGCGAGACAAAAAGCAAATGAAATATGATATGCATGGATGACTATGTATAACATTCCAAATTGAAAATTTGGGATGTTACACTCTGTTTGTCTATGTATTCACACATGTACTAAGTTTCCGGTTAATACAATTCTAGCATGAATAATAAACATTTATCATGATATAAGGAAATATAAATAACAACTTTATTATTGCCTCTAGGGAATATTTCCTTCAGTCTCCCACTTGCACTAGAGTCAATAATCTAGATTACATTGTAATGATTCTAACACCCATGGAGTCTTGGTGCAGATCATGTTTTGCTCGTGAGAGAGGCTTAGTCAATGGGTCTGCAACATTCAGATCCGTATGTATCCTGCATATCTCTATGTCTCCCTCCTTGACTTGATCGCGGATGGAATTGAAGCATCTCTTGATGTGCTTGGTTCTCTTGTGAAATCTGGATTCCTTTGCCAAGGCAATTGCACTAGTATTGTCACAAAAGATTTTCATTGGACCCTATGCACTAGGTATGACACCTAGATTGGATATGAACTCCTTCATCCAGACTCCTTCATTTGCTGCTTCCGAAGCAGCAATGTATCCGCTTCACACGTAGATCTCGCCACGATGGTCTGCTTGGAACTGCACCAACTGACAGCTCCACCATTCAATATAAATACGTATCTGGTTTGTCACTTAGAGTCATCCGGATCAGTGTCAAAGCTCACATCGATGTAACCGTTTATGACGAGCTCTTTGTCACCTCCATAAACGAGAAACATATCCTTAGTCCTTTTTAGGTATTTCAGGATATTCTTGACCGCTGTCCAGTGATCCACTCCTGGATTACTTTGGTACCTCCCTGATAAACTAATAGAAAGGCGCACATCAGGTCTGGTACACATCATTGCATACATGATATAACCTATGGCTGAAGCATAGGGAATGACTTTCTAAAAGTGCAACTATCCTTGGGTGGTTTTGGTAATTCCTAACAACATATAGCCCATTGAGCTAATGCTATTTCAAGATAAATATTTCAGGAAAGCTCAATGTTTGGCATGGCATGGACTAAAAAGTGGACCCCTCAAAATACTAAGAACACATGTTGGCTCAAGCTCAAGACTCTACATTTTACTTTTAGTGATCCAAGATCACATTGAGTCCGTAGGAAAAGCCAATACTATTAAAACGGGATGAGGTGTTGCTTAATGAGTTACTTGCTCAAAATGCTTAGTGATATGCTCCAAAGCCCTCAACTACTTTCTCATATCCACATATGTCCCAAACCAAAATTCAAACTCGGCCCCACCGAAATTTCCTACCCGGCGCCACCGAGTTCACTTGACATAGGCACTGCCACAAACCCTAGTCATTTCGGTCTCACCGATAGGGTTCTCGGTCTCACCGAGATGGGGTTGCAAACTCTCTGTTTCCCTTCGTAACATTTCTGTCCAACCGAGATGAGTGCTCGGTCCCACTAAGATTGCAATGTGAAATCTTTGTTTCCCCTTCGTAACGTTTTGGTCTAACCAAGATGAGCGAATCGGTCCCATTGAGTTTGCCTGACCAACTCTCTGTTTGCCTATTACCAGAATCGGTCCCACCGAGTTTGTGTAATCGGTCTCACTGAGATTATGTTATGACCTAACCCTAATGGAATCGGTCCCACCTAGTTGACATGTTGGTCCCACCGAAAATCCTAACATTCACATTTTGAACTAAAATCAATCTGATCGAGTTTCATGATTTGGTCCCACCGAGTTTGATGATTTGTGTGTAACAGTTAGATTTTGTGTGGAGGCTATATATACCCCTCCACTCACTCTTAATTCATGGAGAGAACCATCAGAACATGCCTACAGTTCCAACATACATTTTCTGAGAGAGAACCACCTACACTTGTGTTGAGGTCAAGATATTCCATTCCAACCACATAAATCTTGATCTCTAGCCTTCCCCAAGTTGCTTTCCACTCAAACCCTCTTTCCACCAAATCCAATCCTATGAGAGAGAGCTGAGTGTTGGGGAGACTATCATTTGAAGCACAAGAGCAAGGAGTTCATCATCAACACACCATCTATTACCTTTTGGAGAGTGGTGTCTCCTAGATTGGTTAGGTGTCACTTGGGAGCCTCCATCAAGATTGTGGAGTTGAACCAAGGAGTTTGTATGGGCAAGGAGATCACCTACTTCGTGAAGATCTACCATAGTGAGGCAAGTCCTTCGTGGGCGATGGCCATGGTGGGATAGACAAGGTTTCTTCTTCGTGGACCCTTTGTGGGTGGATCCCTCCGTGGAATCACGCAACCGTTACCCTTTGTGAGTTGAAGTCTCCATCAACGTGGATGTACGATAACACCACCTATCGGAACCACACCAAAAATCTCCGTGTCTACATTGCGTTTGCTCCTTCAAACTCCTCCCTTTACCTTCATATGCAATTGTTTTACATTACGCTGCTATACTCTTAGAATTGCATGTGTAGGTTGATTACTTGACTTGTGCTAAGTTGTTAAAATCTACCAAGACTTAAATTTGGGAAAAGGCTAGATTTTTATTTGGTTAAGTAGTCTAATCACCCCCCCCTCTAGACATACTTTCGATCCTACAAGTGGTATTAGAGCTTTGGTCTCCATTTGCCTTGATTTCCATAGCTTTTGGCCTTGGTTTCACAACCTAGGAGAGTATGGCGTCTAGCGAGGGAAATTACTACCGTAGAGGTCCTTACTTTCATGATACTAATTTTGCTAGTTCGAAGCATAAGATGAAAATGCATATTCTTGGACATAACCCTGCCATTTGGGCTATTGTGTGTATTGGCTTGCAAGGTGAATTCTTGGATGGGAGAGAACTGAACTTTGAAGCTACCGCGGAAGAGTTGAAGATGCTTCAATACAACGCTCAAGCTTGTGATATTCTCTTTAACGGATTGTGCCCCGAAGAATTCAACAAAATCAGCCGTCTTGAGAATGCTAAGGAAATTTGGGATACTTTGATTGATATGCACGAAGGTACCGACTCCGTCAAGGAATCCAAATTGGATGTGCTTCAAAGTCAACTTGAAAAGTTCAAAATGAAGGATGGTGAAGGTGTCGCTGAAATGTACTCTAGGCTTGCTCTCATCACAAATGAGATTACCGGCTTAGGAAGTGAATAGATGACCGATAGATTCATCATCAAGAAGATCCTAAGAGCCTTGGATGGAAAATATGATACCGTGTGCACATTGATCCAAATGATGCCCAATTACAAAGATCTCAAGCCAACGGAAGTCATTGGAAGAATTATTGCTCATGAGATGTCACTTAAGGATAAGGAAGAGCTCCACAACAAGTCAAGTGGTGCTTACAAAGCCTCATGTGATGCTCCCACATCATCAAGCGATAAAAAAACCTTCAATGAAGAATTGAGCTTAATGGTGAAGAACTTCAACAAGTTCTGCAAGAGTTGAAGCAAGGAAAGAAGTTCCAAGTCAAGGTCCTACAATGACAAAATATCTTCAAGTCGTGAACATAATTGCTACAATTGTGGAAGACCCGGACACTACTCCAATGAGTGTACGGCTCCCTACAAAAGAAGAGAAGATTCTCCCAAAATAAGAAGTAGGAGAGAAGAATCACCACCAAGAGAGAGAAGGAGTAGAGACGATCGTTATGAACGAAGAACATCATGGAGAAGCAAGGATTCGGAAAGGAGAGACAAGTCATCAAGGAGCTACACAAAACGAAGACATCAAGCTCATGTTGGTGAATGGGTATCCGGCTCTGACTCTGACAATCACTCCGAGAGAAGTTATCACTCTGACTCCGAATATACTCAAAATGAAGGTGTTGCCGGTCTAGCACTTGTGTCAACCAACTCCTACGACATATTTGACTCACAAAATGAAGGAATTGGAAGATGCTTCATGGCTAAAGGCCCAAAGGTATCACACCCCGAGTATGTTGATTTCAATAGTGATGAAGATGATTTGCGAGGTGATGATGATTTACTTGTTGACAACTCTAGTTATGAAAACTATGATGTACTTGCTATTAATCATGCTAATCAAGATAAAATGAATGACAATGATAAGAGGGAGATTGAGCGTCTAACTAAAGAACTAAACACTCTTAAGTTAGCTCATGAAACTACCTTGGAAGATCATCGAGAACTTTCAAAGACTCATGAAAAGCTACGCTTTGAAAAGCTCAACATTGAGAAAGAGCATGAGTTCTTAAAGGCAATCAATGATGATCTTCGCAAGAAAACTTCTTCTTACATTGCCAAGCGTTTACTCTTGTCTACTTACATGCCTCAAGTTAAATCTGGCAACAAGAGTAAGAAAGATCCTTCTTCTAGTAGTAACAATAATCATGGTAAAACCAATGTTGTTGCTTCTAGTAGTTCTCTTGATTCCATTAATTATTATCTTACCCAAGTAACACTTGAGCAAGAAAATAGCTTATTGAAGGGAATTATAGAGAAAGGTGTTTACAAGAGTCTTGTCGGAAGTAAGCAATTTGAGGAAATTGTACGCAAGCAAGGAAGACACCGGAAGAATCAAGGTGTTGGTTTTGAACGAAAGTTCAATGACAATGGAGTTGAGTGGGAAGAAGATCAATACCCCAAGACGGAGTTTGTTCCTCAACAAGAGAAGTATGATCCCACTTCCTTCCAAGGAACACAAGCTCAAGATGATCTTCCACCACAAGACCACAAGCTAAAGGGCAAGGACAAGCTTCAAGAGGAGATTGATGCATTTGAAGAAGCCCCTAAGGCATTGGTCAAGTGGGTTCCCAAGACTACATCAAGTTCTACTTCATCAAGTATGACTACAACTCCAAGGATTACCATCAAGATGGTGTGGATCCCTAAGAAGAAGAACTAGAGAGTTCTTGAGGGTGACTCCGCCAACATACTTCACTCATATCATTTTGGCAAGGACAAGTGCAAACAACTTCCATATCTTGCACTAGTTCAAGGAGTCACAAACCCTCTTGTTGGTAAGACAAGGGACAAGGTAACCTAATGCATTAATGGACATCATCTCATGTGAATATCACTCTATGTCTATGTATATCCTTGTTTGTTCCTTGTGGGACTAACCCGTGTACGTATTGAAAGTGCAACTCACTCCAAAGGATTGCTCCGAATGATCTACATCAACTTTGAGCACCTACATCTTCAACACCTACATGAAGTCATCATCGACAAAACCCAAGGTTAGTTCATCCCTCCTAGGGGGGATATCACATCTAGGGGAGCTTTAATCTAATCAATTGAGCTAAAGCAACTCTAACGATCTGAACACAACAGTGCATTACATAAAAGTGGTAACCCCACTCGTGCTTAAGCGATGAGTATGACCTATGATCAAATGTTGTCATTTGACTCCTCAGTCAATATACTCACATATAGATGACCTAGTAATCGCCAAATTGCTTGATAGATGCTAGAGTGATTGTGCATGCTTTGCCACATATTTCATTTGCCATCTTATTGTGTGAGCATGTTGGTTGCATATTTTACTCATTCGAGGACATCCATTTGTTGCTTTGATTGTTTCGCTTTTTCTCTTTTGCCAAATGGATGGACAAGAATGCCTAAGAACCTCCTCTAGCTATCTATGCTTTTCTCGTCCCAAACTCTATTCAAGCTACATCACAAAGTTTGATCAAGTCAAATTCGAACCACTCTGTGTGAGGAGCACTCGGAGTCCCCGATTCGTCATAGACTTAAACTTCCAAAACCTCTTTGTGCATTTCGGTATGACCGAGTCATCCATTTTGGTCACATCGAGATCACTAAGTTGATCTAGTTTTCAATCTCGGTGCAACCGATTTGAACTTTTTGGTCACACCGAGTTGCAGTAACCGCTTGCGACTCTGCATCTCGGTGCCACCGAGTTGTTCCACTTGGTCACACCGGCAGGGTCGGGATATATATACCCACGGGTGAGATTTTGGAAATTTCTTCAAACTCCTCAGCCCGGGCGTGTGTCCTGCTCTTCCTCCTCGAGTCTCGGATCATCTCCTCGCCGCCAGCGACCTCCCGCCACTGGTCTCTGTCGCCGTTAACGGAAATTTGCTCCGCCGTTGTCGCTGTAGCAAACTCTCGCCGAATTAGGGTATGGGTTCGACCCTTGTGCTCTTCTTTTACCTCTGATTCATAGCACATTGTTTTTCCATGATCCTTACCACGTATGCAAACACTCTATCTACTGAAAACATCCTTTAGGTTATATTTGATTTGAAAATTTAGGGTTAGGTCTCCGCCGAACTCATCTCGGACCGACCGAGTTGTAGAAATTGGTCTCACCGATTTGGCTTAGTCCATAGCACTTGCAATTTTCGGTCTGTCCGAAAAATGCAAATTGGTGTGACCGAGTTCGATTCTCTGTGAAACCCTAGCATTCTCGGTGCTACCGAACTGTGACTCGGTCTGACCGAGTTCACTAGTTTAGTTTCCAAAAGCTGCTTTGGTATCACCGAGTTTACAAATCGGTAGCTCTGAAATACTTTCTATGGAGAACTAAAACTAAGTTTTTGAGTCATCTGTTTTGCAAAAACTCCGCACTTTGTGATGCTCATCCACTCTATCTCATCTAAATCTATTCACAGGGTCTGCTGTTAGTGAGTTTCCAGAGATGTCTGATCAAAGTGACAGTCAAAACAGGTCTGAGGAACATGTGCAGCTGAGTGAGGGTTCAGATCCCTCGAGCACTTCTAATGATGGCAGCAGGAGCACTCCCAGCAACTTGCCAAAGGCAGCCACCAGATCTAGGAAGAAGAGAACCTCGGAATCTGAGGATGAGGATTATGTTGCCACTGAGGAGGAAGTAGCTCCAAGAAGAAGGTGCTGAAAAAGGAGTATGGCACAGCTTCTACAGTTAAGCCAGGAACGAATAAGAAGGCTCCAGCAAAGAGAATTCCTATGTCTAAGGCCAGAGCCTCTACTCAAGAGACAATGGAGTTCACTCTTGAACCCAAAGAAGCTGGAGAGGGAAAGAAGAGAAAGGAAATGGTCAAGAAGACCATTGCCAGAGTCATTGGCAAGCCCTCCATGATGAAAGATCCCTCTGAAGATGAAGAAGAGGAAGAGGATGCTGCACCAGCACCCAAAGCTCATAAGCTTATGGGAGATGCTATAAAGTCAGGGACTGCTCCATCAAAGCCCAAGACAGCTCCCAAAGCTCAAGCTCAGAAGCCTCCTAAGCCTAAGAGGAACACCAGAACTATACCTGCTGAAGAAAATAACAAGGCCCCAGTGCCTGAAACTGAAGAAGAAGAAGAAGAAGAAGAAGAAGAAGAAGAAGAAGATGAGTCTCTTATTTTGAGAAATTGAAGCCCAAGATTCTAGACCACAATGATACTCATCCAGTACCTGAAGACATGCACATCAGAAAAGATGCTGGACTGAGATTATGGAGAAAGTCTGATCCTTATGTTGTGAGGAGAAGGACTGCAGTTGACTACAGATTTCACATAAAGGAACAGCAAGACTTTTATGAAACTATCCTGCTTGACAAGAAGCCCATTGTGAGTGACATGAAATGGGTTGATTGGGAATTCATCCAGGAGAATGAAGATCACTTCCCAGGGGTTTATGACAGCTTCAAAGCATGTGGAGTAGATGAGTTTGTTGGACAGAAGCTCACAAAATGGAATGATGAGCTGATCATGCAGTTTTACTCCACTGCTCACTTTTACCCAGATGGGAAGATCATATGGATGTCAGAAGGTACTAGGTACCAGTCCACTATTGAAGAATGGACCAAGATGATAAATGCCCCAGAGGAACATGAGGATGACTTGGATGTGTATGCCAAAAAGAAGAAGGACGACAACACTATGGCTAACATGTACAAGGAGATCCCAGATAAAGCTTTAGAGACTCACAAGCTTGGATCTGTACATTTCTTGTTGTCTGGTCTGCCTACTATCAACTGGATCCTAAGGCATACTCTGCTACCCAAGTCAGGAGTTCACCTGATGACCAGAGGGCACTCTATCAACCTACTACAGCTTTTTGATGTCCCTCAGAAGTTCAAGGTCATGAGTCTGATTGTAGAGACAATCAAGAGGACTGCTGCTGACCAGAAGAGAAGCTGTGGGTATGCTCCACACATCCAGGAGCTCATCAACCCCAAGATGGGCACATGAACATATCTGTTGGATAAGGAGCATCTACCCCTGCGTCCTGAATTTGGAGACAACACAATTGTGATGAATGAGGAGGAACCATCATCAGTTCAAGCACAGGAGAAGAGAGCCAAAGCTAAGGCCGAGAAAGCTGCAAGGATGCCAAGTGCATAAGAAGCATCTCAGGTGTTCCTCAAGTCAAAACAAGATCGACTAGGCTATCTGATTCAAGCTACACTAATGATTGAGAAGGGCTTGGCCACCCTGACTCAGAATCAGGGAAGCCTGCAGAGGATTGTTGAGATAAAATTCTATGATCTTGACCTCAAGGTAACTGAGATTACAGACTGTCATTGAGCAACTTCAGGAGGAAGCAGAAGAGAGGAGAGGGGAGGCAACTACTGATGCATTTTAGCGAGTGCCAAGGAGTCAGAGGTCTGCTGCCGTACTAGTGACAGATTCTAGAGCTATAGCATCAGCACCAGCAGCTACAGCTCCAGTGCCACCTCCAGCAGCCACTCCATCAGCTCCAACTACATCGACAGATGCCTTCTTCCTTGGAGTTCTCTCTACACCACCTCCCGAAGACCAAACCTGAGAGACGCATATCACTATGCATATTTGAACTTTTTGGTAACGGTTGCCAAAGGGGGAGAAATATGTATAGATCATAGGCTTTGAGAGAGTGTTTTGCTTCTTGTCCTTTGGTTGAACTTTTTATTGTGTGAGATACTTTATGTCCTTGTGTGAGATACTTGTGTGATCATGTGATTGATCATTTTCTACCTTAATGCTTGTTTAGATGATACTATCTTTTATATCCATATATGATCATTCACTTGCTTGGTGATGAGTGCATGCTTTTGATTTCTATCATTTTGAGCGCTCCACCAAGATGTATGTGACATGGAAGAGTAACCCATTATCCTAATCGATTGTGCATTTGCATTCAAAAGAAAATTTTAAATAATGCACAAATTTAGGGGGAGCTCTTGCTTATCACATACTTCTCAAAGCGGCGATGTTTTTCAATCTTATTACCATCTATCGAAGCTTTGATCTATATGTTGTCATCAATTACCAAAAAGGGGGAGATTGAAAGTGCAACTATCCCTGTGTGGTTTTGGTAATTCCTAACAACATATAGCCCATTGAGCTAATGCTATTTCAAGATAAATATTTCAGGAAAGCTCAATGTTTAGCATGGCATGGATTATAAAATGGACCCCTCAAAATACTAAGAACACATGTTGGCTCAAGCTCAAGACTCTACATTTTACTTTTAGTGATCCAAGATCACATTGAGTCCATAGGAAAAGCCAATACTATTAAAAGGGGATGAGGTGTTGCTTAATGAGTTAGTTTCTCAAAATTCTTAGTGATATGCTGCAAAGCCCTCAACTACTTTCTCATATCCACAATGTCTCAAACCAAAAGTCAAACTCGGCCCCACCGAAATTTCCTACCCGGCGCCACCGAGTTCACTTGACATAGCCACTGCCACAAACCCTAGTCATTTCGGTCTCACCGATAGGGATCTCGGTCTCACCGAGATGGGATTGCAAACTCTCTGTTTCCCTTCAAAACGTTTTGGTCCAAGCGAGATGAGCGATTGGTCCCACCGAGATTGCAATGCAAACTCTCTGTTTCCCCTTCGTAACATTTCGGTCTAACCGAGATGAGCGAATCGGTCCCATCGAGTTTGCCTGACCAACTCTCTGTTTGCCTATTACCAAAATCGGTCCCATCGAGTTTGTGTAATCGGTCTCACCGATATTACGTTATGCCCTAACCCTAATGGAATTGGTCCCACTGAATTGACATGTCGGTCCCACCAAAAATCCTAACGTTCAGATTTTGAACTAAATCGGTCTGACCGAGTTTCATGATTCAGTCCCACCGAGTTTGGTGATTTGTGTGTAATGGTTAGATTTTGTGTGGATGTATATATACCCCTCCACCCACTCTTCATTCATGGAGAGAGTCATCAGAACATGCCTACACTTCCAACATACATTTTATGAGAGAGAACCACCTACACTTGTGTTGAGGTCAAGATATTCCGTTCCAACCACATAAATCTTGATCTCTAGCCTTCCCCAAGTTGCTTTCCACTCAAACCCTCTTTCCACTAAATCCAATCCTATGAGAGAGAGCTGAGTGTTGGGGAGACTATCATTTGAAGCACAAGAGCGAGGAGTTCATCATCAACACACCATCTATTACCTTTTGGAGAGTGGTGTCTCCTAGATTGATTAGGTGTCACTTGGGAGCCTCCGTCAAGATTGTGGAGTTGAACCAAGGAGTTTGTACGGGCAAGGAGATCACCTACTTCATGAAGATCTACCATAGTGAGGCAAGTGCTTCGTGGGCGATGGCCATGGTGGGATAGACAAGGCTGCTTCTTCATGGCCCCTTCGTGGTGGAGCCCTCCGTGGACTCGTGCAACCGTTACCCTTCATGGGTTGAAGTCTCCATCAACGTGGATGTAAGATAGCACCACCTATCGGAACCACGCCAAAAACCTCCGTGTCTACATTGCGTTTCCTCCTTCAAACTCCTCCCTTTACCTTCATATGCAATTGTTTTATATTCCGCTGCTATACTCTTAGAATTGCATGTGTAGGTTGATTACTTGACTTGTGCTAACTTGTTAAAATCTGCCAAGACTTAAAATTGGGAAAAGGCTAGATTTTTATTTGGTCAAGTAGTCTAATCACCCCCCCTCTAGACATACTTTGGATCCTACACTTTCATTTTCTCTCTATCTTCTGTAGTGGTCGGGCATTGAGTTTGACTCAACTTCACACCTTGTAACACATGCAAAAACCCTTTCTTTGCTTGATCCATTTTGAACTTCTTCAAAAATTTATCAAGGTATGTGCTTTGTGAAAGTCCAATTAAGCGTCTTGATCTATCTCTATAGATCTTGATGCCCAATATATAAGCAGCTTCACCAAGGTCTTTCATTGAAAAAATCTTATTCAAGTATCCTTTTGTGTTATTCAGAAATTTAGTATCATTTACGATCGACAATATGTCATCCACATATAATATCAGAAAGGCTATAGAGCTCCCACTCACTTTCTTGTATATACAGGCTTCTCCAAAAGTCTGTACAAAACCATATGCTTTGATCACACTATCAAAGCATATATTCCAACTTCGAGATGCTTGCACCAGTCCATAAATGGATCGTTGGAGCTTACACACTTTGTTAGCACCTTTGGGATCAAAAAAAACCTTCTGGTTGCATCATATGCAACTCTTCTTTAAGATATCCATTAAGGAATGCAGTTTTGACATCCATTTTCCAAATTTCATAATCATAAAATATGGCAATTGCTAACATGACTTGGAAGGACTTAAGCATCTCTACAGGTGAGAAGGTCTCATCGTAGTCAACTCCTTGAACTTGCCGAAAACCATTTGCAACAAGTCGATCTTTGTAGATAGTAACATTACCGTCAGTGTCAGTCTTCTTCTTGAAGATCCATTTATTCTCTATGGCTTGCTGATCATTGGGCAAGTCAACCAAAGTCCATACTTTGTTCTCATACATGGATCCCATCTCAGATTTCATGGCCTCAAGCCATTTTGCGGAATCTGGGCTCATCATCGCTTCAACATAGTTCATAGGTTCCTCATGGTCAAGTAACATGACCTCCAGAACAGGATTACCGTACCACTTTGTTGTAGATCTTACTCTGGTTGACCTACGAGGTTCGGTAGTAACTTGATCAGAAGTTTCATGATCATCATCATTAGCTTCCTCACTAATTGGTGTAGAAATCACTGGAATTGATTTCTGTGATGAACTACTTTCCAATAAGGGAGCACGTACAATTACCTCATCAAGTTCTACTTTCCTGCCACTCACTTCTTTCGAGAGAAACTCTTCTCTAGAAAGGATCCATTCTTAGCAACAAATATTTTGCCTTCAGATCTGTGATAGAAGGTGTACCCAACAGTCTCCTTTGGGTATCCTATGAAGACACATTTCTCCGATTTGGGTTCGAGCTTATCAGGTTGAAGCTTTTCACATAAGCATCGCAGCCCCAAACTTTAAGAAATGACAACTTGGGTTTCTTGCTAAACCACGGTTCATATGGTGTCGTCTCAATGGATTTTGATGGTGCCCTATTTAACGTGAATGCAGCCGTCTCTAAAGCATAACCCCAAAATGATAGCGGTAAATCAGTAAGAGACATCATAGATCGCACCATATCTAATAAAGTGCGGTTACGACGTTCAGACACACCATTACGCTATGGTGTTCCAGGTGGCGTGAGTTGGGAAACTATTCTACATTGTTTCAAATGAAGACCAAATTCATAACTCAAATATTCACCTCCATGATCAGATTGTAGAAACTTAATTTTCTTGTTACGATGATTTCCCACTTCACTCTGAAATTCTTTGAACTTTTCAAATGTTTCAAACTTATGTTTCATAGAGTAGACATACCCATATCGGCTGAAATCATCTGTGAAGGTCATAAAATAACGATACGCGCCAGAAGCATCAACACTCATTGGACCGCATACATCAGTATGTATTATTTCCAATAAGTCTGTTGCTCGTTCCATTGTTCCGGAGAATGGAGTCTTAGTCATCTTGCCCATGAGGCATGGTTCACAATCATCAAGTGATTCATAATCAAGTTATTCCAAAAGCCCATTGGCATAGATGTTTCTTCATGCGCTTTACACCAATATGACCTAAACGGCAGTGCCACAAATAAGTTGCACTATCATTGTTAAACTTATATCTTTTTGGCTTCAATACTATGAATATATGTATCATTACTATCAAGATTTAGTAAAAATAGACCACTCATCAAGGGTGCATGACCATAAAAGATATTACTCATATAAATAGAACAACCATTATTCTCTAAATGAATAACCATCTCGCATCAAACAAGATCCAGATATAATGTTCATGCTTAACGCTGGCACCAAATAACAATTATTCAGGTCTAAAACTAATCCTGAAGGTAGATGTAGAGGTAGCATGCCGACGGAGATCACAACGACTTTGGAACCATTTCCCACGCGCATCATCACCTCATCTTTAGCCAATCTTTGCTTAATCCATAGCCCCTGTTTCGAGTTGCAAATATTAGCAACAGAACTAGTATCAAATACCCAGGCGCTACTGCAAGCATTAGTAAGGTACACATCAATAACATATATATCAAATATACATTTCACTTTGCCATCCTTCTTATCCGCCAAATACTTGGGGCAGTTCCGCTTCTAGTGACCATTCCCTTTGCAGTAGCAGCACTCAGTCTTAGGCTTAGGTCCAGACTTGGGCTTCTTCACTTGAGCAGCAACTTTCTTGTCGTTCTTCTTGAAATTCCCCTTCTTCCCTTTTCCCTTCTTCTTGAAACTGGTGGTCTTGTTGACCATCAACACTTGATGCTCCTTCTTGATTTCTACCTCCGCAACCTTTAGCATCACGAAGAGCTTGGGAATTGTCTTATCCATCCCTTGCATATTATAGTTCATCACGAAGCTTTTGTAGCTTGGTGGCAGTGATTGAAGAACTCTGTCAATGACACTATCAACCAGAAGATTAACTCCCAGCTGAGTCAAGTGATTGTGGTACCCAGACATTCTGAGTATGTGTTCACTGACAAAACTATTCTCCTCCATTTTGCAGCTGTAGAACTTATTGGAGACTTCATATCTCTCAATACGGGCATTTGCTTGAAATATTAACTTCAACTCCTGAAACATCTCATATGCTCCATGATGTTCAAAACGTCGCTGAAGTCCTGGTTCTAAGCCGTAAAGCATGGCACACTGAACTATCGAGTAGTCATCAGCTTTGCTCTGCCAGGTGTTCATAACATCTGGAGTTGCTCCTGCAGCGGGTTCGACACCAAGTGGTGCTTCCAGGACGTAATTCTTCTGTGCAGCAATGAGGATAATCCTCAAGTTACGGACCCAGTCCATGTAGTTGCTACCATCATATTTCAACTTAGCTTTATCTAGGAACACATTAAAATTCAACGGAACAACAACACGGGCCATTTCTCTACAATAACATAGACATGCAAAATACTATCATGTACTAAGTTCATGATAAATTAAAGTTCAATTGATCATATTAATTAAGAACTCCCACTTAGATAGACATCCCTCTAATCATCTAAGTGATCACGTGATCCGTATCAACTGAACCATGTCCAATCATCACGTGAGATGGAGTAGTTTTCAATGGTGAACATCACTATCTTGATCATATCTACTATATGATTCACGCTCGACCTTTTTGTCTCAGTGTTTTGAGGCCATGTCTTCATATGCTAGGCTCATCAAGTTTAACCCGAGTATTATGCTTGTGCAAAACTGGCTTGCACCTGTTGTATGTGAACGTAGAGGTTATCACACCCGATCATCGCGTGGTGTCTCGGCATGACAAACTGTAGCAACAATGCATACTTAGGGAGAACACTTATACCTTGAAATTTAGTGAGAGATCATCTTATAATGCTACCGTCGTACTAAGCAAAATATGATGCATAAAGGATAAACATCACATGCAATCAATATAAGTGATATGATATGGCCATCATCATCTTGTGCCTTTGATCTCCATCTCCAAAGCACCGTCATGATCACCATCGTCACCGGCTTGACACCTTGATCTCCATCGTAGCATCGTTGTCGTCTCGCCAACTATTGCTTCCACGACTATCACTATCGCTTTGTGATAAAGTAAAGCAATTGCATGGCGATTCCATTTCATATAATAAAGCGACAACCATATGGCTCCTGCCAGTTGCCGATAATTGTGTTACAAAACATGATCATCTCATATAACAATTCATATAATCACGTCTTGACCATATCACATCAAAACATGCCCTGCAAAAACAAGTTACACGTCCTCTACTTTGTTGTTGCAAATTTGACGTGGCTGCTACGGGCTTCTAGCAAGAACCGTTCTTACCTAGGCATCAAAACCACAACATGGTATAGTGATTGCTTTTTGATCTTCAGAAAGAACCATGTTCATTGAATCTGATTCAACTAAAGTTGGAGAAATTGACACCCGCCAGTCACCCGTGTGCAAAGCACGTCGGTAGAACCAGTCTCATGAACACGGTCATGTAATGTTGGTCTGGGCCGCTTCATCCAACAATACCGCTGAATCAAGAAACAAATAGTGACGGCAAGCAATATGTATATACCCACTCCCACAACTCCTTTGTGTTCTACTCGTGCATATAACATCTATGCATAGACCTAGCTCTGATACCACTGTTGGGGAACATAGTATTTCAAAAAAAATCCTATGATCATGCAAGATCTATCTAGGAGATGCGTAGCAATGAGAGGGGAGAGTGTGTCTACGTACCCTCGTAGACCGAAAGCAGAAGCGTTGAGTAATGCGGTTGATGTAGTCGAACGTCTTCGCGATCCAACCGATCAAGTACCGAACGCACAACACCTCCGTGATCTGCACACGTTCAGCTCACTGATGTCCCTCGAACTCTAGATCCAGCTAAGGCCGAGGGAGATTTTCGTCAGCACGATGGCGTGTTGATGGTGATGATGAAGTTATTGATATGTCTCCAACGTATCTATAATTTTTTATTGCTCCATGCTATATTATCTACCGTTTTGGGCATTATTGGGCTTTATTATCCACTTTTATATTATTTTTGGGACTAACCTATTAACCGGAGGCCCAGCCCAGAATTGTTGTTTTTTGCCTGTTTTAGGGTTTCGAAGAAAAGGAATATTAAACGGAGTCCAAACGGAATGAAACCTTTGGGAACGTGATTTTCTCAATGAACAAGACCTAGGAGACTTGGACCCTACATCAAGACACAAAAGAGGAGGCCATGAGGTAGGGGGCGCG
>NC_041380.1:368548371-368655448 GCF_002162155.2 Triticum dicoccoides | reverse complement strand
CCTATTGCTCCACCGTCGTACTCCTTCCTCCTATATATACCTATGTACCCCCAAACGATCAGATACGGAGCCAAAACCCTAATTCCACCACCGCAACTTTCTGTATCCACGAGATCCCATCTTGGGGCCTGTTCTGGAGCTCCGCCGGAGGGGGCATCGATCACGGAGGGCTTCTACATCAACACCATACCCAATCCGATGAAGTGTGAGTAGTTTACCTCAGACCTACGGGTCCATAGTTAGTAGCTAGATGGCTTCTTCTCTCTTTTTGGATCTCAATACCATGTTCTCCCCCTCTCTTGTGGAGATCTATTTGATGTAATCTTCTTTTTGTGGTGTGTTTGTTGAGACCGATGAATTGTGGGTTTATGATCAAGTCTATCTATGAACAATATTTGAATCTTCTCTGAATTCTTTTATGTATGATTGGTTATCTTTGCAAGTCTCTTCGAATTATCAGTTTGCTTTGGCCTACTAGATTGATCTTTCTTGCAATGGGAGAAGTGCTTAGCTTTGGGTTCAATCTTACGGTGTCCTTTCCCAGTGACAGTAGGGCAGCAAGGCACGTATTGTATTGTTACCATCGAGGATAACAAGATGGGGTTTTCATCATATTGCATGAGTTTATCCCTCTACATCATGTCATCTTTCTTAAAGCGTTACTCTGTTTTCATTAACTTAATACTCTAGATGCATGCTGAATAGCGGTCGATGAGTGGAGTAATAGTAGTAGATGCAGGCAGGAGTCGGTCTACTTGTCTCAGACGTGATGCCTATATACATGATCATACCTAGATATTCTCATAACTATGCTCAATTCTGTCAATTGCTCAACAGTAATTTGGTCACCCACCATAGAATACTTATGCTCTCGAGAGAAGCCACTAGTGAAACCTATGGCCCCCGGATCTATCTTCATCGTATTAATCTACCAATACTTAGTTATTTCCTCTTGCTTTTACTTTGCTTTTATTTTACTTTGCATCTTTATCATAAAAATACCAAAATTATTATCTTATCATATCTATCAGATCTCACTCTCGTAAGTGGCCGTGTAGGGATTGAAACCCCTTAACGCGTTGGTTGCGAGGATTTATTTGTTTTGTGTAGGTACGAGGGACTCGCACGTAGCCTCCTACTGGATTGATACCTTGGTTCTCAAAAGCTGAGGGAAATACTTACGCTACTTTGCTGCATCATCCCTTCCTCTTCGGGGAAAACCAACGCAGTGCTCAAGAGGTAGCAAGAAGGTTTTCTGGCGCCGTTGCCGGGGAGGTCTATGCAAAAGTCAACATACCAAGTACCCATCACATACGCTTATCTCCCGCATTACATTATTTGCCATTTGCCTCTCATTTTCCTCTCCCCCACTTCACCCTTGCCGTTTTATTCGCCCTCTCTCTCTATCCTCCTTCTCTTTCCTGTTTGCCTCTTTTCCCCGCTTGCTTTTTGTTTGCTTGTGTGTTAGTTCGTTTGCTTGTCGCTATGGCTAGTCCCTTATCCACTCTGTTGTCCCCTGAGTTTGAAGTCTTTCACTTCAAACAAAGACTAGGAGAAAACTTAAAAGATGCCTGGTTGAGAATAATGGAGTCTTATCGTAATTGTACCTTTGAAGTGAACCTAAGAATTTTGCTTTGCAATTTTTATGTTGGATTAAATTTGTCTCATAGACAAATCTTGGATTGCGTTGCCAAAGGCAATTTTATTGAAATCGATCTCCATATTGCGCTTGAAGTTATAGAAGGTATAGTGGGAACACTACCTCATAAACCATAGAGAAGTTGGAATACAGTAGGTTTAACACCAATATAAATAAAGAATGAGTTCACTATAGTACCTTCAAGTGGTCTTTTGTTTTCTTTCACTAACGGAGCTCACGAGATTTTCTACTTTGAGTTTTGTGTTGTGAAGTTTTCAAGTTTTGGGTAAAGATTTGATGGATTATGGAACAAGGAGTGGCAAGAGCCTAAGCTTGGGGATGCCCATGGCACCCCCAAGATAATCTAAGGACACCTAAAAGCCAAAGCTTGGGGATGCCCCGGAAGGCATCCCCTCTTTCGTCTACTTCTATCGGTAACTTTACTTGGAGCTATATTTTTATTCACCATATGATATGTGTTTTGCTTGGAGTGTCTTGTATTATTTGAGTCTTTGCTTTTTAGTTTACCACAATCATATTTGTTGTACACACCTTTTGAGAGAGCCATACATGACTTGGAATTTGTTAGAATACTCTATGTGCTTCGCTTATATCTTTTGAGTTATATAGTTTTGCTCTAGTACTTCACTTATATCTTTTAGAGCACGGTGGTGGATTTGTTTTATAGAAACTATTGATCTCTCATGCTTCACTTAGATTATTTTGAGAGTCTTAATAGCATGGTAATTTGCTTAAAATCCTAATATGCTAGGTATTCAAGATTAGTAAAATTTTCTTATGAGTGTTTTGAATACTAAGAGAAGTTGGATGCTTGATGATTGTTTTGAGATATGGAGGTAATAATATCAAAGTCGTGCTAGTTGAGTAGTTGTGAAATTGAGAAATACTTGTGTTGAAGTTTGCAAGTCTCGTAGCATGCACGTATGGTAAACATTATGTAACAAATTTGAAACATGAGGTGTTATTTGATTGTCTTCCTTATGAGTGGCGGTCGGGGACGAGTGATGGTCTTTTCCTACCAATCTATCCCCCTAGGAGCATGCGCGTAGTGCCGAGGTTTTTGATGACTTGTAAATTTTTGCAATAAGTATGTGAGTTCTTTATGACTAATGTTGAGTCCATGGATTATACGCACTCTCACCCTTACATCCTTGCTAGCCTCTTCGGTACCGTGCATTGCCCTTTCTCACATTGAGAGTTGGCGCAAACTTCGCCGGTGCATCCAAACCCCGTGATATGATACGCTCTTTAACACATAAACCTCCTTATATCTTCCTCAAAACAGCCACCATACCTACCAATTATGGCATTTCCATAGCCATTCCGAGATATATTGCCATGCAACTTTCCACCATTCCGTTTATCATGACACATTCATCATTGTCATATTGCTTAGCATGATCATGTAGTTGACATAATATTTGTTGCAAAGCCACCATTCATAATTCTTTCATACATGTCACTCTTGGTCCATTGCATATCCCGGTACACCACCGGAGGCATTCATATAGAGTCATCTTTTGTTCTAGTATCGAGTTGTAATCATTGAGTTGTAAATAAATAGAAGTGTGATGATCATCATTTTCTAGAGCACTGTCCCAAGTGAGGAATTATAAAAAAAATAGAAAGTCCATATAAAAAAAGAGAAAGGCCAAATAAAAAATGAGAGAAAAAGAGAGAAGGGACAATGTTACTATCCTTTGCCACACTTGTGCTTCAAAGTAGCACCGTAATCTTCATGATAGAGAATCTCTTGTTTTGTCACTTTCATATACTAGTGGGAATTCTTCATTATAGAACTTGGCTTGTATATTCCAACAATGGGCCTCCTCAAGTGCCCTAGGTCTTTGTGAGCAAGCAAGTTGGATGCACACCCACTTAGTTTCTTTTGTTGAGCTTTCATACATTTATAGCTCTAGTGCATCCGTTGCATGGCAATCCCTACTCCTTGTATTAACATCAATCGATGGCCATCTCCATAGCCCATTGATTAGCCTCGTTGATGTGAGACTTTCTCCTTTTTTGTCTTCTCCACATAACCCCCCTCATTATATTCTATTCCACCCATAGTGCTATGTCCATGGCTCGCGCTCATATATTGCGTGAAAGTTTATAGGTTTGAGATTACTAAAGTATGAAACAATTTCTTGGCTTGTCATCGAGGTTGTGCATGATGAGAGCATTCTTGTGTGATGAAAATGAACCATGACTAAACTATATGATTTTGTAGGGATGAACTTTCTTTGGCCATGTTATTTTGAGAAGACATAATTGCTTAGTTAGTATGCTTGAAGTATTATTATTATGTCAATATGAACTTTTGTCTTGAATCTTTCGGATCTGAATATTCATGCCACAATTAAGAAGAATTACATCAAAATTATGCCAAGTAGCACTGCGCATCAAAAATTCTGTATTTATCATTTACCTACTCGAGGACGAGCAGGAATTAAGCTTGGGGATGCTTGATACATCTCCAACGTATCTATAATTTTTGATTGCTCCATGCTATATTATCTACTGTTTTGGACATTGTTGGGCTTTATTATCCACTTTTATATTAATTTTTGGGACTAACCTATTAACCGGAGGCCCAGCCCAGAATTGCTGTTTTTTTTGCCTATTTTAGGGTTTCGAAGAAAAGGAATATCAAACGGAGTCCAAACGGAATGAAACCTTCGGGAACGTGATTTTCTCAATGAACAAGACCCAGGAGACTTGGACCCTACGTCAAGATACAAAAGAGGAGGCCACAAGGTAGGGGCAGCGCCTACCCCCCCTCCCCCCCCCGCCCAGGCGCGCCCTCCACCCTCATGGGCCCCCTATTGCTCCACCGACGTACTCCTTCCTCCTATATATACCTACGTACCCCCAAACGACCAGATACGGAGCCAAAACCGTAATTCCACCGCTGCAACTTTCTGTATCCACGAGATCCCATCTTGGGGCCTGTTCCGGAGCTCCGTCGGAGGGGCATCGATCACGGAGGGCTTCTACATCAACACCATAGCCCCTCCGATGAAGTGTGAGTAGTTTACCTCAGACCTACGGGTCCATAGTTAGTAGCTAGATGGCTTCTTCTCTCTTTTTGGACCTCAATACAATGTTCTCCCCCTCTCTTGTGGAGATCTATTCGATGTAATCTTCTTTTTGGGGTGTGTTTGTTGAGACCGATGAATTGTGGGTTTATGATCAAGTCTATCTATGAACAATATTTGAATCTTCTCTGAATTCTTTTATGTATGATTGGTTATCTTTGCAAGTCTCTTCGAATTATCAGTTTGGTTTGGCCTAATAGATTGATCTTTCTTGCAAAGGGAGAAGCGCTTGGCTTTGGGTTCAATCTTGCGGTGTCCTTTCCCAGTGACAGTAGGGGCAGCAAGGCACGTATTGTATTGTTGCCATCGAGGATAACAAGATGGGGTTTTCATCATATTGCATGAGTTTATCCCTCTACATCATGTCATCTTGCTTAAAGCGTTACTCTGTTTTCATTAACTTAATACTCTAGATGCATGCTGCATAGCGGTCGATGAGTGGAGTAATAGTAGTAGATGCAGGCAGGAGTCGGTCTACTTGTCTCGGACATGATGCCTATATACATGATCATACCTAGATATTCTCATAACTATGCTCAATTCTGTCAATTGCTCAATAGTAATTTGTTCACCCACCGTAGAATACTTATGCTCTCGAGAGAAGCCACTAGTGAAACCTATGGCCCGCGGGTCTATCTTCATCATATTAATCTACCAATACTTAGTTATTTCCTCTTGCTTTTACTTTGCTTTTATTTTACTTTGAATTTTTATCATAAAAATACCAAAAATATTATCTTATCATATCTATCAGATCTCACTCTCGTAAGTGGCCGTGTAGGGATTGACAACCCCTTAACACGTTGGTTGCGACGATTTATTTGTTTTGTGCAGGCACGAGGGACTCGCGCGTAGCCTCCTACTGGATTGATACCTTGGTTCTCAAAAACTGAGGGAAATACTTACGCTACTTTGCTGCATCATCCCTTCCTCTTCGGGGAAAACCAACGCAGTGCTCAAGAGGTAGCAGTTATCGACGCAGGGCTTCGCCTAAGCACTACGACAATATGACCGAGGTGGAAACCTGTGGAGGGGGGCACCGCACGCAGCTAAGAAATCAACTTCTAAGTCTATGGGGTGCCCCCTTCCCCCGTATATAAAGGAGTGGATGAGGGGGCCGGCTGGCCTCATAGGGCGTGCCCCAAGGGGGAAATCCTACTCCTACTAGGAGTAGGTTCCCCCCTTTCCTAGTCCAAATAGGAGGGGAAGAAAAGGGAATAGGGGAAGAAGGAAAGGGGGGCTGGCCCCCTCCCCAATTCGGATTGGGCTTGGGGGGCGCGCCCCTCCTCTTGGCCGCCTCCTCCTCTCTTCCACTAAAGCCCATCAAGGCCCATTAACCCCCGGGGGGTTTCGATACCCCCCCCCCCCGGTACTCCAGAAAATGCCCGAACCTATCTGAAACCTTTTCGGTGTCCAAACATAACCTTCCAATATATGAATCTTCATGTCTTGACCATTTCGAGACTCCTCATCATATCCGTGATCACATTCTGGACTCTGAACAACCTTCGGTACATCAAATCACATAACTCACAATACATATCGTCATCGAACGTTAAGCGTGCGGACCCTACGGGTTCGAGAACTATGTAGACATGACCGAGACTCATCTCCGGTCAATAACAAATAGTGGAACCTAGATGCTCATATTGGTTCCTACATATTCTACGAAGATCTTTATCGGTCAAACCACATAACAACATACGTTGTTCCCTTTGTCGTCGGTATGTTACTTGCCCGAGATTCGATCGTCGGTATTATCATACCTAGTTCAATCTCGTTACCGGCAAGTCTCTTTACTCGTTCTGTAATGCAACATCCTGTAACTAACTCATTAGTCACATTGCTTGCAAGGCTTATAGTGATGTGCATTACCGAGAGGGCCCAGAGATACCCTCCGACAATCGGAGTGACAAATCCTAATCTCGATCTATGCCAACTCAAAAAACACCATCGGAGACAACTATAGAGCATCTTTATAATCACCCAGTTGCATTGTGACGTTTTATAGCACACTAAGTGTTCCTCCGGTATTCGGGAGTTGCATAATCTCATAGTCATAGGAACATGTATAAGTTATGGAGAAAGCAATAGCAATAAACTAAACGATCAAAGTGCTAAGCTAACGGATGGGTCATGTCAATCACATCATTCTCTAATGATGTGATCCCATTCATCAAATGACAACTCATGTATATGGCTAGGAAACTTAACCATCTTTGATTAACGAGCTAGTCAAGTAGAGGCATACTAGTGACACTCTGTTTGTCTATGTATTCACACATGTACTAAGTTTCTGGTTAATACAAATCTAGCATGAATAATAAACATTTATCATGATATAAGGAAATATAAATAACAACTTTATTATTGCCTCTAGGGCATATTTCCTTGAAGAACAACCCACCAGGGCGCGCCCAGGTGGGTTGTGGCCACCTCGGTGGATACCGCACCGCCTCTTTGCCTTATAAATCCCCAAACATTCCAGAAACCCTAGGGGAGTTGACAAAAAACAATTCCAGCCGCCGCAAGTTCCAGAACCACGAGATCCAATCTAGACACCATCACGGAGGGGTTCATCATCCTCATTGGTGCCTCTTCGATGATGCGTGAGTAGTTCATCATAGACCTACGGGTCTATAGGCAGTAGCTAGATGGCTTCTTCTGTCTTTTGATTCTCAATACAATGGTATCTTGGAGATCTATTTGATGTAACTCTTTTTGCGGTGTGTTTGTTGGGATCCGATGAACTTTGAGTTTATGATCAGATCTATATCCATGAAAGTTATTTGTGTCTTCTTTTGATCTCTTATGTGCATGATTATTCATAGCCTCGTATTTCTTCTTCGAATCTTTGGTTTAGTTAGGCCAACTAGATCGATTTTTCTTACCATGGGAAGAGGTGCTTTGTGATGGGTTCGATTGTGTGGTGTTCTTTCCTAGTGACAGAAGGGGCAGCAAGACACGCATGTATCATTGCTATTAAGGATAACAAGATGGGGCTATTCCTACATGAATAGATATCATCTACATCATGTCATCATTCTTATTGCATTACTCTGTTTCTCCATGAACTTAATACACTAGATGCATGCTGGATAGCGGTCAACGTGTGGAGTAATAGTAGTAGATGCAGGCAGGAGTCGGTCTACTAATCTTGGACGTTATACCTATATATTGATCATTGCCTGGATATTGTCATAACTATTCAATTTTCTATCAATTTCCCAACAGTAATTTGTTTACCCATTGTGTGCTATTTCTTGGGAGAAGCCACTAGTGAAATCTTTGGCCCTCGGGTCTATTCTCCATCATATTTGCTTTCCGATCTACTATTTGCCTTTGAGATCTATTTTTATTTGCTTTTCAGATCTATATTATCAAAAACCCAAAAATACATCATTGAATTTTATTTTCCTTTATTTGCATCTATCAATCTATCACAAATTTATCCCGTCAACTTGACAATTTCTGGCACCATTACCCGAAAGGGATTGACAACCCCTTTTACGCGTCAGGTTGCAAGTATTTGTTCTTTGTGTGCAGGTACTGTTTACATAGTGTTGTGTGGTTCCCATACTGGTTTGATAACCTTGGTTTCATAACTGAGAGAAATACTTACCGTTGCTGTGCTGCATCATCCCTTGCTCTTTGTGGAAATACTGACACAGTCTCAAGCCACTTCAATCTACCACGAGTGAAATCAACCTGAGTATGGTCAGCTCTGTGTTGAAGGAGAATAGGGTGAAGAGAGTTTATCTTCCGTGTTAAGTCACAGCCCGTCCAACCAGACGTAGCCCTTTGGTAGAAGGGTGAACTGGTCTACCAAATCTTTCTATCGCCATCGAGCACCACTGGTTCAATCTACTCTACTGCATTTCCTTTAGCAGTTTACTTTTGTGCTATGTGCCAATAGTTTATCCGATCATTATCTTCTGTTGTTGTTTCATTCACATATGTGGTCACTGTCCTACTTGAGTTGATCTTTGTATTGTATTATGTTAATCTTTGTGCTTATTTGTCTTCACCTCGTCCATGTTGTGTCTTGTACTACTACATATGTTTGCATGTTGCATTACTCTCATAGTAGTTAAACTGATCATTTCACATGCTCATATTGTTATCACTGCATTCATCAAAGAATATTCTTTTGACAAAGAAGACTGATTCAGCTCATTTCTTCGTTACATTGTTCTGCTGCTGTGATTGGGATCTGTTTCAAAATATTTGAAAGAATTTTTCAATCTCCCGTTCACCTCCTCTGGTCGATATACTCTCGGTCCTAACAGGAACAATGCATGTTTGATGACAAATCTATGACAACTTCCTCTTATGGCCTTCAAACTTTTCTACCGTTAACGTGCACTAATACAACTGTAATGTTAAATTTTGGAAATTTTCAGGGGTCATTTAACCTTTTAAAGACATTTAAGGTATTTACTAGCCATATAATGATAGTAACTCAAATTTAAACTACACGTACATGCAACAAGTAACCATATTGGTTTGAAAATTCATATTTGTGTGTGTGAGTTAATTAATGTCATGTGCGGTTATAAGTGCATCTAGTGCCACCCCTAGTTGGTTTTGGAGAATTGACGACAAACCTAGTTGAGGGACTAATGTGTTTGTGAGAATTGCAGGATAACACAGGTAGAAGTCCCTCATTGATTCGGTTTTCCTACTAGAGATGACCCCTAAAAATGTATGAAGACATTGATGTCAAAGGTGGTATATGAAGATATTCACATTGAAGACTATGACAAGAGAAGACATCGCATGAAGCCTATGGAGCTCGAAGACTTAGATCTTTCGTAGTTCTCTTTCTTCCTTGTTGAGTCATAGGAACCACTGTACTATTAAGTGGGGTCCAAGAGAACCGGTCAGAATGACTGAAGTGATGCTTAACCAAAACCTATGTCTTCAAGTGAAGACTAAGAGAGTGAAACTTGTCCAGAGTCGGACAAGTCAGCTTTGCTTGTAGCCCAAGTAAAGCTGCCGCGTGAGTTTGAAATCTGAACATTGGAACACGTGTCAGTTCCTTAGCGACCCAGGGTCATTTCGGACAAATCAGGTCGGGTTGCCTAGTGGCTATAAATAGCCCACCCCCTACAACCATAAATGGTTGGCTGCTCAGAGTTAGAGTACGGCTTTTGTTGTTTGAGAGCAACCCACCTCGGAGCCTTTGAGAGAGAATTCCTTGCGAGGATAAAGCCCTAACCACCCAGAGCCAAAGAGAATTAGGCATCACTTAAGTCTTCTTGTCTGTGTGATCTGAAGACTTATTACACTTGAGGACTGTGAATCCTCCAGCCGGTTAGGCGTCGCGTTCTGAGCATCCAAGAGACATTGTGGATTGCCGGTGAACGAAGTCTGTGAAGGTTTGGGAGTCTACCTTGAAGACTTACTTGAGTGATTGGGTGAGGTCTGTGTGACCTTAGCTCAAGGGGAATACGGTGAGGACTGGGTGTCCTGAGCTGCATGTTCAGGACTGGGTGTTCGGGACTGTGTGTCCTCAGGTTTAAATACCTAGCCGCCCTAACCAGACGTACAGTTGTCACAGCAACTTGAACTGGTCCAACAAATCATTGTCTTCAATGAGTCACTGGTTTCATCCTTCCCTTCCCTTTACTTACTATTACTCCTTGTGAAGTCATTGTATGTTTGCACTATGTTTTGTCTTCACTGAGTGACTGCGTGTTCTGTTTGGCTTCATAATATCTTCCTACCTGATCCTTACTACATTGATGCTATTAGTCATTGTGCTCTCACTCCATTGAATACTTGACTATGGGTTGCCTAGTGTAGTCTACCTTCTGCTGCATGGTAATAGGTTTATTTCTATCGTTTGTCTTCGAAAGTTCCACGTTGTGAAGACTTTCATAAAAATCGCCTATTCACCCCCCCCCTCTAGTCAATATAACGCACTTTCAATTGGTATCAGAGCAAGGTACTCCCTTGTTCTGTGTGATTCGGTTTAACCACCTGGAGTTTTAGCTATGTCGACTGCAAGGATAATCAAAGTCTCCGCTGCGTGCCCCGTCTTCGATGGAACTGAATATCCCTACTGGAAGAATAAGATGCTCATGCATCTAGAAGCCATTGACGTCGACCTATGGTATGTCGTCAAGAACGGCATTCCCAAGGCTGGAGAAGGTGTCACTGCAGCTGATGTCAAGAAGTTCGTTCAACTAGAATCTACTGCCAAGAATATCATCTGTGGTCATCTGACCAAAGGACAGTATGTCCGCGTGAGTGCTTTGGAAACATCTAAGCTAGTCTGGGACTGGCTCTCCAAGGTTAACGAAGGCGTCTCAACCCAAAGAGATCAGAGAACCAGTGTCCTTCGCAACTTCTTCAACCGCTTCAAGAGAAATGACAATGAGAATGTCCAGCTCACGTTTGATCGACTCACTGACATCACGAATGAGCTTCAAGCCCTTGGTGCTACTGAGATCACCAAGCATGAAGTCGTCAAGACACTACTGAGATCACTTGACAGTTTGTTTGACACCCTAGCCCTAATGATTCAAGAATGTCCTGATTTCAAGACACTCGATCCGTCTGACATACTTGAGAGGCTCAACACACATGAGTTTCAGCTTTCTGAGAAAAGAGATATCTACGGTCCAAACTATGGGCGAACTCATGCCTTGAAGGCAAAATCTGTCTCCTCATCTGAAGAAGAATCTGACAGCAGTTCTGATGATCCTGAAGACATTGGAAGGGAACTTGCTATGCTTGTGAAGAAGTTCCAAAAATTCACCAAGAAGAAAGGTTTCAGAAAGTCTTCCCAATCAAGCTCAAGGAATGATGAAGCTTCTGCTCATGACTACAAGAAGAAAACATGTCACAAGTGCAAGAAACCTGGCCACTTCATCTCTGAGTGTCCGCAGTGGGACAATGAGAACAAAAAGAAGAAGAGGAGCAAGGAATATGACTCTGACGACAAGAAGAAGAAGAAATACTCAAAGTCTTCTTCCAAGTCTTCCTCAAAGTCTTCATCACACAAGAAGAGCTCATCTGGCAAGGCACGTGTGTTTGTTAGCAAGGAAATGGATTCAGAGGAGGAGTCCGCTTCTGAGGAGGCGGAGGTGGAGTCTGAGGAGGAGTCCGATTCTGGCGTTGCAAGTCTGGCTACAGCATATGTTGCCAAGTCCATCTTCAACACTGAAGACAATGACTTCACCACCGACACCGATGCAAATGACAAGGACTACTCCGCTCCTGCCTACTACTTCATGGCACGCGGTGCCAAGGTAAACACACGCACTACTCACTATCAAACATCTAGTGACGATGACTCTGATTGTGGTTCAAGACCCAGCTACAAAACACTTGCTAAAATTGCAACTGAACAACAGAAAGCCATGGAACATATTCAAAAACTGTTAGACAAAAGCGATGATCTTTTTGGTGCTGAAATGACTCGATCTGAGTCCTTAATTGAAGACATAAAAAATCTTCACGTTAAGTATGAGGAACTTGAAAGTCGTCATGAAACGCTCCCAACAACTCATGAAAAGCTTTCCTATGATTATCTTCAAGGAAGCAAGATCTTGAGAAATTGAGAGCGGCTCATGAAGATCTTCAAAAAGAAACTGAATCACTTTGCGCCAAACAGATCAGTTCCGCTCAGGAAGGATTTGAACCACCATGTCTTAAATGCATTGAGCGTGATAATGCTACTTCTGTTGCTGAATGTTCTACTGCTGCTACTGTTGCAATATCTTCAACTGTTGATGTGGGAACTAACCCCTCTACTGAGGATTCCACTTCTATTGCTGATGAGAATGCTAGGTTGAAGACATTGCTTGAAACAGGGATGTACAAAAGTCTCAAAGGGCATCAGACACTATGTGATGTCCTCAAAAGACAGATCCTGAACCGAAACCCTAGGAAAGAGGGTGTTGGGTTCGTAAGGAAAATGAATGCTGATGGCTCTTACTGGAAACCTGAGCAGTATCCCAAAACCACATGGGTTGCTGCAAAGGAACCTTCAGCAGATCCATCCAATCTATCTGGCTTCACTTGTGCTAACCCCATTGTCATTGATGAATCCTTTGATGCAAACTATAAACTGTTTAAGAATCAGAATGGTGAAGTGTTTGCCAGGTACATTGGTACTAACTGCAGGAATGGACCGCCTATGAAGAAGATCTGGGTTCCGAAAAAGTGTCTGGAGAATCTTCCTATGAATGTCATCATGACACCACACGTGAAGAAGACAAACCCCAAACCACAGGCTTCATACGGTCCAAAGGCTTCATACAGACAGAGGACTCACCTGAGTCGCACTAGCGCAAATGTTTTGCGGGGAAACCCTACTCAGGCCTATGAATATGAGCGTGGTTCATTTAACCGCTATTTTCATAAAACCAAGAACTACTCTGCTTATTCTTATGAATACTATTGTCCACCTGCAGACTGTTTGCTAGGGCTCCAAAGCCAAAGTTCTCAGATGCTGCACTTAGACTTATTGCTTGTAAGCCACCCTTGAAGATGTGGGTGGCTAAGAAAGCTTAACTCTCTTTTGCAGGGAAAGGTCTCCAGCAGAAAACCAAAATCGTCTGACGCTATTGCTGGGGACCTTAAACATCTTGTAGGGCGCAAGATCAAATGCCTGAATGATCTTACTATGTACTTCGTTCCTGAATCGCTTGCTACTCTCCCTATTAGTCCTAATCTGGATCTAAGCTTTCATAACCCACTGGTTCGTCAAATGTTTTTGCTTCACAATTCTCTTCGTGAAGCCTATCCCCCTAACTACACTGTAGGGTACGACACCAACGTCTTCAGAATGGATTATTGATAGGGGGTGTACCAATCACATGACTGGCAAAAGAAGCCTTCTTATGGACTCAACCTTACGTCCATCCGACAAGAGTCACATCACATTTGCTGATACTGGTAAAAGTAAGGTATTTGGTCTAGGTAGAGTTGCAATCTCAAGGGATCAACACATGGATAAAGGCATGCTTGTTGAATCCCTTGGCTTCAACTTAATGTCTGTCTCAATGCTTTGCGATTTGAACATGATCGTAATGTTTGGAAAATATCGTTGCCTTGTTCTAATGGAATCTGACAAGTCTCTAGTGTTTGAAGGGTATAGGAAAGATGATTTGTACGTGGTAGATTTCTCATCAGGACCATAGTTTGCCGTATGTCTTCTGGCAAAAGCTTCAGAATGCTGGCTCTGGCATCGGAGGCTAGGGCATGCTGGCATGAGGAACCTCCACACCCTTGCAAAGAAGAAGCATGTCATAGGCATCGAGGGCGTCAAGTTCAAGAAAGATCACTTATGCGGTGCCTGCGAAGCAGGAAAGATGACGAGGGCCAAGCATCCCTCGAAGACAATCATGACAACAACTCGACCCTTCGAACTGCTCCACATGGATCTTTTCGGTCCCACTCATTACTCAACTCTTACTACTACTGCTTGTCTCTATGGCTTCGTCGTTGTTGATGATTATTCTAGATATACTTGGGTGCACATAATCCTCTACAAGACTGAAGTCCAGGATGTCTTCAGACGCTTCGCCAATCGAGCAATGAACAACTATGGCGCCAAGATAAAGCACATCAGAAGTGACAATGGCACTGAATTCAAGAACACTAGCCTTGATACATATCTTGATACTTTGGGCATCACACATGAATTCTCAGCTCCGTACATGCCAAAGCAGAATGGCGTCGTCGAACGCAAGAACAGAACACTCATTGAGATGGCCAGAACGATGCTAGATGAATACAAGACTCCAAGAAAATTCTGGCCTGAAGCCATTGATACTGCATGCCATACAATCAATCGTGTTTATCTTCACAAGCTTCTGAACAAGACATCTTATGAGCTCCTTACTGGCAAGAAGCCAAATGTCAGTTACTTCAGAGTATTTGGCGCCAGGTGCTGGATCAAGGATCCACATCACACTTCAAAATTTGCACCAAAAGCACATGAGGGTTTTATGCTTGGATATGGAAAGGATTCGCACTCCTACAGAGTCTTCAATCTCTTTCATTATAAAGTGGTTGAAACAGTGGATGTGCGGTTTGATGAGACTAACGGTTCACAAAGAGAGCACCTCCCAAATGTGCTAGATGAAGTTCCATCCGGCGAATCAATCAAGCTAATGGGAACTGGAGAAATCATACCCTCTGAAGCTCAACCTGAAGAGGAACTTATCATCTCCGCACCTGATCAACCTGAAGACAATGCTCAGCCTGAAGACAATCCCACTAACAATGACAATGATCAGCAAGAGCAAAATCTGCGCCCTGTACATCCTCGTGTTGCCAATGAAGTGCAGATTGAGAGAACAATTGAGAGCATCAATGCACTTGGTTCCCTCACTCGTTCAAGGGCAACTCAGCTAGCAAATTTCTATGGGCACTTCGCATTCGTCTCAATAACAGAACCCAAGAAAGTTGAAGAAGCCTTCATGGAGCCTGAATGGATTCAAGCTATGCAAGAAAAGCTTCAACAGTTTGAGCTGAATAATGTATGGGAACTGGTTAAGCGTCCTGATCCTCGGAAGCACAACATAATAGGCACCAAATGGATATACCGCAACAAGCAAGATGAGCATGGTCAAGTTGTCAGAAACAAAGCTCGTCTCGTTGCTCAAGGATATACTCAAGTGGAAGGCATTGACTTCGATGAAACATTTGCTCCTGTGGCTAGACTTGAAGCCATACGCATACTGCTGGCCTATGCAAATCATCATAACATACTTCTATATCAAATGGATGTGAAGAGCGCCTTTCTCAATGGCAAGATTGAAGAAGAAGTGTATGTTGCACAACCGCCTGGCTTTGAAGATCCAAAACATCCTGACATGGTATACAAGCTCAACAAGGCACTGTATGGCCTCAAACAAGACCCTCGGTCTTGGTATGACACACTCAAATACTTCCTGACGAGCAAAGGCTTCATACCTGGTTCCCTCGACCCCACTCTCTTCACGAAGACATATGATGGTGAATTGTTCGTGTGCCAAATATATGTGGATGACATCATCTTCGGCTGCACCAATCAGAAGTACAGTGAAGAGTTTGGATATATGATGCAAGAGCAATATCAAATGTCCATGATGGGAGAGCTGAAGTTCTTCCTCGGTCTTCAAATACGATAGCAACGCAACGGCATCTTCATATCTCAAGAGAAGTATCTCAAAGATTGCCTGAAGAAGTTCGTATGCAAGATTGCAAAGGCTTCACGACGCCAATGCCAGCCAAACATCATCTGGGTCCCGACGACAATGGTAAAGAGTTCGATCAAAAGGTATACCGCTCCATGATTGGTTCTTTGCTTTATTTATGTGCATCTAGGCCAGATATTATGCTTAGTGTTTGCATGTGTGCTCGATTTCAAGCGGCACCAAAGGAGTCGCATCACTTAGCTGTGAAGCGAATTCTTCGATATTTGGCTCACACCCCAACTCTAGGATTATGGTATCCAAATGGCTCAGAGTTTGATCTGGTTGGATTCTCGGATGCTGATTATGCTGGTGACAAGGTGGATCGCAAGTCTACATCAGGCACATGTCATTTTCTGGGACGATCACTTGTATGTTGGTCTTCAAAGAAGCAGAACTGTGTATCTCTCTCCAGTGCTGAATCTGAATACATTGCTGCTGGATCTTGCTGCGCTCAGCTTCTGTGGATGAAGCAAACACTCAAGGACTATGGCATTCATCTAAAGCAAGTGCCACTCTACTGCGACAACGAAAGCGCCATCAAGATTGCCAACAACCCAGTTCAGCACCCGAAGACAAAGCACATTGAAATTCGTCATCACTTTCTCAAAGACCATGTTGTGAAGGAAGACATTGACATCATACACGTCAACACTGAAGAGCAACTGGCAGATATCTTCACCAAGCCCTTGGATGAGAAGAGATTTTGCAAGTTACGGTGTGAGCTAAATATCTTGGAATCCTCAAATGTCCTGTGATCAGGCACACATCCTAACACTCATGCATATTGATGACTTAGATGTGCAAGACACGAAGTAAAGTATATCTTCAATCAATGAAGACATACATTCTAAGTGTGAATACATTAATGTGGAATTTGACTTCGGAGCGCCACGATAATTGTGCGCCGTGTCTGGGTTTAATACTTCCTATACGGTGGGTAAGGCCACCACCAAATGTTCTGTTTGAAGTGTTTCACTCGTGGTGTTACATTTGCTATGTCTTCGCATTTGGTTTGGCTTCAATTTCAACATGTCTTCATGATTATCTTCACTATGTTGAATATATATATATATACTAGTGTTCTGTCCTCTACAGCATTCACTTATAGCTATGTCTTCTTGTTGAATCTTTTGAACTAAGTGAATGTGATCAGACCCTAACCTCTCTATGCTTTCTATCTCAAACTCTATCTCTCCAAGTCATATGCATTCTATTGAAACTGTTAAATGTCTTCTCTGCGTCCTTGTCAGCAGAAGATACAGAGACAAACATTAAGTTCATTTTCAATGCTCATCCCTTCACCTGAAACCCGGAGAAGTGGGAACGACCACCCGACAATCCAGGCTTGCGTGCGACGTGGAACAACCCCCGATATGCTGCATGATGGCCACGTGTTCCTTAGATGTGAATCGCCAGGGGCACCTGTGTAATAACGCAGTGCCGCCCCTGTAACTATAAATACACACCTCACAGCAATCATTATCTCTTCTTCCACTCTCGCACGAACCCTAGCACCACTGCTAGCGCTCGACGACGCCAGCGACGAAGCGCTTCGCTGCCGCAACCTCTCCGACGCCGTCTTCACGCCAACCGCGGACATCGTCTTCTCCGCCGTCGCCGTAGGTGTCCTCCGTTGCCAAGTTAGGGCATGGACGATCGAACTGCTCGGCCTCCTCTTCCACTCCGTCTAGCAGTTCTTCGTGTGGTAAATAAAACTTCCTTTTTACAGCCCCCTTGATCCTATAGCTTCGTCACTTTCTACCACAAGCAGTTTATGTTCACACAAGTTGGATCTCTTACATACTGCATCTCATAATATGCCTAGTATATTCACTTGTATTTCACAAAGTAGTTAGATTCCTCACTTGTACTGATCCATGGATTCGTACAAATCTGGAACCAACTCCTTATCTATGAGTGAATGTCTTCGCACGATGAGGTCAATGTCTTCTAAACTGATTTATCTTCAAAATCTTCTGAGAATGCATATGACCTCTTCCCCTTCCCTCGCACCTTAATGCTGTCACAGGTACATGTCCGTGGGAGAATACCTTGGTTCTCATAGTCTGCATTCATTTGCAGAATACTTACAGCATCACATAAATTCTCCCGAAGCCAGTTCCTGTTTGTCCAGCAAGCGAAAACCTTTGAAGCCTTTGAACGTATTGAAGCCTTTCAGTTTAAAGTTCATGGCTTCAGAGAAATCAGCAAGGAAGGGTGGCAGAAAGCATCGAGGAGAAACATCGAGAGATCTGCCCGATGACCTCTCAGAGCTGTACAAGACAGATCCTGAAGAGGATTACAATCAGCGCAAGACACGAATCCGATGGATTCAACGCTATTGGACAGAACAGTGGTTCAAGTACAGATTTGTGACAAAGGAATATGCTGAAAAGAATGCCATCAAGCGACCATGGGGAGACATCCTCTACAAAAATCTTCAACCCAGGACCAGAGATGAAGCCATTGAACAAGGCTTCTATCCCTGCATGGTCCGTGGGCCACAGCCTGCAGATGCACACTCAACATCACTACTATGGTGTCGTGACGACATTCTGTTCAAGCGCAACTTCCAGTTTGCCCAGAACTCAGCAAAGCAGAACAAGAAGTCATTGGGACTAGACTTCAACCCTGGTCCTTCTGCTCCAAGGGCTGACGGCACACGAGATGCAGAACCCAATGTCGTCGGTCCTTTCTACAACCTTGAAGGTCTCATCACCCATATCTTGGTTCAAGGGACAGCCGTGAATGAGCCTGCAGATGACACTGAATCAGATGAAGCGCCTGCAGCGCCGAAGCCAAAGAAACTGAAGCAGCCAAAAGCTTCAAAGCCTGCCTCAGCACCAAAAATCTCCCGAGCGAAGCCATTGGCCACTGCACCTCCTGAAGACAGTGTGCAGTCTGAAGATCTATCACGCATCTCCAAGCCCCAGAAGGTCAATATGCCTCTGCCACACACCGGCCAAGAGGTGACAGCTACTGCCATTCTACGCAATGATGCCATTGATCTGTCCAGTGATGAAGATCTTGCAGATAACGCTCTTGAGCAACTCATCAAGAGCAAAGAAGAAGCAAAAATCTTCAATGATCTGCCTCTCTTTGACGTGACAATCATCCACAACTTCATTGATGAGTGGTTTGACATGCCAAACATCAGCTTCGAAGATCTGCAACTACCCATTGGCCTCAGTGTCGCCTTCCATGGCGCCATTGCTTTAGAGCTAGCTCTCGCTCAGCGCATCGTCGAACTGAAGCAAAAGATTGACTATAAAAAGGCTCAGTTCAAGAAGCATATGGCCAAGCTCAGCATGCAAGAGTTGAAAAACCTCAAGATTATGCTGCATGAGCTCAAAGAAGCCTTTCTCAAGAAACGCGCGGAAGCTCAGGGTTCTCGGGGGTGCATGAAGAGCCTGGCTGACAAGTGTGTGCAAGGCTACAACGAGGCTGAGAAGCGCAAGGACCTTGGGCGTCCGGGCATTGATCCCAGGATGGCTGCTAAGCAGAAGAAGAAGCCCATTGTGGCCGAACCCAATGCACCAAGGCCGGAAGCAGATCCCATTGTCTTCCCAACGAGCATGACTGGCTCGAAGCCAAAGGCCCGGTCAACTACTTCAGAGCTAAAAAAGACGAGGACTGCTGAGGCTGAAGCCAGGAAGAGGAAACATCCTGAAGCCTCTGCTACTGCCCCCTCCAAGAAGAAGAGGAAGACCAAGAAGGAACGGGATGCTCCCGCAGAGCCTTTGATTATTGAACCCATTTCCATGGTTCGTCCTGATGTTGAACCTCAAGAGCGCCAACTGACTATCCATGAGCCTGCTTACACAGAGGCTCATGAAGCTGAAGACTTTCCAGCAGCTGATCCCATCGCTGCTGAAGACATTGGTCATCATGACAATGTTGAAGATGATGCAGTCCTTCCTCAGCTCGAGCACCAACAGGTATCATCGCCTGTGCTAACGCACAGCGAACTCATCAGCATTGGTCGTCCTCTGACGCCAATTACTCAGGATGCTTCATGGGCTGATCGCCCACAAGAGGAAGAAGACTTTGAGGCCCAGCCAACTTCAACTCCACAGGCGTCGCCAGCATTGCGCAGGCTTCGCAAAGGACCAAGGCCTCCAGTCTCTGAGTCTGAAGCTAAAGTTGCTGAAGACATTCCGGCTGCATCAGCCAATGAAGAAGAAGCCCCACAAGCTGCTACTCCCCTGTCCCACCAAGAAGCTGTTCTCGAGGAGAACGTGACTGTGACCGACCCTCCAGCTCGTCAAGTGGAGGTTGAAAATCTTGAGGCTACCACCACCAACACCAATGAAGCCACTGACGCTGTCATGGCTGAAGCTAATGTGGAGCCTTCACCAACCCAAGCACCAGAAGTCAGCGAAGCCACTGATCCCACTGCTTCTGTTCCTGCGCCTGCTGCTGGTCCTCAGTTCGACTATCATGTCGAGCACAGGCCTCAGGTACAGAAGCCAATCCCAAGATTGCCCAGGTTTCCAGGTCCTGCATCAGCACCTGGATCCTTTAATGTCAATGGCTTCAGAGTAGACAACACATTCTTCAATAGCTCCAGGAACCCCTACTCAAGGGAAAGAATATCATCTGATCGGTTCTGGAGCTATCCGCAGCGAAGCTATTACTCCTACATTCTATACAATCAAGGTCGCATCTTCCCACACAAGCGTCTTGACATTGAAGCAATAGCTGGTCTGCGCTGTCTGGAAGAAGCTCTGGATTGCTTCAAGGAGGTTGGATTGCTGCCGTTCGTCACCGATCAAGAGCATTGGAATGAAGAGTTGCTGCTCCAATTCTATGGCACACTTCACATCCGCGGGTACAACAGAGATCCGAAGACTTGGGTCCTGGAGTGGATGACAGGAAACGTTCATCACGAAGCCAAAGCCTTTGACATCATTGAGCTCACTGGTCTACCCACTCCTGGCGATCTCTACGAATTTGGCTCTCAACTTCACAGTGAAGCTGTGGAGAGCATCTTTCAGAAGCCTGAACCTAACATGAGTCAGATGCTCAGTATGATGAAGCCATTGCCCCAAGATGCTGCATATCCCAAAGAGTTCTTTGTTGAAGACCTAGAGTATCTGCCAAGGACTATTTATCACATCATACGGCGAACTCTCTGGCCCATCAAAGGACACTCTCCACATGCCAAGCTGGAAGGTGCAATGAAGACTTTGGTCTTCTATATTCTTCATGGCAAATGCTTCAATGCACAGGACTTCTTCATTCGCCAACTTGCTGCATCAGGCTCTGATCTTTTTGGCTTGAAGTTCTATGCCCCATGGGTAATGTGGCTGATCAAACTTCACTCCGCTATCTCATATCAGCCATCTGCTCGCAATCATTGGATCTTTCTGCCTGATGTGGATATGTCTATTGAAGCCATCTATCCTGAGCCTGCCAAGGAACCTCTAAGTCTTCAGAATGCGGAGCATCAAAGTTTTTCTTAGAACATTGAAGGAGTTGAAGCAGTCACTCGTGTGTATCCTTTGGCTGGAACTACACGTGCACCACATCCTGCCCTTACTGAAGCCACCGACAGCACAACTTCCCAACGACCCAAGAAGCGCACTCATGTTCTTAATGACCGAGAGCTTCTGGTGGCTCTTCATCAGAAACAGGATAGGCATCATGACTGGCTGAAGCGTCAAATGCAAAGCCTCTTGGTGGATGTCAACCGCATTCACAATCTTACCACCAAGAATGCTTTTGTTGCCCATGAAATCTCTCGACGCACATGGAAAGGGCTGATGCTGATGTGCTCTAAAGATGATTGTCGGTGTCAAAACCGGCGGATCTCGGGTAGGGGGTCCCGAACTATGCGTCTAGGCCGGATGGTAATAGGAGGTAGGGAACACGATGTTTTACCCAGGTTCGGGCCCTCTCGATGGAGGTAATACCCTACTCCTGCTTGATTAATATTGATGATATGGGTAGTACAAGAGTAGATCTACCACGAGATCAAGGAGGCTAAACCCTAGAAGCTAGCCTATGGTATGATTGTTGTGTATGTTCTATCGACTAGCCTGGCCCTGGTTTATATAATGCACCAGAGGCCTAGGTTAACAAGAGTCCTAGCCGAATACGCCGGTGGGGAGAAGTCCTTGTCTTGATCGCCAAGTCTTGTGGAATCTTCCTTGTATGTGGTAGCTGTCCGAACTGGCCCATGAGTATGCGACCATGGGGGCCCTCGGCCCAATCCAACTGATCGGGAGACGATGTGATGAGTACCTCCTAGTCTAGGACACCGTCAGTAGCCCCCTGAACCGGTCTTCAAGTTAGGGATGCTCCTCGATTCTTCCGAACTGTTCTTCATCTTCGGTTGACGGTCTTGAAAACTGGTTCAACAAATCTTCTCATCTTCGATCTTGAGGATCACCGAAATGCATTCGACGAGTTTACACGTCGGGTATCCGAGGAGCCCCTTTAAGTTTCCGGCCTTTATCAATGCCTTATTATTTTTATGCCACACCTCGGGTTTGAAGTTGTTCCCGGGAGGCAGTGTCCTCTTGCGTCCGAGCTCTAACGCCGGACTGTATTCGAGGTATCTTTTGCAGCTGAGCACCAATGCTGGACCGCTTCCCAGCTCTTACGCCGGAATGTATCCGAGCTCCAACGCCGGACTATGTATCCGAGCTCCAATGCCGGACTATATCCGAGGTGTCATATCACCTTGGTTCAAAAAAGTTTGAAGGAGTTTAGCCAAGCTTAATGCCGGAAATGCCCTCTACGGAGCCAGCCACTAGCGCCCGAGCTTTATGCCGGACTGCTTCCGAGGTGGTGCACCACCCCGAATGTGGGCCGATTTTTGTGAATATTTTTTGTTGGTGCAATTTATTCTCTACCGAGATATATAGCCAGTAGCCCTCAAGGTGTGTATCGGTCTAAAACCTGAGATGCACCTGAAAGATGACGTAAGACCGCTGATCCTAGTAGCCGCCGAGACTCAGGTTGATTTGCAAAATCGGCCTGAGGATCAAGTCCAAGCTCGGCAGAATACTTTGGGTCACTAAAAGCGGCGTGCTCAGTCCTCGAGACTCAGGTTGGGTGCGGCCGACCAACCTGAGGATCAAAATCTCCTCGGAAACTATATTGCACATAAAATTTTTCTGCATTGGACAAGCAATGCAGTAGCCCCCGAGACACTGGTCGGGTGGCAACACCAGATCAGGGGATCGATGTGCCCCTTTAATATTTGTAAATAATAATCCCGAAGCCCAGTAGCCCCCGGGCCTTAATGAGGGCACGGGTGGCCGAATTAAGGATCAATATCCATAGTAAAATCACAAATTATGTGTAATGACTCTATGTATCCAAGTACTTTACGTCATTAATGCTCGGATCCGCATTGTACAAAACTTTGTTGACCGACCATCGGCTTCCACCTCCTTGGCCAGTAGCCGAGGAGAGTTTGTCCTACTTTATAAAGCCTTTATGAGGGCAAAGATTTACGACAAACAAGGCAATCTGGCCACACGGTTTTATAAACAAAGGTATGCAGAGAGATATGTTATATTAATGTTTAACAGAAGAAATGTATTCCAAAGAAAATAGTCCCGCTATCGGTTCCTTTCTTTGGGTTGTCATGCTAAGCATGATCATGAAACCTCAGCTCGAATGTAAGAGCAAAATATCGAGGATTTAGTTTGGGAGGCCAGTTAATAGCCCCCGGTAGTGTTCGGTGACAGTCGAGGTTAATCCGTAAACACTTCGACCAATGTTATGAATGGCCCGTCATAGTAATCGGATCACTGACCAGTTTACGCTTATTGTGACAGTCAGTTTCCGGCTTTCTCCACTAAGGTGCTTAACCATGTGAGCTGGAAGCACAATCGCAGTGGTTCTCTCTTTGCACGCCTAGTCGAACAAAACGGAACGTAGGAAGCAAGTGCAGGAGCCGGGCAACCCAACTATTGACCGAAGACACAATTTGAAACCGATGCATATATAGCAATATCTGAGAATGTTTTTGCCGAATCCCTAAAGGTGTCCGGCGTTGCACTATGAGACTAATGCTGGAAAAGCACAAATAGTTTAAAAGTGCCAAAAAGCTTGGAAAACCAAGAAACGTCAGTAAAAACATGACGTCCGAACAAGATCAAGTGTTCGGTGCCAATCCGAAAATTGGTCTTAGAAAAAAGAAGTGCTTCTGTCGTCCTTTAACATGACACATCCTATCTCAAGACTTCGAGCGGGTCAGCCTACGGCTTCAACCTCTTATCCCGAGGGCGGAGTACTTCTCATTAGGCCAGTTTAGCAAACTAAACTCTAGCGGCTTTGAGAGAGAAATTAGGCTCCCCGGCTAGTGACCGCACACTCGCGTCGAAAAAAGGAGTGATAAATAATAATAATAGAACTTTTCAAAGACTAAGAAGAAGAACACTTATTATAAAACAGCTCAAATAAACTTAAGAGCCCCCAAGTGACTTGGGTAGAAGAATGATTGCATGTACCGAAGTACTTATATCATATCTATGTTCAACCGAACTTTAAACGCGTCTTAACCAACCGTCGGCTTCTCCCTCTTCGGTTAAGGACCGAAAAGTGTTATGTACTCCATCGGTCGAGAATATCGACGGTGTTTCCAATAACCAGGCAATCAGGCCATAAGGCTGTAACAGACAAAGTGCGCTCAGGGAACTTATGCTATATTACTACGAAGAGTAAGAAGCATCTTCGTAGAAAATAGTACCCCCACCGATACCTTTCTTCGGTGCTCATTGTTATTATGAGACTTGTGTAATAGATTTTTTGTACTCATGAGTTCCGTTGTGTGCCGACCATCATTGAATAACTATAAGAGCGCTAGCTTTCGGCTTCACCCAGTCTGAGGTCCGGCTCGGGTGACCCGATCATGACAATCACAGAGGTGCTCCCTTTACTCCCTAGCCGAACAATCGGGAACATAGGGGTAAACACAGGAGCGAGGCAACCCAGCTTGCAAATCGCTTAAGTCAATGTGGTGCATATTGTGGCGTAATACATGAACAAGGAACGAAGCCGTACAAGTATAATCATATGCAACAGGAAAAGCTTCATAAAGGAAGCCCCCAAGTAAACGGGGTATTTGAATTTATGCGTCACAAACAAAGTTTGGACAAGGAAAAATTTTTAGAAGCAACTTTTTTCCAAAAAAGTATAATGCTTGGTCGAACCGAACGCAAGTTAGAAATTAAAGCTTTGAGCATGAAAGCGACTTAGCTGGTTAATGTGTTCGGTATTGATGACGCGGTCCGAGCTTGATGTGGGACAAGGTTCCATCCCTCAAGCCGGTCCCGAGGTGGCGGAGCGGAGAGCTTGACACGCCGAAGTGGTGACATAGCACGATCAATGCAGACCGGCAGAGTGACGCCGAAGTCCCCGAATCATTTTCCTGTGCACAAAAAATAGTGCAAACCGGAGATAATAGTAATAATGATAATTAAAAAAAATCGTTGCATAATAAATAATTTATGCAAAGTGAGTAATAAAAGAAATATGGCCTGGCGCCGAAGTCAAGTCGATGCAGGGCGTCGGCGTGATGCGGTAAAGGCGTGGCAAAGCCTGAATTCGTAGGTCGGTCCGAGCTCCGAGTGCGGCGTTCGTCGGACTATGTACGGAAACTGACCGAACCACCATGCGACTGTCGTTAATGCAGCCACCATTTGATAGACCTGTGTACATATGACGGACAAACCAGAGTAATAATTCCTTGGGAAAAATGAACCCAAACAAGCAAAAAATACTGGGATTAATAGCACCTGGTTTATTTGTTGTAGCAATCCAAAGGAAGGTGATTCCTAAAATTGGGACCCGCTCCGCACACCCATTGCCTGATGGGAGATAAAACGACGGCATGGCAATGCTGGTAAAGGTTGACTCACCGAGGCAAAGCCCTCGGCACAGCTAACGTGACGGAGCTGGTCGGCTAGTGACGCCGAAGTGTCTGGAGTAGGTTGATGAAGAGATGGCGAAGCCCCAGATGTCGAAGCCTCGATGTCAGCCGATGAGTTGAAGTAGGTCGGTGTGATGGACACCAGCTTGAAGAAGCAATAGTGCGGCCCTGTCGATGCAGGTCGTGACGTGGTCCATGTCGGCTTGATGAAGCGACCGTGCGGCGATGCTGGTATGCCCGCTCCGTGTAATCCGTGGGGCGTCGATGTTGGTGATGATTTATCCTTCGCGATGTCGGGCTCTTGTTTGTCTTGCCGAGACGATGATCTGAATAAGTTGAGCTCGGCTCAATAAGGTGACGCGGTGTCTAGCGCAGGTCAGCAGCCGTGGAGTAATATTGCCAGACTGGTTTGACACCAGCATGATGTTGAAGGTCATGTTCAAAAGATCTTACAGTTAGTGGGATGTGTTCGGGAACAAAACACAATACCGCATACAAAACTTCCTTCAAAAGGGATGTCCGAAATCCTGTTCATAAAGATGAACTCGGGTCGGATTTGTTTTCACGCAGAAAACATATCCGAAAAGTGATGCACTAATTGGAAGGTTCCCGGAGTTTGGACGGTTGGATCGAGCTGAAATTTTGAGAGGTGGTAGATACAGGAATTCTGCAGCCGATCAACGGTTGGATCTTCCAAAGGACGTCCGAGCTAGAAGCTGGACACCATGCCCTAAAATCATCCAAATTCCCGTCCAGATTTGACAAGGCTCCGGTATATCGTGGATTGCCAGAGATTCCTCCATCGGAACTCGACGAAATTTTCCAAGGTTGTTGTAGGCTCAATTACGCACAATTCCACCAAAGCGATCGTCAAAGAGATACTCGAGGAGGTGGTGGTGGCAGATACGAGTTCGCTGTCCAGAAAAACAGCACGGTCGCTTGAGGGCAATGTTGACGTTGAGCCCCCGAGCTCCATAGATGATTCCTCCGTGATCTTGATAGAGATCGGAGTTGATGTTTGATGAAGGCCCTCGTCCGGACATGGTGATCCGAACACGGGGCGCAATTCTTGGTCGAACCAAGGTGACCAGTCGAGCTGGTGACGAAGATGCCGAAGTCGCAGTTGATCTGCAGGCGAGCCATCGATCCTTTTGTCGATCACACAGCGGAACTCTCAATGAAAGCACCAATGTCGGTGTCAAAACCGGCGGATCTCAGGTAGGGGGTCCCGAACTGTGCGTCTAGGCCAGATGGTAACAGGAGGCAGGGAACACGATGTTTTACCTAGGTTCGGGCCCTCTCGATGAAGGTAATACCCTACTCCTGCTTGATTAATATTGATGATATGGGTAGTACAAGAGTAGATCTACCACGAGATCAAGGAGGCTAAACCCTAGAAGCTAGCCTATGGTATGATTGTTGTGTATGTTCTATCGACTAGCCTGGCCCTGATTTATATAATGCACCAGAGGCCTAGGTTAACAAGAGTCCTAGCCGAATACGCCGGTGGGGAGAAGTCCTTGTCTTGATCGCCAAGTCTTGTGGAATCTTCCTTGTATGCGGTAGCTGTCCGAACTGGCCCATGAGTATGCGACCATGGGGGCCCTCGGCCCAATCCAACTGATCGGGAGATGATCTGATGAGTACCCCCTAGTCCAGGACACCGTCAATGATCTTCAAGAGGATGGCTTCTCTAAACGCTTCAAGTTTGACTCCACACCTCCTCGAAGGGCAGTGCTGCGACACACTCCATCTCTTGAAGACTCTGAGTTCTCTTCCTCTGCTGCAACTGTGAATGCCAGAGTGATCGAGGATGAAGACGATGCCACTTCACCGCCACCTCCTTCAGCATGCTTCGACACTGCTCCAACTGCTTCTGCACCGCCGAACACCACCGACGACCCTTCTGCTTCACCTACTCTTCATGGGAACGAGTAGATGCTCTATGTCTTCAAACCTTTTTGGTCCTTACTGAAAAAAGGGGGAGAAGCATATGAGTTTGATAGTCTTCAAGCGGGTCCATATGGGCGGGTGCTTTATATTTTGCTTCGTGTTTACAACTCTCGTTTTGATACATTTGGTTCTTTGAGTTGTAACACTTAAACTCAATGGTCGTTTGCTACTTATTTGCCACTTTGTGATGCGATGATAAATTCCGCATGTGCGACGACAAATTCCGCACTTAGATCATTTTGCAGACGTCCATTTTCCATTATGCATGTCATTATCTTCACATACCTTCACATGCATAATGAATTGTCATCATAAGTTGAAGAGGATCTCCACAAGTACAACCTGCCATGTGCATTTGCATTCCAAAAGCAAATTACTTATATGCACATCTTCAGGGGGAGCCCTCACAGCTTATGAAGACAATTCCTTATCCTTTACAATTTCACATATTATATTCCCCATTGAAAACTTCAACTAGTTTGTCATCAATCACCAAAAAGGGGGAGATTGTAAGTGCATCTAGTGCCACCCCTAGTTGGTTTTGGAGTATTGACGACAAACCTAGTTGAGGGACTAATGTGTTTGTGAGAATTGCAGGATAACACAGGTAGAAGTCCCTCATTGATTCGGTTTTCCTACTAGAGATGGCCCCTAAAAATGTATGAAGACATTGATGTCAAAGGTGGTATATGAAGATATTCACATTGAAGACTATGACAAGAGAAGACATCGCATGAAGCCTATGGAGCTCGAAGACTTAGATCTTTCGTAGTTCTTTTTCTTCCTTGTTGAGTCATAGGAACCACCATACTGTTAAGTGGGGTCCAAGAGAACCGGTCAGAATGACTGAAGTGATGCTTAACCAAAACCTATGTCTTCGAGTGAAGACTATGAGAGCGAAACTTGTCCAGAGTCGGACAAGTCAGCTTTGCTTGTAGCCCAAGTAAAGCTGCCGCGTGAGTTTGAAATCTGACCATTGGAACACGTGTCAGTTCCTCAGTGACCCAGGGTCATTTCGGACAAATCAGGTCGGGTTGCCTAGTGGCTATAAATAGCCCACCCCCTACAACCATAAACGGTTGGCTGCTCAGAGTTAGAGTACGACTTTTGTCGTTTGAGAGCAACCCACCTCGGAGCCTTTGAGAGAGAATTCCTTGCGAGGATAAAGCCCTAACCACCCAGAGCCAAAGAGAATTAGGCATCACTTAAGTCTTCTTGTCTGTGTGATCTAAAGACTTATTACACTTGAGGACTGTGAATCCTCCAGCCGGTTAGGCGTCGCGTTCTGAGCATCCAAGAGACATTGTGGATTGCCGGTGAACGAAGTCTGTGAAGGTTTGGGAGTCTACCTTGAAGACTTACCTGAGTGATTGGGCGAGGTCTGTGTGACCTTAGCTCAAGGGGAATACGGTGAGGACTGGGTGTCCTGAGCTGCTTGTTCAGGACTGGGTGTCCAGGACTGTGTGTCCTCAGGTTTAAATACCTAGCTGCCCTAACCATACGTACAGTTGTCACAGCAACTGGAACTGGTCCAACAAATCATTGTCTTCAACGAGTCACTGGTTTCATCATTCCCTTCCCTTTACTTACTATTACTCCTTGTGAAGTCATTGTATGTTTGCACTATCTTTTGTCTTCACTGAGTGACTGCGTGTTCTGTTTGGCTTCATAATATCTTCCTACCTGATCCTTACTACATTGCTGCTATTAGTCATTGTGCTCTCACTCCATTGAATACTTGACTATGGGTTGCCTAGTGTAGTCTACCTTCCGCTGCATGGTAATAGGTTTATTTCTATCGTTTGTCTTCGAAACTTCCATGTTGTGAAGACTTTCATAAAAATCGCCTATTCACCCCCCTTATAATCGATATAACGCACTTTCAGCGGTAAATTCGAAGGAATTTTCAAACATATTGGTGTCACGGCTTGGACACAAGCATCGAGTGCCATGACATTTAAATTTAAAAAAATCAAAAATGATTAGAAATTCATGAAACCTTTCTTGACGAAATGTCATGGCACCAAGATGTTGTGCTAAAAAAATCGGCCTATTTGACGAAAGTTTGGACACACACCCCTCACAAAATGGAACAACTCACTAGAAGGCTCTTGGTTCCGAGAGGGAACAATGCATTTTTGATGACGAACCGGTAGCTTCCTCTTATGGCCTTCAAACTTTTTCTATCATTAACGTGCACTAATACAACTGTAATGTTAAAATTTGGAAATTACAAGGGTTCATTTGACCTTTTAAGACATTTAAGTGATTTTTTAGCAATATAATGACCATAATTCACATTTGAACTACATGTCAATGCAAGAGCTAACCATAACGGTTTGAAAAATCATATTTGTGTACTTGTGTGTGAGTTAATGTCATGCGTAGTAAATTGGAAGGAATTTTAAAACATATTGGTGTCACGGCTTGGACAAAAGCGTCCACTGCCATGGAATTTAAATTCCAAAGAAAAATAAAAAATGATCTGAAATACATGAAACCTTGCTTGACGTAATGGCATGGCACCAAGATACTGTGGAAAAATGGCTTGTTTGACGAAAGTTTAAACACAGACCCCTCACAAACCGGAGGAACTCGCTAGAAGGCTCGTGGTTCCGGGAGGGAAGAGTGCTCATCTTGGGGTATTGATCTTCTTCCCACTCAACTCCATTGGCATTGCACTTGTGTTTAAAACAACACCTTGATTCTTCCGGTGCCTTCCTTGCTTGCGTACAATTTCCTCAAATTGCTTACTTCTGGCAAGGCTCTTCTAAACACCTTTCTCTATAATTCCCTTCAATAAGCTATTTTCTAGCTCAAGTGTAACTTGGCTAAGAGAATCATTAGTGTAATCAAGAGAACTACTAGAAGCAACAATATTGGATATAGCATGATTATTGTTACTACGAGAAAAAGAGTCTTTCTTGCTCTTGTTGCTAGATTTTACTTGTGGCATGTAAGTAGACAAGAGTAAACGCTTGGCAATGTAAGAAGAACTTTTCTTATGAAGATCATCATTGATTGCTTTTAAGAACCCATGCTCATGCTCTAAATTGAGCTTTTCAAAGTGTATCTTCTCATGAGTCTTTAAAAGCTCTCGATGATACTCTAAGGTAGTTTCATGAGATAACTTAAGAGTGTTTAGTTCTTTAGTTAGACGCTCAATCTCCTTATCAATATCATTCGCTTCATCTTGATTAGCATGATTAATAGCAATTTCATCATAGTTTTCATCACTAGTGTTGTCAACAAGTAAATCATCATCACCTAGCAAATCATCTTCATCACTATTGAAGTCAACATACTCGGGGTGTGATACCTTGGGGCCTTTTGCCATGAAGCATCTTCCAATCCCTTCATTTGGTGAGTCGAATATGTTGTAGGAGTTAGATGACACAAGTGCATGACCGGCAACACCTTCATCTTGAGTATATTCAGAGTCGGAGTGATAACTTCTCTCGGAGTAGTTGTCGGAGTCGGAACCGGATACCCATTAACCAACATGAGCTTGATGTCTTCGTCTTGTGTGGCTCTTTGATGACTTGTCCTTCCTTTCCGAATCCTTGCTTCCGCGAGAGGTTCTTCGTTCATAATGGTCATCTCTACTCCTTCTCTCTCTTGGTGGTGATTCCTCTCTTTTACTTCTCCTTTTAGGAGAGTCTTCTCTTATTTTGTAGGGAGTCGTACACTCATTGGAATAGTGTCCAGGTCTTCCACGACTGTAGCAATTGTGATCATGACTATAAGATCTTTTGTCATTGTAGGACCTTGACTTGGAACTTCTCTCTTTGCTTCTACTCTTGTAAAACTTGTTGAAGTTCTTCACCATTAAGCTCAATTCTTCATTCAAGACTTGTTTCTCACTTGATGTTGCAGGAGCATCACATGAAGCTTTGTAAGCACCGCTAGACTTGTTGTGAAGCTCTTCCTTATCCTTAAGTGGCATCTCATGAGCAACAATTCTACCAATGACTTCCGTTGGCTTGAGATCTTTGTAATTGGGCATCATTTGGATCAAGGTGCGCACGGTGTCATATTTTCCATCCAAGGCTCTTAGGATCTTCTTGATGATGAATCTGTCGATCATCTCTTCGCTTCCTAAGCCGGCAATCTCATTTGTGATGAAAGCAAGCCTAGAGTACATCTCAGCGACTCCTTCACCATCCTTCATTCTAAACTTGTCAAGTTGACTTTGAAGCACATCCAATTTGGATTCCTTGACGGACTCGGTACCTTTGCGCATATCAACCAAAGTATCCCGAATTTCCTTTGCATTCTCAAGGTGTCTGATTTTTTTTCAATTCTTTGGGGCACAATCTGTTTAAAAGAATATCGCAAGCTTGAGCATTGTATTGCAGCATGTTCAATTCTTCCGCGAACGCTTCATAATATGGTTCTCTTCCATCCTTCAAGTATTCACCTTGCAATCCAATATGCACAATAGCCCAAACGGCGGTGTTATGTCCAAGAATATGCATTTTCATCTTATGCTTCCAAATAGCAAAATTAGTACCATCAAAGTAAGGACCTCTACGGTGGTAATTTCCCTCGCTAGACGCCATACTCTCCTAGGTTGTGAAACCAAGGCTATGATCACCAAAGCTATGCAAATCAAGGCAAATGGAGACCAAAGCTCTGATACCACTTGTAGGATCGAAAGTAGGTCTACAGGGGGTGATTAGACTACTTGACCAAATAAAAATCTAGCCTTTCCCCAATTTTAAGCCTTGGCAGATTTTAGCAACTTAGCACAAGTCATGCAATAAACCTACACATGCAATTGTAAAAGTGTGCAGCGGAAAGTAAAACATTGCATACGAAGGTAAAGGGAAGGGTTTGGAAAAGGCAAACACAATGTAGACATGGAGATTTTTGGCATGGTTCTGATAGGTGGTGCTATCGTACGTCCACGTTGATGGAGACTTCAACCCACAAAGGGTAACGGTTGCGCGAGTCCAGGAGGGCTCCACCCACAAAGGTTCCATGAAGAAACAACCTTGTCTATCCCACCATGGCCACCGCCCACGAAGGACTTGCCTCACTCGGGTAGATCTTCACAAAGTAGGCGATCTCCTTGCCCTTAGAAACTCCTTGGTTCAACTCCACAATCTTGTCGGGGGCTCCCAAGTGACACCTAACCAATCTAGGAGACACCACTCTCCAAAAGGTAATAGATGGTGTGTTGATGATGAACTCCTTGCTCTTGCGCTTCAAATGATAGTCTCCCCAACACTCAACTCTCTCTCATGGATTTGGCTATGGTGGAAAGATGATTTGAGTGGAAAGCAACTTGGGGAAGGCTAGAGATCAAGATTCTTGTGGTTGTATTGGAATGACTTGGTCTCAACACATGAGTAGGTGGTTCTCTCTCAGAAAATGAGTAGTGGAAGTGTAGGCACGTTCTGATGGATCTCTCTTGAATAGAGAAGGGGGTGGAGCATATATATATAGCATCCACACAAAATCTAACCGTTACACACATTTGACCCAACTCGGTCAAACTGAATAGAAGAACTCGGTGAGACCGGTTCATTTCAAAATGTGAACGTTAGGAATCTCAGTGGGACCATTATGATCAACTCGGTGGGACGATGTGCTAGGGTTAGGGCAAAACCTCATCTCGGTGTGACCGACTGCATGAACTCGGTGAGACCAATTTCAGCAATCAGTTAACAAAGAGTTGGTTAGGAAAACTCGGTGGGACCGATCGCTCATTTATGTAACACCGAAACGTTATGAGGGGAAACAAAGAGTTTTGACAGTGCAACTATCCCTGGGTGGTTTTGGTAATTCCTAACAACATATAGCTCATTGAGCTAATACTATTTCAAGATAAATATTTCAGGAAAGCTCAATGATTGGCATGGCATGGATTAGAAATGTGTACCCCTCAAAATGCTAAGGACAAAAGATTGGCTCAAGATCTAAAGCTCAAGACTCTACATTTTACCTTTCAGTGATCCAAGATCACATTGAGTCCATAGGAAAAGCTAATACTATTAAAAAGGGGATGAGGTGTTGCTTAATGGGTTACTTGCTCAAAATTCTTAGTGATATGCTCCAAAACCCTCAACCACTTTCTCATATCCACATATGTCCCAAACCAAAAGTCATACCCGGCCCCACCAAAATTTTCCATCCGGCGCCACCGAGTTTAGTTGACATAGCCACTGCCACAAACCCCTAGTCTTTTCGGTCTCACCGATAGGGATCTCGGTCTCACCGAGATGGGATTGCAAACTCTCTGTTTCCCCTTCGTAACGTTTCAGTCTCACCGAGATGAGCGAATCGGTCCCACCGAGTTTGCCTGACCAACTCTCTGGTTAGCTTATTACCAAAGTCGGTCTTACCGAGTTTGTGTAATCGGTCTCACCGAGATTACGTTATGCCCTAACCCTAATGAAATCGGTCCCACCGAAAATCCTAACATTCACATTTTGAACTAAATCGGTCCAACCGAGTTTCATTATTCGGTCCCACCGAGTTTGGTGATTTGTGTGTAATAGTTAGATTTTGTGAGGAGGATATATATACCCCTCCACCCACTCTTCATTTGAGAGAGAGCCATCAGAATATGCCTACACTTCCATCATACAGTTTCTGAGAGAGAACCACCTACGCAGGTGTTGAGGTCAAGATATTCCATTCCAACCATATGAATCTTGATCTCTAGCCTTCTCCAAGTTGCTTTCCACTCAAATCATCTTTCCACCAAATCCAAATCTATGAGAGAAAGTTGAGTGTTGGGGAGACTATCATTTGAAGCACAAGAGCAAGGAGCTCATCATCAACACACCGTATATTACCTTTTGGAGAGTGGTGTCTCCTAGATTGGTTAGGTGTCACTTGGGAGACTTCGTCAAGATTGTGGAGTTGAACCAAGGAGTTTGTACGGGCAAGGAGATCGCCTACTTCGTGAAGATCTACCCTAGTGAGGCAAGTCCTTCATGGGTGATGGCCATGGTGGGATAGACAAGGTTGCTTCTTCGTGTACCCTTCATGGTGGAGCCCTCCGTGGACTCACGCAACTGTTACCCTTCGTGGGTTAAAGTCTCCATCAACATGGATGTACGATAGCACCACCTATCGGAACCACACCAAAAATCTCCGTGTCTACATTGCATTTGCTCCCTCCAAACTCCTCCATTTACCTTCATGTGCAATGTTTTACATTCCGCTGCTATACTCTTAGACTTGCATGTGTAGGTTGTTTGCTTGACTAGTGCTAAGTTGCTAAAATCTGCCAAGACTTAAAATTGGGAAAAGGCTAGATTTTTATTTGGTCAAGTAGTCTAATCACCCCCCCCCCCTCAAGACATACTTTCAATCCTACAAGTTGTATCAGAGCTTTGGTCTCCATTTGCCTTGATTTCCATAGCTTTTGGTGATCATAGCCTTGGTTTGACAACCGAGGAGAGTATGGCATCTAGCGAGGGAAATTACCACCGTAGAGGTCCTTACTTTAATGGTACTAATTTTGCTAGTTGGAAGCATAAGATGAAAATGCATATTCTTGGACATAACCCCGCCGTTTGGGCTATTGTGTGTATTGGCTTGCAAGGTGAATTCTTTGATGGGAGAGAACCGAACCGTGAAGCTAGCATGGAAGAGTTGAAGATGTTGCAATACAATGCTCAAGCTTGTGATATTCTCTTCAATGGATTGTGCCCCGAAGAATTCAACAAAATCGGCCTTCTTGAGAATTCATAGGAAATTTGGGATACTTTGATTGATATGCACAAAGGTACTGACTCCGTCAAGGAATCCATATTCGATGTGCTTCAAAGTCAACTTGACAAATTCAAAATGATGGATGGTGAAAGTGTCGCTGAAATGTACTCTAGGCTTGCTCTCATCACAAATGAGATTGCCGGCTCAGGAAGTGAAGAGATGACCGATAGATTCATCATCAAGAAGATCCTAGGAGCCTTGGATGGAAAATATGATACCGTGTGCACATTGATCCAAATGATGCCCAATTACAAAGATCTCAAGCCAACGGAAGTCATTGGAAGAATTGTTGCTCATGAGATGTCACTCAAGGATAAAGAAGAGCTTCACAACAAGTCAAGTGGTGCTTACAATGCCTCATGTGATGCTCCCACATCATCAAATGAGAAACAAGCCTTCAATGAAGAATTGAGCCTAATGGTGAAGAACTTCAACAAGTTCTACAAGAGTAGAAGCAAGGAAAGAAGTTCCAAGTTAAGGTCCTACAATGACAAAAGATCTTCAAGTCGTGAACATAATTGCTACAATTGTGGAAGACCCAGACACTACTCCAATGAGTGTACGGCTCCCTACAAAAGAAGAGAAGACTCTCCCAAAAGAAGAAGTAGAAGAGAAGGATCACCACCAAGAGAGAGAAGGAGTAGAGATGACCGTTATGAACGAAGAACAATACAGAGAAGCAAGGATTCAGAAAGAAAGGACAAATCATCAAGGAGCTACACAAAATGAAGACATCAAGCTCATGTTGGTGAATGGGTATCCGGCTCCGACTCCGACAATCACTCCAAGAGAAGTTATCACCCCGACTCCGAAAATACTCAAGATGAAGGTGTTGCCGGTCTAGCACTTGTATCAGCCAACTCCTATGACATATTTGAGTCACCAAATGAAGGAATTGGAAGATGCTTCATGGCTAAAGGCTCAAAGGTATCACACCCTGAGTATGTTGATTTCAATAGTGATGAAGATGACTTGCTAGTTGATGATGATTTACTTGTTGACAATTCTAGTGATGAAAACTATGATGAACTTGCAATTAATCATGCTAATCAAGATAAAATGAATGACAATGATAAGAAGGAGATTGAGTGTCTAACTAAAGAACTAAACACTCTTAAGTTAGCTCACGAAACTACCTTGGAAAATCATCGAGAGTTTTTAAAGAATCATGAAAAGTTACGCTTTGAAAAGCTCAACCTTGAGCAAGAGCATGGGTTCTTAAAAGCGATCAATGATGATCTTCACAAGAAAAGTTCTTCTTAAATTGCCAAGCGTTTGCTCTTGTCTACTTACATGCCACAAGTTAAATATAGCAACAAGAGTAAGAAAGATTCTTCTTCTAGTAGTAACAATAATCATGCTAAATCCAATGCTGTTGCTTCTAGTAGTTCTCTTGATTCCACTAATGATTCTCTTAGCCAAGTTACACTTGAGCAAGAAAATAGCATATTGAAGGGAATTATAGAGAAAGGTGTTTACAAGAGCCTTGCCGGAAGTAAGCAATTTGGGGAAATTATACGCAAGCAAGGAAGACACCGGAATAATTAAGGAATTGGTTTTGAACGAGGGTTCAATGCCAATGGAGTTGAGTGGGAAGAAGATCAATACCCCAAGACGAAGTTTGTTCCTCAACAAGAGAAGTATGATCCTACTTCTTTCCAAGGAACACAAGCTCAAGATGATATTCCACCACAAGACCACAAGGAAAATATGGAGGACAAGCTTCAAGAGGAAATTGATGCATTTGAAGAAGCTCCCAAGGCCTTGGTCAAGTGGGTTCCCAAGACTACATCAAGTTCCACTTCATCAAGTACGACTACAACTCCAAGGATTCCCATCAAGATGGTATGGATCCCGAAGAAAAAGAACTAGAGAGTTCTTGAGGGTGACTCCGCCAACATACTTCACTCATATCTTTTGGCAAGGACATGTGCAAACAACTTCCGTATCTTGCAGTAGTTCAAGGAGTCACAAACCCTCTTGTTGGTAAGACAAGGGACAAGGTAACCTAATGCTTTCATGGACATCATCTTATGTGAACATCACTCTATGTCTATGGATATCCTTGTTTGTTTCTTGTGGGACTAACCCATGTAGGTATTGAAAGTGCAACTCACTCCAATGGATTGCTCCAAATAATCTACATCAACATTGAGAATCTACATCTTCAACACCTACATGAAGTCATCATCGACAAAACCCAAGGTTAGTTCATCCCTCTTAGGGGGGATATCACATCTAGGGGGAGCTTTACTCTAATAAATTGAGCTAAAGCAACTCTAATGGTGTGAACACAACAATGCTTTATGTAAAAGTGGCAACCCCACTTGTGCTTAAACGATGAGTATGACCTACGATCAAATGTTCTCATTTGACTCCTCAGTCAATATACTCATATATAGATGACCTAGTAACCGCCAATTGCTTGATAGATGCTAGAGTGTTTGTGAATGCTTTGCCACATATTTTATTTGCCATTTTACTGTGTGAGCATGTTGGTTGCATATTTTACTCATTCGAGGACATCCACTTGTTGTTTTCATTGTTTGGCGTTTTTCTCTTTTGCCAAGTGGATGGACAAGAATTCCTAAGAACCCCCTCTAGCTATCTATGTTTTTCTCATCTCAAACTCTATTCATGCTATATCACAAAGTTTGATCAAGTCAGATTCGAACCACTCTGTGTGAGGAGCACTCGGAGTCCCCGATTCATCATAGACTTAAACTTCCAAAACCTCTTTGTGCACTTCGGTATGACTGAGTCAACCACTTCGGTCACACCGAGTTCACTAAGTTGATCTAGGTTTTCCATCTCGGTGCAACCGATTTGAACTTTTTGGTCACACCAAGTTGCAGTAACCGCTCATGATTCTGCATATCGGTGCCACCGAGTTGTTCCACTAGGTCACACTGACAGGGTCGGGATATATATACCCACTGGTCAGATTTTGGAAATTTCTTCAAACTCCTCAGCCCGCGCATGTGTCTTGCTCTGCCTCCTCAAGTCTCTGGATCATCTCCTCACCGCCAGCGACCTCCCGCTGCTAGTTTCCATCACCATCGACGGAATTCGGCTCCGCCGTTGCCGCTGTAGCGAACCTCCGCCGAACTAGGGTATGGGTTCGACTCTATGTGCTAATTCCTTAACTCCGATTCATAGCACATTACTTTGCCATGATCATGACCACGTATGCATTAAATCCATCCACTGAAAATTTCCTTTAGATTAGATTGGATTTAAAAATTTAGGGTTAGGTCTCCGCCAGACTCATCTCGGACCGACCGAATTGTAGAAATCGGTCTCACCGATTTGGCTTAGGCCATAGCACATGCATTTTCGGTCTGACCAAAAATTGCAAATCGGTGTGACAGAGTTCGATTCTCTATGAAACCCTAGCAGTCTCGGTGCCACTAAACTATGACTCGGTCTGACTGAGTTCACTAGTTTAGGTTCCAAAAGGTGCTTCGATATCACCGAGTTTATCAAATCAGTAGCTCCAAAATGCTTTCTGTGGAGAACTAAAACTAAGTTTTTGACTCATCTGTTTTACAAAACTCTATACTTTGTGATGCTCATCCACTCTACCTCATCTACATCTATTCACAGGGTTTGCTGTCAGTGATTGCCAAGATGTCTGACCAGAGTGACATCAGAACAAATTTGAGGAACATGTGCAATTGAGTGAGGGTTCGGATCCCTCAAGCAGCTATGATGAGGGCAATAGAAGCACACCCAATAACTTGCCCAAGGCAGCCACTAGAGCAAGGAAGAAGAGAACCTCGGACTCTGAGGATGAATACTATGTGGCTGTTGAGGATGAGACCACCTCAAAGAAGAAAGTACTGAAGAAGGAGTATGGGTCAGCTGCTACAACAAAGCCAGAGATGCACAAGAAGGCACCTGCCAAGAGAGTGCCAACATCCAAGCCTAGGAAAGCAGCCTTGGAAGAAACTATGGAGTTCAATCTTAAACCCAAAGAGGCTGGATAAGGAAAGAAGAGAAAAGAGAGGGTCCAGAAGACCACTGCTAGAGTCCTAGGGAGATCATCCATGTTTAAGGATCCAGCAGAAGAAGAGGAAGAGGAAGAGGATGCTCCAGCACCCAAAGCTCAGAAGCTCATGGGAGATGCTATTAAGTCAGGGGCTGCAACATCAAAGCCCAAGTCTTCTCCCAAAGCTCAAGCTCAGAAGTCAAAGCCCAAGAGAAACACTAGAAGTATTCATGTTGAAGAGAAAAACAAGGCCCCACGGCCTCAAGCTGAAGAAGAGGATGATGAGTCTCTTGTTTTGAGGAAATTGAAACCCAAGATCCCAGAACACAATGATGCTCATCCAGTGGCTGAAGACATGCACATGAGAAAAGATGATGGACTGAGATTGTGGAGACAGTCTGATCCCTGTGCTGTTAGGAGAAGGACTACAGTTGATTACAGATTTCATACTAAAGAACAGCAAGACTTCTATGAGACAATTTTGCTTGACAAAAAGCCCATTGTTTGTGACATGACATGGGTTGATTGGGAATACATCAAGGAGAATGAAGATCACTTCCCAGGAGTATATGACAGCTTCAAAGCATGCGGAGTAGATGAGTTTGTTGGACAGAAGTTCACAAAATGGAATGATGAGCTGATCATGCAGTTTTACTCCACTGCTCACTTTTACCCAGATGGGAAGATCATATGGATGTCAGAAGGTACTAGGTACCAATCCACTGTTGAAGAATGGGCCAAGCTAATCAATGCCCCAGAGGAACATGAGGATGACTTGGATGTGTATGCCAAGAAGAAGAAAGACCACAACTCCATGGCAAACATGTACAAAGAGATCCCTGATAAAGCTTTGGAGACTCACAAGCTTGGATCTGTACATTACTTGTTGTCTGGTCTGCCTACCATCAACTGGATCGTAAGGTACACATTGCTAGCCAAGTCAAGAGATCACAAGATGATCATAGGACATTCCATCAACATGTTGCAAATCTTTGATGTCCCTCAGAAGTTTAAAGTCATGAGCCTGATTATAGAGACAGTCAAAAGGACAGCTGCTGGCCAAAAGAGAAGTTATGGGTATGCTCCACATATTCAGGAGCTCATCCATTCTAAGATGGGCACGAGAACATACTTGTTGGACAAGGAGCATCTACCCCTATATCCTGAATTTGAAGATAATGAAGTTGTCATGAATGAGAATGAACCGTCATCAACTCAAGCACAAGAGAAGAGATCCAAAGCTAAGGCAGAGAAAGCTGCAAGGATGCCAAGTGCAGAAGAAGCATCTCAGGTGTTCCTCAAGTCAAAACAAGATCAATTGGGCTATCTGATTCAAGCTACACCGAGGATTGAGAAGGGCTTGGCCACCCTAACTCAGAATCAGGAGAGCCTGGAGAGGATTGTTGAGACAAAATTTTATGATCTTGACCTCAAAGTAACTGAGATACAGACTGCAGTTGAGCAGCTCTAGGAGGAAGCAGAAGAGAATAAAGGGAAGGCAACTACTAATGCTTTTTAGCTAGTACCAAGGAGTCAGAGGTCTGCTGTAGTGTATGTACCTGTTTCTAGAGCTACATTGTCTGCACCAGCAGCTACAGCTTCAGTGCCACCTCCAGCAGCCACTCCACCAGCTCCAACTACATCGACAGATGCCTTCGTCCTTGGAGTTCTCTCTACACCACCTCCCGAAGACCGAGCCTGAGAGACGCATAGCACTATGCATTTTCAAACTTTTTGCTAACTTGTTGCCAAAGGGGGAGAAATATGTATAGATCATAGGCTTCGAGAGAGAGTGTTTTGCCTTTTATCTCTCTTGTTTCTGGTTAAACCTTTTTATGCGCTTGGTTGATACACTATGTCTTTGTCTGTGTGAGATTTGTGTGAGATACTTGTTTGATCATGTGATTGATCATATGCTAATGCTTGCTTGGATGATACTATCTCTTATATTCCATATATGATCATTCACTTTGCTTGGTGATGAGTGCATGTTTTTAATGTTTATCATTTTGAGCACTCCACCAAGATGTATGTGACATGGAAGAGTGACCCATGATCCTAATCGATTGTGCATTTGCATTCACAAGCAAATCTTAAATAATGCACAAATTTAGGGGGAGCTCTTGCTTATCACATACTTCTCAAAGCGATGATGTATTTCAATCTTATAATCATTTGTAAAGCTTTGATCTATATGTTGTCATCAATTACCAAAAAGGGGGAGATTGAAAGTGCAAATATCCCTGGGTGGTTTTGGTAATTCCTAACAACATATAGCTCATTGAGCTAATACTATTTCAAGACAAATATTTCAGGAAAGCTCAATGATTGGCATCGCATGGATTAGAAATGTGGACCCCTCAAAATGCTAAGGACAAAAGATTGGCTCAAGCTATAAAGCTCAAGACTCTACATTTTACCTTTTAGTGATCCAAGATCACATTGAGTCCATAGGAAAAGCCAATACTATTAAAAGGGGATGAGGTGTTGCTTAATGGGTTACTTGCTCAAAATGCTTAGTGATATGCTCCAAAACCCTCAACCACTTTCTCATATCCACATATGTCCCAAACCAAAAGTCAAACTCGGCCCCACCGAAACTTTCCATCCGGCGCCACCGAGTTCAGTTGACATAGCCACTGCCACAAAACCCTAGTATTTTTTGTCTCACCGATAGGGATCTCGGTCTCACCGAGATGGGATTGCAAACTCTCTGTTTCCCTTTGTAACATTTCGGTCCAACCAAAATGAGCGGTCGGTCCCACCGTGGTCACAATGCAAACTCTTTGTTTCCCCTTGGTAGCGTTTCGGTCTCACTGAGATGAACGAATCGGTCCCACCGAGTTTGCCTGACCAACTCTCTGGTTAGTTTATTACTAAAGTTGGTCTTACCGAGTTTATGTAATCGGTCTCACCGAGATTACGTTATGCCCTAACCCTAATGAAATTGTCGGCATTCTGGGAACGGGGGTCCCCAGACTTGCCTGCCTGCGGCCCACGGTGTGGCTTTGCTAGCAGGCATGTACGGCCCATCTTCATTAACAAGGCATTCAAGACCCTCACGAGGGGCCAAGCCTCGTGAGGCGGATGACGCATGACCTCCTCAGGAGCGGCCTCACCAGGCTAGCTCACGAGGGGCGGAGAGTTCAAGGCACGGCAAACCTCGCGAGGTTCTCGTGACATGAGCCATGATGGTCGAGACCAGGCGGGCGCCAGCGCGCACAGTGTCCTTGTTTCCTCTTTGGTGCTAAGGGGGCAAGCGCAGGCGCGGAGTATCAAGGCATCAAGTAAAGGTTTCCATATCGGTGCAACGAGACCAAGACCAGCAGGACGGCAGGACGGAGGTCACCATGGAGCCCAAGACGGCGTCACCACCAGAGCCTTTGGCAGGCAAAAACTGCTTTTGTCAGGATAGCATGTACTAGCTGTCCCCCTTCGAATTGGCCATTGTGGGATCCCTTCCCGCTCAATACTTGGGGAGAGGACCAGGCCTCTATAAATAGGACTAGCCACCACCATAGCTGGGGGATCGATTGATTGGGGGAGATCTGAGAGAGATCAAGGGAGACCAGAACACACACAAGTTCGCCAAGCACAAGAACACCTCAACCTCAGGAGGCTGTTCTTCCCCCTGTACTGTTCATCCTCAGCCCGAGAGGCAATCCACCACCACCACACTGGAGTAGGGTATTACACCACAACGGTGGCCCGAACCAGTATAAATCTTGTGTCCTTTGTGTTGCGAGTTCATCGAGTTAGTCCGTAAGATCTTAGCCGAGCTATGACGTGGATCGGTAGGGGGGAAATCTTGGCGCGCACCCCAGTGTTCGAACCTTATGGGTTTTGCCGGAATCCGTGATCCGGCATTTGGTGCGCCAGGTAGGGGTGCGCTGAAGCTTCCCTTCCGTCGCTCCGCGCCGTGTCGCTTAATCGTCTCCATGGCGGACGCACGCCGCACCCACGCCGAGCGCCGGGCTGCCCTCGCCACCCGCATCGCTCAAACGGCCCCTATCAGTGGGCCACCCCATCGCTCTCCGTCGCCTGTCGCCAACGCCGCCACCGGCTCGGCGGGGAACGAGCAGCAAGCATCCTCGTTGCAGCCCTTGGTGCGACAGGGCGGACGCACCGCCACTCCATCGTTGACTCCCGCTAGTTCGTCGTCTCACGCTCGTCGTGTCCCCGCGGACACACGGGCCGCGCTCCTCATGGCGCACGAGCTCCTGCTCTACCGCCCAATCGACGACCTCTACGAGGACTGGCTAGACCGCATCCCCGAGCTTGTCCGTGCCACAGGGGGCTCCCCTGCGCCGTCCCACTCTCTGCCTCGCCCTCCGCCAGCCATGGGTGACGCAGCTCATGAAGCACCTCCGCCACCTCTGCACCAAGAGGGCACCCTAGCACCAAGGTGCACGGCTCCACGGTGCGACCACCGCGTCCGGTGCCCGCACGTGAAGAAAGAACCTGCCAAGAAGTCCCTCAGCCGCAAGCGGATGCTCTGCCACTCCTCGCACCGCCGCGCCAGGATCGTTTGCTGCGGCAAGGCCCCGCGCCGCTTGCCGTAGCGGCACGCGGGCGCCAAGACCAAGTTCCACCTCCAAGGCGGGCCCCGGTGACCATGGCCGGCTTCCGCGCCTTCACCCTCGAGTTGTGTAGCGCCGCATGGTCAGGCAAGTTCAAGCCAGATCTGCCTCCTCGCCACGACGACACCCCCGACCCCGCGGAGTTCCTGCAGCTCTACAAGCTGAGCATCGAGGCGGCTAACGGCGACGAGAAAGTCATGGTGAACTAGTTTCCCATGGCTCTCATGGATGGCGCCCGCTCCTGGCTCCTGAACCTGCCTCCAGGCTCGATTTCCTCCTGGGACGAGATGCGCAACTGCTTCATCGCCAACTTCCAGGGCACTCGCGACCGCCCCCCGGTCACGGGTGACCTGCACCGCCTCAAGGAACATCCAGGAGAGACCCTGCAGAAGTACATCTAGTCCTTCAACAGCGCGCGAATCAAGATCCCCAAGGTGATCGACGAGGCCATCATCTCAGTGTTCTCCGACAACGTCCGTGACGTCAAGATGAAGGAGGAGCTCGCCATCCATGAGGAGTTATGCACGACCTTGGAGCTGTTCAACATCATGACCAAGTGTGCAAGAGCTGAGGAGGGGCGCCTCTCCCTCCTCCAGCTCCCAGCTATGGACCCGGAGGAGAAGAAAGCCAAGCCCAAGGACGTGAAGCGCAAAGGACTGGTCGTGCTCGCGGCGGAGTCAGACACCAAGCGCGGCCGAGATCTTCCCGAGTCATCCAAGAGCAGCCAACCGTTCTGCGCCTTCCTAACCTGCATACCCACAACACTAGCGACTGTCAAGAGCTCAGAGCCATTCAAGAAGGATGCTTCGGTCGACGCCTCGAGCGCACCGACCGGGGCTACGGCCAAGGAGGAGCACCTGGTGGCGGACGATGGGACGACCGTGGCCCGCGCCAGGAGTGGCACGACTGGCCTCATGAGGACCGCTGGCAGGATCAGCCTCGCGAGGGCGCCTGGAGGGACCAGCCTCGTAAGGATCGTCCTCAAGGCAACGCTGGCCTTCCTCCACTACCGCCACCGCCCAGAAGGAATGATGACCACCATCAAGACGAGGGGGCTGGGGGCTTCTAGGAGCCGCGCGCTATCGCTTGCATCTTGGGCGGAGCTCAAGCCCCAGCCTCACAGTGTATCTTCAAACAGTTTGCTCGTGAAGTGAATGCAGTCCTCCCCAAGCTCGAGGCCACATGCCCGCTCAGATGGTCCAGGTGCCCCATCACATTCAGTTCGGCAGATCAGCTCAAGTGCGCAGCAACTGCAGGTGTCCTCCCAATGCTTTGTTCACCAGTCATCAGCAACGTGCACGTCACCAAGACCCTCATCGACGGCGGCGCAGGGCTTAATGTCCTGTCCGTTGACATGTTCGACAACCTCCAAGTGCCATATGACCAGCTCCAGCGTACCAAGCCTTTTTCAGGAATGACCGGTGGCTCTACTACCCCGATCGGGCAGGTCCACATCCCCGTTACCTTTGGAGAATGCAACAACTACCGCACCGAACTCATTGACTTTGACGTCGCCTACGTCCGCCTACCATACAACGCCATCCTCGGGTATCCAACCCTGGCCAAGTTCATGGCGGTGACCCATCATAGCTACAATGTCCTCAAGATGCCGGGAAGCGACGGAATCATCACAGTCTCGTGCGAGGAAAGAGACGCGGTGTGCTCCCTCGAGCGTGCCTTCCAAGCTGCAGCAATCGACGACCCCGACACCTAGGGCGAGTGCCGTCCTGAGGCCACCCCCAAGAAGAAGAAGCAGTTGCGCCATGCAGAGCCTCAGGCAAGCGACGCCTCGTCAGGATCGGCGCCAGCGCCTGGGGCGCCTCCCTCCATCGCATAGGAAAGCGCGCCCAACGCCCCTCTCGGGCAGGGCTCGGGGGCTCTCTTCTGGAGGGCCTCAGACTTTGCCAGCATCACGAGGGAGGCGCTTGGTCACCACTTGGATGCGTGCTTCGCGGCACATTTCCCTCAGGAGAACACAAGACAAGGAGTGCCCACCGTTTAGGAGTTCATCACCAAGACCACTCAGGAACTGCAAGACGCAAGGGCCATGCGCGGCGGCCGCCGCTCACTAGGCGCAGCTCCCCATCCAGGCAAGGATGTCGGGCTGCGCGTCTGCATCGACGTCCCAGGGCTCAATCGGGCTGCCTCTCAGGAGCATTTCTGGCCTTCGCGCGTGGGATGTTGCAAGGGCCCACCTCACAGCTATGTCCGCATGCCTTTTGGCCTGCCGAGCATGGCGACCGCCTATCAACGCAACCTGTGGAGCATCCTGGTGGCTCAGGAGGCCAGACACGATGCTGTGCTGACGGATATGAAGATGGTCCTCAAGCAACCCCCTGGACCCCCAGAGCCTCCCGAGGCTCAGGGCCCCGGTGGCTCATGAGCAGTATCCCCTTCGCCGCACACCTTCAGCTGCCCCAACTCTCCCTCATCAACAGAACCAGGTGACATTTTCCAAGTTCATTCAGCTGGGAGCGCCCCCAGGGCTGCATCATTCCCAGGCCGCGTGGGTCCGTCCCTATGGCATGTATCCCTTTTTATGCCTTTAGCTTACCTTGTTGGGGGCGCCCCTCGGGCTGCATCATCCCCAAGCCGCTCGAGCCAGACCTAGTGGCATGCATCTTCCCTGCATTTAGTTAAGCCAGTATGCTTTCCATGCTTAATCTATCTATGACTATCACTTGCTTGATTGTCGCCCACCATGGGAGCCGCGTGCCGGCCGTCTTTCTTCAGGACCCTTCGCCTTGTCTAACCATCTTGCAGGACCAAGACAACGAACAAGAACCAAGACCAGGCGCAACCCGCCTTGAGGTAGGGCCTCGTGAGTCCCGCGCTGGCTCATGAGTGCCCAGACATACCTCGTCTAGCCCTGTCGTGCAAGCCACGTGTCAGGGCGGAGTTGTACACGCCCCGGGGCCTCTCCGTAGTAGGGAGTCCCCTCTCGCACGCCAGAAGCAAACCAGCAATCACCACGACGACCGGTGCCCTTCCTCGCGCTAACTTGCCGGAACTTCCTGAGGGCCGCAGCAGGTGGTACCGCGGACTCTCCCTCTTCTCTCATGTGATTCGCTTGCGCGTTAAAAGGGGGGCTCCTAAGCATCGCGCCTCAGGATCTCTTACTGGCTCTCCAGCCCTCACTCCTGGCCTTGACCATGGCACGCCACACGGCATACAATGGGCCTTAGTGGAGAAGAGAGAGGGCCGGCCAGAGGTGGCGCCCCCCCCCTTGCCTAGTCTGAATTGGACAAGGGGAGTGGGCGGCGCCCCCCTCCTTCCTTCTATTCTCTCCTCTTTCCCTTCTTCTCCTACTTGGACTAGGAAAGGGGGGCGAATCCTCTTGGAATAGGAGTCCAAGTAGGACTCCCCCCATGGCGCGCCCCCTCTAGGGCCGGCCTCCTCTCCTCCCCCATTTATATACGTGGGGAGGGGCACCCCAAAGACACACAAGTTGATCTTTTAGCCATGTGCGGTGCCCCCCTCCACAGTTACACACCTCAGTCATATCGTTGTAGTGCTTAGGCGAAACCCTGCGTCGGTAACTTCATCATCATCGTCACCACGCTGTCATGCTGATGGAACTCTCCCTCGGCCTCAACTGGATCAAGAGTTCGAGGGACGTCATCGAGCTGAACGTGTGCTGATCGCGGAGGTGCCGTGTGTTCGGTACTTGGATCGGTTGGGTCGCGAAGACGTTCAACTACATCAACCGCGTTACTAAATGCTTCCGCTTTTGGTCTATGAGGGTACGTAGACACACTTTCCCCTCTCGTTGTATGCATCTCCTAGATAGATCTTGCGTGATCTTAGGTAAAAAAAATTGAAATACCGCATTCCCCAACAGTGGCATCCGAGCCAGGTCTATGCGTAGATGTTATATGCACTAGTAGATCACAAAGAATTGTGGGCGATAATAGTCATACTACTTACCAGCAATGTCTTACTTTGATTCGGCGGTATTGTTGGATGAAGCGGCCCAGAGCGACATTACACGACCGTGTTCATGAGACTGGTTCTACCGACGTGCTTCGCACACAGGTGGCTAGTGGGTGTCTGTTTCTCCAGATTTAGTTGAATCGAGTTTGACTACGTCGGGTCCTTGTTGAAGATTAAAACAACACACTTGACGAAAAATCGTTGTGGTTTTGATGCGTAGGTAAGAACGGTTCTTGCTAGAGGCCCGTAGCAGCAACGTAAAACTTGCAACAACAAAGTAGAGGACGTCCAACTTGTTTTTGCATGGCATGTTGTGATGTGATATGGTCAAGACGTGAAGATATAAATTGTTGTATGAGATGATCATGTTTTGTAACAGTTATCGGCAACTGGCAAGAGCCATATGGTTGTCGCTTTATTGTATGAAATGCAATCGCCATGTAATTGCTTTACTTTATCACTAAGTGATACGTCTCCAACGTATCTATAATTTTTGATTGCTCCATGCTATTATATTAGCTATTTTGGATGTTAATGGGCTTTATTTTACACTTTTATATCATTTTTGGGACTAACCTACTAACCGGAGACCCAGCCCAAATTGGTGTTTTTTGCCTATTTTAGGGTTTCGAAGAAAAGGAATATCAAACGGAGTCCAAACAGAATGAAACCTTCAGGAACGTGATTTTCTCAACAAATGTGACCCGGGAGACTTAGAGCGGCCGTCAAGAAACAAGGGAGGGAGGCACGAGGCAGGGGGCGCGCCCTCCACCCTCGTGGGCCCTCCGTTGCTCCACCGACGTACTTCTTCCTCCTATATAAATCCACGTACCCCCCAAACATCTAGGAGCACCACGACAACCTAATTCCACCGCCGCAACCTTCTATACTTGAGAGATCCCATCTCGGGGCCTTTTCCGGAGCTCCGCCGGAAGGGGGCATTGATCACGGAGGGCCTCTACATCAACTCCATGGCCTCTCCGGTGATGTGTGAATAGTTTACTTCAGACCTACGGGTCCATAGTTATTATCTAGATGGCTTCTTGTCTCTCTTTGGATCTCAATACAAAGTTCTCCTCGATTCTCTTGGAGATCTATTCGATGTAATCTTCTTTTGCGGTGTGTTTGTCGAGATCCGATGAATTGTGGGTTTATGATCCAGATTATCTATGAACAATATTTGATTATCCTCTAAATTCTTTTGTGTATGATTGGTTTATCTTTGCAAGTCTCCTCGAATTATCAGTTTGGTTTGGCCTACTAGATTGATCTTTCTTGCAATGGGAGAAGTGCTTAGCTTCGGGTTCAATCTTGCGGTGCTCGATCCCAGTGACAGAAAGGGAACTGACACGTATTGTATTGTTGCCATCGAGGATAAAAAGATGGGGTTTATATCATATTGCATGAGTTTATCCCTCTACATCATGTCATCTTCCTTAAAGCATTAATCTGTTCTTATGAACTTAATACTCTAGATGCATGCTGGATAGCGGTCGATGTGTGGAGTAATAGTAGTAGATGCAGAATCGTTTCGGTCTACTTGTCTCAGACATGATGCCTATATACATGATCATACCTAGATATTCTCATAACTATGCTCAATTCTATCAATTGCTCGACAGTAATTCGTTTACCCACCGTAATACTTATGCTCTTGAGAGAAGCCACTAGTGAAACCTATGGCCCCCGGGTCTATCTTCCATCATATTAATCTTCCAATACTTAGTTATTTCTTTTTCCTTTTATTTTACTTTGCATCTTTATCATAAAAATACCAAAAATATTATCTTATCACATCTATCAGATCTCACTCTCGTAAGTGACCGTGAAGAGCTTGACAACCCCTTTATCGCGTTGGTTGCGAGGTTCTTATTTGTTTGTGTAGGTGCGTGGGACTTGAGCGTGATCTCCTACTGGATCGATACCTTGGTGCTCAAAAACTGAGGGAAATACTTACGCTACTTTGTTGCATCAACCTTTCCTCTTCAAGGGAAAACCAACGCAGTGCTCAAGAGGTAGCAAGAAGGATTTCTGGCGCCGTTGCCGGGGAGATTCACGCCAAGTCAAGTCATGACATACCAAGTACCCATCACAAAATCTTATCCCTCACATTACATTATTTGCCATTTGCCTCTCGTTTTCCTCTCCCCCACTTCACCCTTGCCATTTTATTCGCCCTCTCTCTCTGTTCCCCTTCTCTTTCTCTATTTGCCTCTTTTTTGCTTGCTTCGTCGTTATGGCTAGTCCTTTATCTTCTCCATTGTCTCCTGAGAATGAAGTTCTTAATTTTAAACAAAGGGAGGGAGAAAATCTAAAAGATGCTTGGTATAGAATTTGCAATGCTCAAAATAGATCTATCAGGAAGCAATCTACTTCCGTTCTTCTGCGCAATTTTTATGTAGGCATCATGCCTTGGAATAGATATATTCTTGATACCATTACCGGAGGAAATTTCTTGGGTAGCCATACTTTCGATTCTTATAATGCTATGATAGATTTGTTTGGCCCACCACCTCTTTTGGTTAATGGAACTATGTTAACTTTGGAACATGTGATGCAAAGGCTTGAAATTATTGAGAATAAAGTTGCTACTATAGAGTTGATTGAGAATTTGGATAAAAAGATCCACAACCAAATTACCAAATATGGATCTAAGGTGGGAGTTACTTTGAAAATTTTGAAGGAAAAAGAACCCATAGTTAATGAAAGAATAGATAAAGATTCTACTAGAATCGATAAACTTGAGGGAATTATCACCAACTTGGGATCCGCTTTTTCTTCCGTTAAAAATACACCAAATCCTCCTACTAAAATTTCCAACCTTGTTTATGTTCCTAAAAATAAGGGTGAATCCTCTAGTAAGGAAACTGCGGATTTAAAATCAATAAGTGTTCATCCTAATCTTTTTGCTATCATTAAGGAACCGTTTGCTACAAATGATTTTCTTGAATTTGTACCTAGGAGTTTGATAATTAATAAAAAGGAATAAACTCGTAAGAATTATAGGTGTCTCATTGAAGAATTACCTACCAAAGATGGCAATACCTAGATCTATCTTTGCTTTTATGCCTAGCTAGGGGCGTTAAACGATAGCGCTTGTTGGGAGGCAACCCAATTTTATTTTTATTCCTTGCTTTTTTCTCCTGTTTAGTAATAAATAATTTATCTAGACTTTGTTTTGGTTGTGTTTTTTGTGTTTAATTAGTGTTTGTGCCAAGTAGAACCGTTGGGAAGACTTGGGGAAAGTCTTTTTGATCTTGCTGTAGAAAACAGAAACTTTAGCACTCACGAGAACTGCTGCCATTTTTATTTGGAAAGTGATATTTAGTTAATTATTTTTGAAGATTATTACTAGATAAATTCCTCATGTCCAGAAATTTATTTTAGAATTTTTGGGGTTCCAGAACTTGCGTTAGCTACATATTACTACCGACTGTTCTGTTTTAGACAGATTCTGTTTTTCTTATGTTGTTTGCTTATTTTGATGAATCTATGGCTAGTAAAAGAGTTTATAAACCATAGAGATGTTGGAATACAGTAGGTTTAACACCAATATAAATAAATAATGAGTTCATTACAGTACCTTTGTCGTATCTGGGGTTCCGGCAGACCCTTAAGGTTTGAACACTGGGGTGCACGCGAAGTTCCTTCCCTTCTACCGATCTACGCCCTAGCACGCTAAGGTCTCGCGGACAAACTCGACGCACTCGCAACACAAAGACACAAGATTTATACTGGTTTGGGCCACCATTGTGGTGTAACACCCTACTCCAGTGTGGTGGTGGATTGCCTCTTGGGCTGATGATGAAAAGTACAAGGGGAAGAACAGCCTCTTGAGGTTGAGGTGTTCTTGTGTTCTGTGTGGCTAAGGGTTGGCTCTTGATCCCCCCCTTCTCTTTGTGGTGGATATTTCTATTTATAGAGGCCCTAGTCCTCTTCCCAAATATTGAGCGGGAAGGGAGCCAACAATGGTGGCCAATTTGAAAGGGGACAGCTAGTACGAGCTATCCTGACAAAAGGTGGTCTTCGCCTGCCAAAGGTTCTGGTGAGGGCTCCACGGTGACCTCTGTCCTGCCGTCCTGCGAGTCTTGGTCTCATTGCACCAATATGGAAACCTTTTCTTGATTCCTCGGTACTCCACGCATGCGCTTGCTCCCTTGGCACAAAAGAGGAAGCAAGGACACTGCGCACGCTGGCGCCCGCCTGGTGTCGATCGTCACGGCTCACGTCATGAGAGCCTCGCGAGGTTCGCCCCGCCTTGATATCTCCGCTCCTCACGAGGCAGCCTGGTGAGGCCACTCCTGAGGAGGTCTTGCATCATTCGCCTCGCGAGGCTTGGCCCCTCGCGAGGGTCTTGGCTCCTTGTCGATGAAGATGGGTCATACAGGCCTGCCAACATAGTCGCGCCATGGGCCGTAGGCAGGCAAGTCTGGGGACCCCCGTTCCCAGAACACCGACAGTAGCCCCCGGGCCCAAGGCGCGCTCGGGCTTGTCTTTGAGGCGAAGCCAAAGGGTCAAGAGCGGAGCGCCGTGGGCCCCAAAAGCTTGCGGCCTCGGTTGACGCATGGTGGTTAATTGGACGTGGCTGTCTCCACTTCCCCATGCTGCCTCGGCAACTGCTCGACTTGACAAGTCCCTGTGACATTCAAGGAAAATCATCATTACCTGAGATCGAGGGAGGTGTCGGTTGGCCTTCTTCCGCTATAAATGGGGAGGGGGCGGAGCCCCCGTCGCCCATCTCTTCTTGGTTCACTTGCTTCTTCCTCCTTGCTCCACCGCTAGCAGCAATGGCACCCATCCAAAGGTTCTCTGCTGAAGAGAAAGGAAAGGCCCCTCGCAATGATCCAGGGCCGCTCCTACCGAAGAAGAGGCCAGTCCACCGCCGCGACGAAGTGGCGATGCAGGTGGTGACGAGGCCTTGGTGCGAGCGGCCCCCTCCAGGGTACCCGCTTTCCTTGTACGCCTGAGCCAAGGGCTCAGGAGAGCGGCACGACGAGCGGCACCGCCCGCGCCGTGCTCGTGGTCACCGCACCATGGAAATGCGTGCTGTTGCCCCAGGGCTCCATGCCGCGGACTCGTCGCGTGAGTTTGTGTTGTTGGCGGTGATGCCACTGAGCACCTGGATACGCCTCCCACCGTTCTTCGCCGTCGAGGTGCCGCCGAGGGGCGTTCGCGAACTTTGGCTATAGCATGCTGACTGCAACGCCCCCGCAACCAGAGCGGATATTGGAAGCGTCGCCTCCGGGAAGATCTTCATGACTCGAGGCTGGGGCGAGATTGCCCGGGTCTGCCGTGCGGAGGGCGCCCTCGTGATCCACTTCAAGTACGATGGCGCCTCCGTGCTGCTCTTCAAGGTCTTTGACGAGGAGGGCCGCCGCCTAGAGTGCTGCCCTGAAGGATTTCACCAGGACGACATTGCGGCGTGCGTGGGGCCCTCCACTGGTCTTGCCTGCAGCTCCTCCAGCGACAGCGGCGACTCGTGGTGGTCCAGCGACTCGCCCGAGCTCTTGGAGTCTCTGGAGACGAGCGATGACAGCTACGTGCCACCAAGCTCCCGTCGAACCTAGAGCAAGGCTGCGGTGTCTAGCCGCCGATGCCGCTGATCTGGATGGGGTTGGTGTCGGCCTTACGTGGCCCACTGTTGATGATGGCGTCGGCGGTATCCGGCTCGTGTAGGTAGAACTCCTAGGAATCCCTTCCCTTTTGTTCCCTGCAAGGAATCATGCAGTACCCTGTGGGGGCGTGTAAAGGGTCTGTAATGTCTTTTGCGTATATATGGTCCTTGTTATGGAATTTCGTGGGTGCATATCCTGTCGAGGCTCGACCTCCCCTTTCCAATCCTGTGGCGGCTTGATGCTCTACACTGACAGGTCCCGGTCCCCAGGCAGGCTGCAGCCGTCGCTGGTATGCCAGGTCACGATGCCGTGGTTAAGGCCAGGAGGTGAGCGGCCTGAGGTCCAGTAAGAGCTCCTAAGGCGCGATGCTCAGGAGGTCCCCTTTAGTGCTCAAGTGGCTTCCTTAGAATGGGAAAGGAAGAGATTATCGCCACAACAGGGTAGCGGAAGGAGTAAGGCCCGCTCCGGCTCGGTCTCCCCTTTCTATCCTCGTGACGGCTTGGCGCTCTATGCTGATAGGTCCCGGTCCCCAGGCAGGCTGCAGACGTCGCTGGTATGCCAGGTCGTGATGCCGTGGTCAAGGCCAGGAGGTGAGCGGCCCGAAGTCCAGTAAGAGCTCCTGAGGCGCGACGCTCAAGAGGTCCCCCTTAGCGCCCAAGCAACCATGCAGAGGCGAGAAAGGGAGGCGACATCACCGCAACGGAGCCACTGCGGAGGTCTCGTGTCGTGGCGATAGGTGGGTTCCATGTGTGAACTTATCTGGTCTATCTAGAGCCTACTCCGCGTGGCACGCCCGGGTTTGTGCATTGGTCGCTGTAGCGTAGCCATGCCAGGCCCATGCGGGTTTTCCCCTCCCCTCTATGCTCTTCTTGGTGCTCTGCGTCCTCAGGTCCTGGCCCTCGAGCGAGCTGAGCCGCCGCTGGTATGCCAGGTCGTGATGCCGTGGTCAAGGCCAGGGGGTGAGGTCTAGAGAGCCAGTAAGAGCTCCTGAGACGCGATGCTCAGGAGCCCCCCTTTTAACGCGCAAGCGAATCACATGAGAGAAGAACGAGAGCCCGTGGTACCGCCCACCAGGATCCTAAGGAAGCCCCTGCAAGTTAACGCGAAGAATGGCGCCTGACCGCTGGTTTGATTCTGGAGCGGGCGAGGGGACTCCCTACTACGGAGAGCCCCCGGGGCGTGTACAGCCCCACCCTGACACGTGGCTGGCATGGTATGGTTTAGCGAGGTGTGCCTGGGCACTCGTGAGCCAGCGCGGGACTCACGAGATCCTACCTCAAGGCAGGTTGCGCCTGGTCTTGGCCCTTGTTTAGTGTCTTGGTCCTGCGAGATGGTCAGACAACACGAAAAGGGGCCCTGAAGAAGGGTGCCGGCGTGCGGCCCCCGCAATGGGCAACAATCAAGCAAGTGATATCCATAGGTAGGTTAAGCACGGAAGGCAAATCAGCTTGGGTAAATGCGGAAAGACATATGCCACAGGGTCTGGCCCGAGCGGTTTGGGGATGATGCAGCCCGAGGGGCGCCCCCAACAGGGTAAACTGAAGGCATAAGCAAAAGAGATACATGCCATAGGGACGGACCCACGGGCCTGGGAATAATGCAGCCCGAGGGGCGCTCCCAGCTAAATGAACTTGGAAAAGGTCACCTAGTTCTGTCGACGAAGGAGAGTTGGGGCAACTGAAGGTACGCAGTGAAGGAGTGGCTCCTCACGAGCCGCTCGGGCCCTGAGCCTCGGGAGGCTCTGGGGGCTCAGGTGGTTCCCTGAGGACAGTCTCCATCTCCACCAGGACAACGTGGTGCCTGGCTTCCTGAGCCGCCAGGACACGCTGCAAGTTGCGATGATAGGTTGACGACACGCTCGGCAAGCCGAACGGCATGCGAAAGTAGCTGTGTGGCAGACCCTCGCAACGGCCCATGCGCGAAGGCCAGAAAGGCTCCTAAGATGCGGCCCTGTTGAGCCCTGGAACATTGATGCAGACGCGCAGCCTGGCATCCTTGCCTGAGTGGGGAGCTGCGCCTCGTGAGCGATGGTCGCCGCACATGGCCCTTGCGCCTTGTAGTTCCTGAGTGGTCTTGGTGATGAACTCCTGAGCGGTGGGTGCTCCTTGCCCTATGTTCTCCTGAGGGAAACGTGCCGCGAAGCACGCCTCCAAGTGGTGCCCGAGCGCCTCCCTCGTGATGTTGGCAAGGTCTGAGGCCCTCTAGAAGAGAGCCCCCGAGCCCTGCCCGAGGAGGGCGCTGGGCGCGCCTTCCTATGCGACGGAGGGAGGCGCCCTTGGAGCAGGCGCTGATCCTGACGAGGTTCCAGCCGCGACGCCACCCTCTTGAGATCCAGCACGGTACAACTGTTTCTTCTTCTTGGGGATGGCTAATACGTCCATTTTGCATCATGCTTTTATATCGATATTTATTGCATTATGGGCTATTATTTCACATTATGTCACAGTACTTATGGCTATTCTCTCTTATTTTACAAGGTTTACATAAGGAGGGAGAATGTCGGCAGCTGGAATTCTGGGCTGGAAAAGGAGCAAATATTAGAGACCTATTCTGCACAACTCCAAAAGTCCTGAAACTCCACGGAATACCTTATAATAAATAATGAAAAATCATCGCCAATGATGAAAGCCACGGGGCCCACACCCTTCTCACGAGTGTGGGGGGGCGCCCCCCCTAGGGCGCGCCCCCCTACCTCGTGGGCCCCCTGGTGGCTCTCCGATGACCATCTTCTCCTATATGAAGTCTTTCGTCGAGAAAAAATAAGAAGCAACCTTTCGGGACGAAACTCTGCCGCCACGAGGCGGAACCTTGGCGGATCCAATCTAGAGCTCCGACAGAGCTGTTCTACCAGGGAAACTTCCCTCCCGGAGGGGGAAATCATCGCCATCGTCATCACCAACGCTCCTCTCATCGGGAGAGGGCAATCTCCATCAACATCTTCATCAACACCATCTCATCTCAAAACCCTAGTTCATCTCTTGTATCCAATTCTTGTCTCCAAGTCCGGGATTGGTGCTAGTAGGTTGCTAGTAGTGTTAATTACTCCTTGTAGTTGATGCTAGTTGGTTTAATTGGTGGAAGATCATATGTTCAGATCCTTTATGCATATTATTACCCCTCTGATTATGAACATGAATATGCTTTGTGAGTAGTTACGTTTGTTCCTGAGGACAAGGGAGAAGTCTTGCTATTAGTAGTCATGTGAATTTGGTATTCGTTCGATATTTTGATGAGATGCATGTTGTCTAGCCTCTAGTGGTGTTATGTGAACGTCGACTACATAACACTTCACCATTATTTGGGCCTAGAGGAAGGCATTGGGAAGTAATAAGTAGATGATGGGTTGCTAGAGTGACAGAAGCTTAAACCCTAGTTTATGCATTGCTTCGTAAGGGGATGATTTCGATCCATATGTTTCATGCTATGGTTAGGTTTACCTTAATACTTTTGTTGTAGTTGCGGATGCTTGCCATAGAGGTTAATCATAAGCGGGATGCTTGTTCAAGTAATAACAGCACCCAAGCACCGGTCCACCCACATATCAAATTATCAAAGTACCGAACGCGAATCATATGAACGTGATGAAAACTAGCTTGACGATATTCCCATGTGTCCTCGGGAGCGCTTTTCCTTATATAAGAGTTTGACCAGGCTTGTCCTTTGCTACAAAAAGGATTGGGCCACCTTGCTGCACTTTATTTACTTTTGTTACTTGTTGCTCGTTACAAATTATCTCATCGCCAAACTATCTGTTACCACTTATTTCAGTACTTGCAGAGAATACCTTGCTGAAAACCGTTTATCATTTCCTTCTGCTCCTCGTTGGGTTCGACACTCTTACTTATCGAAAGGACTACAATAGATCCCCTATACTTGTGGTTCATCAAGACTCTTTTCTGGTGCCGTTGCCGGGTAGTGAAGCGCCTTTGGTAGGTGGAATTTGGTAAGGAAAAATTTATATAGTGTGCTGAAATTTACTGTCACTTGTTACTATGGAAAGTAATCCTCTGAGGGGCTTGTTCGGGGTATCTTCACCCCGACCAGTAGAGCAAAGAGTTGCTCCTCCACCTACTGAACCTATTGAAAATGAATATGAAAATGAAATTCCTTATGAGTATCCTTCGGGTATGATAGAGAAACTGCTAGCTAATCCTTTTACAGGAGATGGAACAAAGCATCCTGATGAACACCTAATATATGTGGATGAAGTTTGTGGATTATTTAAGCTTGCAGGTATACCCGATGATGTTGCTAAGAAGAAGGTCTTCCCTTTATCTTTGAAGGGATACGCATTGGTATGGTATAGGCTATGTGATGATACGAGATCATGGAACTATAGAAGATTGAAATTGGAGTTTCATCAAAAGTATTACCCTATGCATCTTGTTCATCGTGATCGCAATTATATATATAATTTTTTGGCCTTGCGAAGGAGAAAGCATCGCTCAAGCTTGGGGGAGGCTTAAATCAATGTTATATTCATGCCCCAATCATGAGCTCCCAAGAGAAACAATTCTTCAAAAAAATTATGCTCGTCTTTCTGAAAATAATCGCACCATGCTCGATACTTCTTGTGCTGGCTCTTTTATGATGAAGACTATTGGATTTAGATGGGATTTATTGGACAGAAGTAAACGCAACTCTGAAGATTGGGACCTCGACAATAGTAAGGAGTCAGGTATGACACCTAAGTTTGATTGTGTTAAATCTTTTATGGATACCGATATTTTCCGTAAGTTTAGCACTAAATATGGACTTGATTCTGAGATAGTAGCTTCTTTCTGTGAATCTTTTTCTACTTATGTTGATCTCCCTAAGGAGAAGTGGTTTAAATATCATCCTCCCATAGAAGTAAAAGTAGATGCACCTATTAAAGTTGAAGAAAAGACGGTCACCTATAATGATCCTATTGTTCCTACTTGTTATGTTGAGAAACCACCTTTCCCTGTTAGGATAAAGGATCATGCTAAAGCTTCAACTGTGGTTTGTAAAAGCAATATTAAAACATATACACCTCCTGAGCAAGTTAAAGTTGAACCTAATATTGCTATTGTTAAAGATCTCTTGTCTGATAATATAAATGGGCATGTTATTTACTTCTGTAATGAAACTGCTAGAATTGCTAAACCCCGTGATACAGATAAACCTAGACCTGTGGTAGGCATGCCTGTTATTTCTGTTAAAATAGGAGATCATTGTTATCATGGTTATGTGATATGGGTGCTAGTGCTAGTGCAATACCTATTGACTTATACAAAGAAATTATGCATGACATTGCACCTGTTGAGTTAGAAGAAATTGATGTTAATATTAAACTTGCTAATAGAGATACTATTTCACGAATGGGAATTGTTAGAGATGTTGAAGTCTTGTGTGGGAAAACTAAATATCCTGCTGATTTTCTTGTTCTTGGTTCCCCTCAAGATAGCTTTTGCCCCATTATATTTGGTAGACCCTTCTTAAATACTATTAGTGCTACCATAGATTGTACTAGGGATGTTGTTACTGTCGGCTTAGATGATATGACTCATGAATTTAATTTCTCTAAATTTAGTAAACAACACCGTGAAGAAGAATTGCCTAGTAAGGATGAAATTATTTGTCTTGCTTTTATTGCCGTACCTCCTAGCGATCCTTTAGAACACTATTTGCTAGACCATGAGAATGATATGTTTATGAATGAAAGAAGGGAAACAGATGAAGTATTCTTTAAATAGGAACCTATGCTGAAACACAATTTGCCTGTTGAAATCCTAGGGGATCCCCCTCCACCTAAGGGTGATCCCGTGTTTGAGCTTAAACCATTGCCTGATAATCTTAAATATGCTTATCTTGATGAAAATAAGATATATCCTGTTATTATTAGTGCTAACCTTTCAGAGCATGAAGAAGAAAGATTATTGAAAACTCTGAAGAAACACCAAGCTGCTATTGGATATACTATTGATGATCTTAAGGGCATTAGTCCCCCTCTATGTCAACATAAAATAAATTTGGAAGCGGATGCCAAACCAGTTCGTGATCCTCAACGACGTCTGAATCCTAAAATGAAAGAAGTGGTAAGAAAAGAAATACTAAAGCTTCTGGAGGCAGGTATAATTTATCCCGTTGCTGATAGTTAGTGGGTAAGTCATGTTCATTGTGTCCCTAAGAAGGGAGGTATTACTGCTGTCCCTAATGATAAAGATGAATTGATTCCACAAAGAATTATTACAGGTTATAGGATGGTAATTGATTTTCGCAAATTAAATAAGGCTACCAAGAAAGATCATTACCCCTTACCTTTTATCGATCAAATGCTAGAAAGATTATGCAAATATACACATTACTACTTTCTAGATGGTTATTCTGGTTTCTCTCAAATACCTTTGTCAGCTAAAGATCAATCAAAGACTATTTTTACATGCCCTTTTGGTACTTTCGCTTATAGACGTATGCCTTTTGGTTTATGTAATGCACCTACTACCTTTCAAAGATGCATGATGGCTATATTCTCTAACTTCTGTGAAAAGATTTGTGAGGTTTTCATGGATGACTTTTCTGTCTATGGATCTTCTTTTGACGATTGCTTGAGCAATCTTGATCGAGTTTTGCAGAGATGTGAAGAAACTAATCTTGTCTTGAATTGGGAGAAGTGCCACTTTATGGTTAATGAGGGTATTTTCTTGGGGCATAAAATTTCTGAAAGAGGTATTGAAGTTGATAAAGCCAAGGTTGACGCTATTGAAAAGATGCCATGTCCCAAGGACATCAAAGGTATAAGAAGTTTCCTTGGTCACGCCAGATTTTATAGGAGGTTCATTAAGGACTTCTCAAAAAAATTCTCGGCCTCTGACTAATTTATTACAAAAAGATATACCATTTGTCTTTGATGATGATTGTGTAGAAGCATTTGAAATACTTAAGAAAGCATTAGTCTCTGCTCCTATTGTTCAGCCACCTGATTGGAATTTACCTTTGAAATTATGTGTGATGCTAGCGATTATGTTGTAGGTGCTGTTCTAGGGCAAAGAGTTGATAAGAAATTAAATGTTATCCATTATGCTAGTAAGACTCTAGACAATGCTTAAAGAAATTATGCTACTACTGAAAAAGAACTTTTAGCAGTTGTATTTGCTTGTGATAATTTCAGACCTTATATTGTTGATTCTAAAGTAACTATCCACACTGATCATGCTGCTATTAAATATCTTATGGAGAAGAAAGATGCTAAACCTAGACTTATTAGATGGGTTCTCTTGCTACAAGAATTTGATTTACATATTGTTGATAGAAAAGGAGCTGAGAACCCTGTTGCAGACAACTTATCTAGCTTAGAGAATGTTCTTGATGACCCACTACCTATTGATGATAGCTTTCCTGATGAACAATTAAATGTCATAAGTACTTCCTAGTAGTACCCCTTGGTATGCTAATTATGCTAATTACATAGTTGCTAAATTTATACCACCTAGCTTCACATACCAACAAAAGAAAAAGTTCTTCTATGATTTGAGACATTACTTTTGGGATGACCCACATCTTTATAAAGAAGGAGTAGATGGTGTTATTAGACGTTGTGTACCTGAGCATGAACAGGAACAGATCCTATGCAAGTGCCACTCCGAAACTTATGGAGGACACCACGCGGGAGATAGAACTGCACATAACGTATTGCAATCCGGTTTTTATTGGCCTACTCTCTTCAAGGATGCCCGTAAGTTTGTCCTATCTTGTGATGAATGTCAAAGAATTGGTAATATTAGTAGACGTCAAGAAATGCCTATGAATTATTCACTTGTTATTGAACTGTTTGATGTTTGGGGCTTTGATTATGTGGGACCTTTTCCTGCCTCTAATGGATATACACATATTTTAGTTGCTGTTGATTACGTTACTAAGTGGGTAGAAGCTATTCCAACTAGTAGTGCTGATCATAACACTTCTATTAAAATGCTTAAAGAAGTTATTTTTCCGAGGTTTGGAGTCCCTAGATATTTAATGACTGATGGTGCTTCACATTTTATTCATGGTGCTTTCCGTAAAATGCTTGCTAAATATGACGTCAACCATAGAATTGCATCTCCGTATCACCCACAGTCTAGTGGTCAAGTAGAATTGAGTAATAGAGAACTCAAATTAATTTTGCAAAAGACTGTTAATAGGTCCAGAAAGAATTGGTCCAAGAAACTTGATGATGCATTATGGGCCTATAGAACTGCATATAAAAATCATATGGGTATGTCTCCGTATAAAATGGTATATGGAAAAGCATGTCACTTACCTCTCGAACTAGAACATAAGGCATATTGGGCTATTAAAGAACTCAACTATGATTTCAAATTTGTCGGTGAAAAGAGGTTATTTGATATTAGCTCACTTGATGAATGGAGAACCCAAGCTTATGAAAATGCCAAGTTGTTTAAAGAAAAGGTTAAAAGATGGCATGACAAAAGGATACAAAAGCGTGAGTTTAATGTAGGTGATTATGTATTACTATACAATTCTCGTTTAAGATTTTTTGAAGGGAAACTTCTCTCTAAATAGGAAGGCCCCTATGTTATCGAGGAGGTCTATCGTTCCGATGCCATAAAAATCAACAACTTCGAAGGCACAAATCCGAAGGTGGTAAACAGTCAAAGAATCAAACATTATATCTCTGGTAATCCCATAAATGTTGAAACCAATGTTATTGAAACCGTAACCCCGGAGGAATACATAAGGGACACTTTCCAGAATGTTTCAGACTCGGAAAAGGAATAGGTACGTGGTACGGTAAGTAAACCGACTCCAAAACAATTTTTAAGCCAATATTTCTCCGTTTTGGAATATTTAGAAAAATAGAAAATTAAGTAGCAGTCCGGGAAGGACACGTGGGCCCCACGAGGGTGGAGGGCGCGCCCTACCCCCCTGGACGCGCCCCCTACCTCGTGAGCTCCTCGTGTGCCTTCCGGACTCTGTTTTCTTGCACGAGACGTATTTTGGTCGGTAAAAATTCATTATATATTCTCCCGAAGGTTTTGACTCTTGTATCACGTAAATATCCTCTGTTTTTGTTTTGAGCTATTGCTGCTGCAGATTAGAGCAAGATGTCTTCTCAAGAGTCAGTCAGGGAGAGCCAGGTATCTAATCCGGCACCGGAACCAAGGGCAAACAGGGACCCTGACCACTTTGGGCCAGCAACGGAGGAAGAGATGGAGGCTGACCTAATGAGGGTAGATGCCATGGAGGATCAAGAAGTCACCTCTCACTTCCGAGCTGGATTCCCAATGGGAGAACTGCAGAGCTCATCTATTCCAAACTCGGTTATCCCTTCCAATGTTAGATTTCTTTCTTATGAGGATATGAAAAAGAGTGTCACTGGTTCTAACGCAGCTATGCAGCACCCTTGGGTGCAGGGAGCTTTGGCTATTAAAGAAAACTCTGAAAGGAAATAATGGATCTCAAGCAGCAAGTCAACAAGCTTGAGGAGGAGAATCGTATTTTGAAGGGCATCATCGCCAAAAACATCACATCACCATCCCCGAAAAGAGAGCCATAATCACATGGGTATGGGCACTCCCCTTGGCAACTTCCAAGCTTGGGGGAGGTGCCTCGGTATCATATCACAATCACAACTCCTATCTTTACCATTTTTCTTAGTTCGATCCTTTTGGTAGTATTTTGATCTAGTAGAATAAAGTTTATGGCATGATCTAGTTGTCAATTTTGCTTTATTATCCTTCTATGTAATCGAGTTCGTGAGCTATATAATAAAGATTAGTGTTGAGTCAAGGGCTTGATTTTCTTGCCATGATCCCAAATAAAAGAAAAGAAAAGAGAAAAAGAATAAAAAGAAACAAAAGTTCATATTGATCTTATTGATAGTAATGACTTCACATAGAAAGAGTGTGATGATTAAAAGTTGTTGGGAGTTGGCAGACATAGCTTTGGCCATCGTTGCAATTAATAGGAACTAATAAGGAAAGAGAGGTTTCACATATAAATATACTATTATTGACATCTTTTATGATTGGGAACACTCATCAAAATATGACAAGCTAAAGAGTTGATGTTGGACAAGGAAGACAACGCAATGGGTTATGTTTTCTTATATCTGAGATAAAGTATGTTGGCATGGATCATCCAACATGTTGAGCTTGCCTTTCCCCCTCATGCTAGCCAAATTCTCAGCACCAAGTAGAGATACTACTTGTGCTTCCAAATACCCTTAAACCAGTTTTGCCATGAGAGTCCACCATATATACCTATGGATTGAGTAAGATCCTTCAAGTAAGTTGTCATCGGTGCAAGCAATAAAAATTGCTCGAAATATGTATGATTAGTGTGGGAGAAATAAGCTTTATACGATCTTGTGATGTGGAAGTAATAAAAGCGATGGACTGCATAATAAAGGTTCATATCACAAGGGGCAATATAAAGTGACGTTCTTTCGCATTAAGATCTTGTACATCCAACCATAAAAGCGCATGGCAACCTCTGCTTCCCTCTGCGAAGGGCCTATCTTTTATTATTATCTTCTACCTTATGCAAGAGTCATGGTGAGCTTCACCTTTCCTTTTTACATTTTATCCTTTGGCAAGCACAGTGTGTTGGAAAGATCCTGATATATATATCTAATTGGATGTAGGGGAGCATGAGTTATTATTTTTGACATTACCCTCGAGGTAAAAGGTTGTGGGGCGAAACTATAAGCCCCTATCTTTCTCTGTGTCCGATTAAAACTCCGTAACCACAAATATTGCGCGAGTGTTAGCAATTATGAAGGACTAGATGATAGTTGAGTATGTGGACTTGCTTTTTAGCTCTGACATAGACTCTTTCTGATGTTATAATAAATTGCAATTGCTTCAATGACTGAGGTTATAGTTTGTTGGTTCTCAATAAGGTTTCTGATTCATACTTTTGCATTGTGAATAGATCATCACTTGAACATAAGTAATCATATGACAATATCTATGTATGTTGCTGTTATGAGAATAATCATGATGCCCTCATGTCCGTATTTTATTTTTATCGACGCCTCTACCTCTAAACATGGGGACACATTTATTGTTATCGGCTTTCGCTTGAGGACAAGCGAGGTATAAGCTTGGGGGAGTTGATACGTCCATTTTGCATCATGCTTTTATATCGATATTTATTGCATTATGGGCTGTTATTTCACATTATGTCACAATACCTATGGCTATTCTCTCTTATTTTACAAGGTTTACATAAGGAGGAAGAATGTCGGTAACTGGAATTCCGGGCTGAAAAAGGAGCAAATATTAGAGACCTATTCTGCACAACTCCAAAAGTCCTGAAACTCCACGGAATACCTTATAATAAATAATGAAAAATCCTCGCCAAAGATGAAGGCCAGGGGGCCCACACCCTTCTCATGAGGGTGGGGGGTGCCCCCCTGCCCCCTACCTCGTGGGCCCCCTGGTGGCTCTCCGATGACCATCTTCTCCTATATGAAGTCTTTCGTCGAGAAAAAAAATAAGAAGCAACCTTTCGGGATGAAATTCTGCCGCCACGAGGCGGAACCTTGGCGGATACAATCTAGAGCTCCGGCAAAGCTGTTCTGCCGAGGAAACTCCCCCCCCCCCCCCGGAGGGGGAAATCATCGCCATCGTCATCACTAACGCTCCTCTCATCGGGAGAGGGCAATCTCCATCAACATCTTCATCAGCACCATCTCATCTCAAAACCCTAGTTCATCTCTTGTATCCAATTCTTGTTTTCAAGTCCGGGATTGGTGCCCTAGAGGCAATAATAAATTAGTTATTATTATATTTCCTTGTTCATGATAATCGTTTATTATCCATGCTAGAATTGTATTGATAGGAAACTCAGATACATGTGTGGATACATAGACAACACCATGTCCCTAGTAAGCCTCTAGTTGACTGGCTCGTTGATCAATAGATGGTTACGGTTTCCTGACCATGGACATTGGATGTCATTGATAACGGGATCACATCATTAGGAGAATGATGTGATGGACAAAGACCCAATCCTAAGCCTAGCACAAAGATCGTGTAGTTCGTATGCTAAAGCTTTTCTAATGTCAAGTATCATTCCCTTAGACCATGAGATTGTGCAACTCCCGGATACTGTAGGAGTGCTTTGGGTGTACCAAACGTCACAACGTAACTGGGTGACCATAAAGGTGCACTACGGGTATCTCCAAAAGTGTCTGTTGGGTTGGCACGAATCGAGACTGGGATTTGTCACTCCGTGTGACCGGGAGGTATCTCTGGGCCCACTCGGTAGGACATCATCATAATGTGCACAATGTGATCAAGGAGTTGATCATGGGATGATGTGTTACGGAACGAGTAAAGAGACTTGCCGGTAACGAGATTGAACAAGGTATCGGGATACCGACGATCGAATCTCGGGCAAGTATCGTTACGATAGACAAAGGGAATTGTATACGGGATTGATTAAGTCCTTGACATCGTGGTTCATCCGATGAGATCATCGTGGAACATGTGGGAGCCAACATGGGTATCCAGATCCCGCTGTTGGTTATTGACCGGAGAGTCATCTTGGTCATGTCTGCATGTCTCCCGAACCCGTAGGGTCTACACACTTAAGGTTCGGTGACGCTAGGGTTATAGAGATATTAGTATGTGGTAACCTGAAAGTTGTTCAGAGTCCCGGATGAGATCCCGGACGTCACGAGGAGTTCCGGAATAGTCCGGAGGTAAAGAATTATATATAGGAAGTGCTATTTTGGCCATCGGGACAAGTTTCGGGGTCATCGGTATTGTACCGGGACCACCGGAAGGGTCCCGGGGGTCCACCGGGTGGGGCCACCTGCCCCGGGGGGCACATGAGCTGTAGGGGGTGCGCCTTCGCCTACATGGGCCAAGGTCACCAGCCCCTAGAGGCCCATGCGCCAAAGGGACAAGAGGAGGGGAGAGTCCTAAAGGGGGAAGGCACCTCCGAGGTGCCTTGGGGAGGATGGACTCCTCCCCCCCTTGGCCGCACCCTTCCTTGGAGGAAGGGGCAAGGCTGCGCCCTCCCCCTCTCCCTTGGCCCTATATATAGTGGGGGGAAGGGAGGTCAACCATACCTAAGCCCTGGCGCCTCCCTCTCCCTCCCATGACACATCTCCCTCCTCCCGCAGCGCTTGGCGAAGCCCTGTTGGAATCCCGCTACTTCCACCACCACGCCGTCGTGCTGCTGGATATCCATTAACCTCTCCTCCCCCCTTGCTGGATCAAGAAGGAGGAGACGTCGCTGCTCCGTACGTGTGTTGAACACGGAGGTGCCGTCCGTTCGGCGCTAGGATCATCGGTGATTTGGATCACGACGAGTACGACTCCATCAACCCCGTTCTCTTGAACGCTTCCGCGCGCGATCTACAAGGGTATGTAGATCCACTCCTCCCTCGTTGCTAGATGACTCCATAGATAGATCTTGGTGACACGTAGGAAAATTTTGAATTTATGCTACGTTCCCCAACAGTGGCATCATGAGCTAGGTCTATGCGTAGTTTCTATGCACGAGTAGAACACAAAGTAGTTGTGGGCGTTGATTTTGTTCAATATGCTTGCCGTTACTAGTCCAATCTTGATTCGGTGGCATTGTGGGATGAAGCGGCCCGGACCGACCTTACACGTACTCTTACGTGAGACTGGTTCCACCAACAGACATGCACTAGTTGCATAAGGTGGCTAGCGGGTGTCTGTCTCTCCCACTTTAGTCGGATCGGATTCGATGAAAAGGGTCCTTATGAAGGGTAAATAGCAATTGGCATATCACGTTGTGGTCTTTGCGTAGGTAAGAAACGTTCTTGCTAGAAACCCATAGCAGCCACGTAAAACATGCAAACAACAATTAGAGGACGTCTAACTTGTTTTTGCAGGGTATGCTATGTGATGTGATATGGCCAAAAGGATGTGATGAATGATATATGTGATGTATGAGATTGATCATGTTCTTGTAATAGGAATCACGACTTGCACGTCGATGAGTATGACAACCGGCAGGAGCCATAGGAGTTGTCTTAATTTATTTATGATCTGCGTGTCAACATAAACGTCATGTAATTACTTTACTTTATTGCTAACCGTTAGCTATAGTAGTAGAAGTAATAGTTGACGAGACAACTTCATGAAGACACGATGATAGAGATCATGATGATGGAGATCATGGTGTCATGCCGGTGACAAGATGATCATGGAGCCCCAAGATGGAGATCAAAGGAGCTATATGATATTGGCCATATCATGTCACTATTATTTGATTGCATGTGATGTTTATCATGTTTATACATCTTATTTGCTTAGAACGACGGTAGTAAATAAGATGATCCCACATTAAAATTTCAAGAAAGTGTTCCCCCTAACTGTGCACCGTTGCGACAGTTCGTTGTTTCGAAGCACCACGTGATGATCGGGTGTGATAGATTCTAACGTTCACATACAACGGGTGTAAGACAGATTTACACACGCAAAACACTTAGGTTGACTTGATGAGCCTAGCATGTGTACAGACATGGCCTCGGAACACAGAAGACCGAAAGGTCGAGCATGAGTCGTATGGTAGATACGATCAACATGAAGATGTTCACCGATGTTGACTAGTCCGTCTCACGTGATGATCGGACACGGCCTAGTTGACTCGGATCATGTAATCACTTAGATGACTAGAGGGATGTCTATCTGAGTGGGAGTTCATAAGATGAACTTAATTATCCTGAACATAGTCAAAAGGTCTTCGCAAATTTTGTCGTAGCTCGCGCTTCTATTCTACTGTTTAGATATGTTCCTAGAGAAATTTTAGTTGAAAGTTGATAGTAGCAATTATGCGGACTAGGTCCGTAAACTGAGGATTGTCCTCGTTGCTTCATAGAAGGCTTATGTCCTTAATGCACCGCTCAGTGTGCTGAACCTCGAACGTCGTCTGTGGATGTTGCGAACATCTGACATACACATTTTGATAACTACGTGATAGTTCAGTTAAACGGTTTAGAATTGAGGCACCGAAGAAGTTTTTGAAACGTCGCAAAACATATGAGATGTTTCGAGGGCTGAAATTGGGATTTTAGGCTCGTGCCCACGTCAAGAGTTATAAGACCTCTGACGATTTTCTTAGCCTGCAAACTAAGGGAGAAAAGCTCAATTGTTGAACTTGTGCTCAGATTGTCTGAGTACAACAATCATTTGAATCGAGTGGGAGTTGATCTTCCAGATAAGATAGTGATGTTTCCCCGAAGTCATTACCACCTAGCTGCTTGAGCTTCGTGATGAACTATAATATATCAGGGACATATATGATGATCCTTGAGATATTCGCGATGTTTGACACCACAAAAGTAGAAATCAAGAAGAAGCATCAATTGTTGATGGTTTGTGAAACCACTAGTTTCAAGGAGGGCAAGGGCAAAAAGGGATGCTTCATGAAACGGCAAATCAGCTGCTGCTCTAGTGAAGAAACCCAAGGTTGAACCCAAACCCGAGACTAAGTGCTTCTGTAATAAGGGGAACAGCCACTGAAGCAGAACCACCCTAGATACTTGGTAGATGAGAAGGCTGTCGATAGAAGTATATTGGATATACATTATGTTAATGTGTACTTTACTAGTACTCCTAGTAGCACCAGGGTATTAGATACCGGTTCGGTTGCTAAGTGTTAGTAACTCGAAATAAAAGCTACGGAATAAACGGAGACTAGCTAAAGGTGAGCTGGCGATAAGTGTTGGAAGTTTTTCCCAAGCTTGATGTGATCAAGCATCGCATGCTCCCTCTACCATCGAGATAGGTGTTTGCGTTGAGCATAGACATGATTGGATTACGTCTATCGCAATACGGTTATTCATTTAAGGAGAATAATGGTTACTCTGTTTATTTGAATAATACCTTCAATGGTCTTGCACCTAAAATGAATGTTTTTGAATCTCGATCGTAGTGATACACATGTTCATGCCAAAAGATATAGGATAGTAATGATAGCACCACCTACTTGTGGCACTGCCACGTAAGTCATATCGGTATAAAACGCATGAAGAAGCTCCATGTTGATGGATCTTTGGACTCACTCGTTTTGAAAAGTTTGAGGCATGCGAACCATGTCTATTGGTGTATATGCATGAAGAAACTCCATGCAAATGGACCGTTTGGACTCACTTGATTTTGAATCACTTGAGACATGCAAATCATACCACATGGGTAAGATGACTGAAAGCCTCGTTTTCAGTAAAATGGAACTAGAAAGCAACTTGTTGGAAGTAATACATTTTGATGTGTGCAGTCCAATGAGTGCTGAGGCGTGTAGTGGATATCGTTATGTTCTTACTTCACAGATGATTTGAGTAGATGTTGAGTACATTTACTTGATAAATCACGAGTCTGAATTATTGAAAGGTTCAAGTAATTTCAGGGTGAAGTTGAAAGATCGTCGTGACAAGAGGATAAAATATCTATGATATGATCATAGAGATGAATATCTGAATTACGAGTTTGGCACAGAATTAAGACATTGTGGAAATTGTTTCACAACTAATACAGCCTGGAACACCATAGTGTGATGGTGTGTCCGAACATCATAAATGCACCCTATTGGATATGGTGCATACCATGATGTCTCTTATCGAATTACACTATCGTTTATGGGTTAGGCATTAGAGACAACCGCATTCACTTTAAATAAGGCACCACGTAATTCCGATGAGATGACACCGTATGAACTATGGTTTAGAGAAACCTAAGCTGTCATTTCTTAAAAGTTTGGGGCTGCGACGCTTATGTGAAAAAGTTTCAGGCTGATAAGCTCGAACCCAAAGCGGATAAATGCATCTTCATAGGACACCCAAAACAGTTGGGTATACCTCCTGTCTCAGATCCGAAAGCAATAAGGGATTGTTTCTAGAATCGGGTCCTTTCTCGAGGAAAAGTTTCTCTCGAAAGAATTGAGTGGGAGGATGGTGGAGACTTGATGAGGTTATTGAACCGTCTCTTCAACTAGTGTGTGGCAGGGCACAGGAGTTGTTCCTGTGGCACCTACACCAATTGAAGTGGAAGCTTATGATAGTGATCATAAAACTTCAGATCAAGTCACTACCAAACCTCGTGGGATGACAAGGATGCGTACTACTTCAGAGTGGTACGTAATCCTGTCTTGGAAGTCATGTTGCTAGACAACAATGAACCTACGAGCCATGGAGAAGCGATGGTGGGCCCGAATTCCAAAAATGGCTCGAGGCCATAAAAATCCGAGAGAGGATCCATGTATGAAAACAAAGTGTAGACTTTGGCAGAACGGCTCGATGGTCGTAAGGCTGTTGAGTACAGATGGATTTTAAAAGGAAGACAGACAATGATGGTAAGTATCACCATTAAGAAAGCTCGACTTGTCATTAAGATGTTTTCCAACAAGTTCAAGGAGTTGACTATGATGAGACTTTCTCACTCGTAGCGATGCTAAGAGTCTGTTGGAATTATATTAGCAATTACTGCATCGTTTATGAAATCTTGCAGATAGGATGTCAAAACATTGTTTCCTTGACGATTTTTGAGGAAAGGTTGTATGTGATACAACCGGAAGGTTTTGTCAATCCTGAAATATGCTAATAAGTATGCAAAGCTCCAGCAATCCTTCTAAGGACTGGAGTAAGCATCTCGGAGTTGGAATGTATGCTTTGATGAGATGATCAAAGATTTTGGTGTATACAAAGTTTATGAGAAACTTGTATTTCCAAATAAGTGAGTGGGAGCACTATAGAATTTCTGATGAATATATGTTGTTGACATATTGTTGATCAGAAATGGCGTAGAATTTCTGGAAAGCATATAGGGTTATTTGGAAAGTGTTTTTTCAATGGAATCCTAGATTAAGCTATTTGAACATTGAGCATCAAGATCTATAAGGATAGATCAAAATTCTTAATGGTACTTTCAAATGAGCACATACCTTGACATGATCTTGAAGGTGTTCAAGATGGATCAGTCAAAGAAGGAGTTCTTGCCTGAGTTGTAAGGTATGAAGTTAAGACTTAAAGCTCGACCACGGCAGAATAGAGAGAAAGGACGAAGGTCGTCCCCTATGCTTAAGACATAGGCTCTACAGTATGCTATGCTGTGTACCGCACCTGAAATGTGCCTTGCCATGAGTCAGTCAAGGGGTACAAGAGTGATCTAAGAATGGATCACAGGACAGCGGTCAAAGTTATCCTTAGTAACTTGTGGACTAAGGAATTTTCTCGATTATGGAGGTGGTAAAAGAGTTCGTCGCAAAGGGTTACGCCGATGCAAACTTTGACACTAATCCAGATTATTCTGAGTAGTAAACTGGATTCGTATAGTAGAACAGTTATTTGGAATAGCTCCAAATAGAACGTGGTAGCTGCATCTAGCAGATGACATAGAGATTTGTAAAGCACACACGGATCTGAAAGATTCAGACCCGTTGACAATAACATCTCTCACAAGCATAACATGATCAAACCCAGAACTCATCGAGTGTTAATCACATGGTAATGTGAACTAGATTATTGACTCTAGTAATCTCTTTGGGTGTTAGACACATGGGGATGTGACCTTGAGTGTTAATCACATATCGATGTGAACTGGATTATTGACTCTAGTGCAAGTGGGAGACTGTTGGAAATATGCCCTAGAGGCAATAATAAATTAGTTATTATTATATTTCCTTGTTCATGATAATCGTTTATTATCCATGCTAGAATTGTATTGATAGGAAACTCAGATACATGTGTGGATACATAGACAACACCATGTCCCTAGTAAGCCTCTAGTTGACTGGCTCGTTGATCAATAGATGGTTACGGTTTCCTGACCATGGACATTGGATGTCATTGATAACAGGATCACATCATTAGGAGAATGATGTGATGGACAAAGACCCAATCCTAAGACTAGCACAAAGATCATGTAGTTCGTATGCTAAAGCTTTTCTAATGTCAAGTATCATTTCCTTAGACCATGAGATTGTGCAACTCCCGGATACCGTAGGAGTGCTTTGGGTGTACCAAACATCACAACGTAACTGGGTGACTATAAAGGTGCACTACGGGTATCTCCAAAAGTGTCTGTTGGGTTGGCACGAATCGAGACTGTGATTTGTCACTCCGTGTGACGGAGAGGTATCTCTGGGCCCACTCGGTAGGACATCATCATAATGTGCACAATGTGATCAAGGAGTTGATCACGGGATGATGTGTTACGGAACGAGTAAAGAGACTTGCCGGTAACGAGATTGAACAAGGTATCGGGATACCGACGATCGAATCTCGGGCAAGTATCGTACCGATAGACAAAGGGAATTGTATACGGGATTGATTAAGTCCTTGACATCGTGGTTCATCCGATGAGATCATCGTGGAACATGTGGGAGCCAACATGGGTATCCAGATCCCGCTGTTGGTTATTGACCGGAGAGTCATCTCGGTCATGTCTGCACGTCTCCCGAACCCGTAGGGTCTACACACTTAAGGTTCGGTGACGCTAGGGTTATAGAGATATTAGTATGCGGTAACCCGAAAGTTGTTTGGAGTCCCGGATGAGATCCCGAACGTCACGTGGAGTTCCGAAATGGTCCGGAGGTAAAGAATTATATATAGGAAGTGCTATTTCGGCCATCGGGACAAGTTTCGGGGTCATCGGTATTGTACCAGGACCACCGGAAGGGTCCCGGGGGTCCACCGGGTGGGGCCACCTGCCCCGGGGGGCCACATGGGCTGTAGGGGGTGCGCCTTGGCCTACATGGGCCAAGGGAACCAGCCCCTAGAGGCCCATGCGCCAAAGGGACAAGAGGAGGGGAGAGTCCTAAAGGGGGAAGGCACCTTCGAGGTGCCTTAGGGAGGATGGACTCCTCCCCCCCTTGGCCGCACCCTTCCTTGGAGGAAGGGGAAAGGCTGCGCCCTCCCCCTCTCCCTTGGCCCTATATATAGTGGGGGGAAGGGAGGGCAACTATACCTAAGCCCTGGCGCCTCCCTCTCCCTCCCATGACACATCTCCCTCCTCCCACAGCGCTTGGCGAAGCCCTATTGGAATCCCGCTACTTCCACCACCACGCCGTCGTGCTGCTGGATCTCCATTAACCTCTCCTCCCCCCTTGCTGGATCAAGAAGGAGGAGACGTCGCTGCTCCGTACGTGTGTTGAACACGGAGGTGTCGTCCGTTCGGCGCTAGGATCATCGGTGATTTGGATCACGACGAGTACGACTCCATCAACCCCGTTCTCTTGAACGCTTCCGCGTGCGATCTACAAGGGTATGTAGATCCACTCCTCCCTCGTTGCTAGATGACTCCATAGATAGATCTTGGTGACACGTAGGAAAATTTTGAATTTATGCTACGTTCCCCAACAGCTAGTAGTGTTAATTACTCCTTGTAATTGATGCTAATTGGTTTAATTGGTGGAAGATCATTTGTTCAGATCATTTATGCATATTATTACCCCTCTGATTATGAACATGAATATGCTTTGTGAGTAGTTACGTTTGTTCCTGAGGACAAGGGAGAAGTCTTGCTATTAGTAGTCATGTGAATTTGGTATTTGTTCGATATTTTGATGAGATGCATGTTGTGTAGCCTCTAGTAGTGTTATGTGAATGTTGACTACATAACACTTCACCATTATTTGGGCCTAGAGGAAGGCATTGGGAAGTAATAAGTAGATGATGGGTTGCTAGAGTGATAGAAGCTTAAACCCTAGTTTATGCGTTGCTTCGTAAGGGGCTGATTTGGATCCATATGTTTCATGCTATGGTTAGGTTTACCTTAATACTTTTGTTGTAGTTGCGGATGCTTGCAGTAGAGGTTAATCATAAGTGGGATGCTTGTTCAAGTAAGAACAGCACCCAAGCACCGGTCCACCCACATATCAAATTATCAAAGTACCGAACGTGAATCATATGAACATGATGAAAACTAGCTTGACGATATTCCCATGTGTCCTCGGGAGCGCTTTTCCTTATATAAGAGTTTGTCCAGGCTTGTCCTTTGCTACAAAAAGGATTGGGCCACCTTGCTGCACTTTATTTACTTTTGTTACTTGTTGCTCGTTACAAATTATCTCATCACCAAACTATCTGTTACCAATTATTTCAGTACTTGCAGAGAATACCTTGCTGAAAACTGTTTATCATTTCCTTCTGCTCCTTGTTGGGTTCGACACTCTTACTTATTGAAAGGACTACGATAGATCCCCTATACTTGTGGGTCATCAATGGCCTCGGGAGGATCGTCGCTCTTGCTGTTGGGGTCGTCGATTGCAGCAGCTTGAAAGGCGCACTCGAGGGAGCACACCGCATCCCTCTCTTCGCATGGGACCGTGATGATTCCGCCACTTCCCGGCATCTTCAGGACAATGTAATCACGGTGCGTCACCGCCATGAACTTGGCCAGGGCTGGATACCCGAGGATGGCGTTGTATGGCAGACGGATGTGCGCGACATAAAAGTCGATGAGCTCGGTGTGGTAGTTCTTGTGTTCCCCAAAGGTGACAGGGAGGCGGATCTGCCCTATCAGTGTGGTGGAACCGTCGGTCACTCCTGAGAAAGGCTTGGTAGGTTGAAGCTGCTCATATGGCACTTGGAGGTTGTCGAATGTGTCGACGGACAGGATGTTGAGCCCTGCGCCGCCGTCAATGAGGGTCTTGGTAACTTGCATGTTGCTGATGAATGGTGAACAAAGCATCAGGAGGATGCCAGCCGTGGCTGCGCACTTGAGATGATCTGCCGAGTTGAAGGTGATGGCGCACTGGGGCCACCTGAGCGGGCGCGTGGCCTCGAGCTTGGGGATGACTGCATTCACCTCACGAGCGAATTGTTTGAAGCTGCGCTGTGAGGCTAGGGCCTGAGCGCCGCCCAAGATGCATGCGATTGCACGCGGCTCCTGGAAGCCCCCAGCCCCCTTGTCTTGATGGTGGTCATCATTCCTTCTTGGTGGTGGCGGCAACGGGGGTAGACCGGCGTTGCCCTGAGGGCGATCCTCATGAGGCTGGTCCCTCCAGGAGCCCCCGCGAGGATGATCCTGCCAGCGGACCTCACGAGGCCTATCGCGCCACTCCTGGTGCTGGCCGCGGTCGTCCCAGCGTCTGCCTCCACATCCTCCTCCTTGGCCGTAGCCCCGGTCGCTGCGCTCGAGGCGTCGACCGGAGCATCCTTCGTGAATGGCTCTGAGTTCTTGACAGTCACTAGTGTTGTGGGTGTTCAGGTTGTGGAAGGCACATAATGGTCGGCTGCTCTTGGACGACTCGGGCTGGTCTCTGCCTCGCTTGGTGTCTGGCTTCGATGCGAGCATGGTTGCTTCCTTGCGCTTCACGTCCTTGGCCTTGGCCTTCTTCTCTTCTGCACCCGCAGCTGGCAGCTCGAGGAGGGAGAGGCGCCTCTCCTCAGCTCTCGCGCACTTGGTCGCCAGGTTGAACAGCTCCTGAGATGTGCACAGCTCCTTGTGGATAGCGAGCTCCTCCTTCATCTTGATGTCACGGACGCCGTCAGAGAACGCGGAGATGATGGCCTCGTCCGTAACCTTGGGGATTTTGAGGCGAGTGTTGTTGAAGCGCTGGATGTACTTCTGGAGGGTCTCTCCTAGTTGTTTCTTGATGCGGCGCGGGTCACCCACGGCCGGCTAGCGGTCGCGAGTGCCTGATAACCCACAAGTATAGGGGATAACAATAGTTTTCGAGGGTAGAGTATTCAACCCAAATTTATTGATTCGACACAAGGGGAGCCAAAGAATATTCTCAAGTATTAGCAGCTGAGTTGTCAATTCAACCACACCTAGGAACTTAATATCTGCAGCAAAGTATTTGGTAGCAAAGTAATATGATAGTAATGGTAACGATAGCAAAAGGTAACGGTAACAAAAGTAATGTTTTTGGTATTTGGTGGTGATGATAGCAATAGCAACGGAAAAGTAAATAAGCGAAGAACAATATATGGAAAGCTCGTAGGCAATGGATCGGTGATAGAGAATTATGTCGGATGTGGTTCATCATGTAACAGTCATAACCTAGGGTGACACGGAACTAGCTCCAATTCATCAATGTAGGCATGTATTCCGAATATAGTCATACGTGCTTATGGAAAAGAACTTGCATGACATCTTTTGTCCTACCCTCCCGTGGCAGCGGAGTCCTGGCGGAAACTAAGGGATATTAAGGCCTCCTTTTAATAGAGTATTGGACCAAAGCATTAACACATAGTGAATACATGAACTCCTGAAACTACGGTCATCACCGGTAAGTATCCCGATTATTGTCACTTCGGGGTTAACGGATCATAACACATAATAGGTGACTATAGACTTGCAAGATAGGATCAAGAACTCTCATATATTGATGAAAACATAATAGGTTCAGATCTGAAATCATGGCACTCGGGCCCTAGTGGCAAGCATTAAGCATAGCAAAGTCATAGCAACGTCAATCTCAGAAGATAGTGGATACTAGGGATCAAACCCTAACAAAACTAACTCGATTACATGATAAATCTCATCCAACCCATCACCGTCCAGCAAGCCTATGATGGAATTACTCACGCACGGCGGTGAGCATCATGCAATTGGTGATGGAGGATGGTTGATGATGACGATGGCGACGGATTCCCCTCTCCGGAGCCCTGAACGGACTCCAGATCAGCCCTCCCGAGAGGTTTTAGGGCTTGGCGGCGGCTCCGTATCGTAAAACGTGATGAATTGTTCTCGCTGATTTTTTTCTCCATGAAAGCAAATATATGGAGTTGGAGTTGAGGTCGGAGGAGCTCCAGGGGGTCCACGAGGTAGGGGCGCCCCCACCCTCGTGGCTAGGGTGTGGGCCCCCTGGTCTTCATCATTTGCAAGGATTTTTTTATTATTTCCAAAAAGATGTTCCGTGAAGTTTCAGGTCATTCCGAGAACTTTTGTTTTCTGCACATAAATAACACCATGGTAATTCTGCTGAAAACAGCGTCAGTCCGGGTTAGTTCCATTCAAATCATGCAAGTTAGAGTCTGAAACAAGGGCAAAAGTGTTTGGAAAAGTAGATACGACAGAGACGTATCAGTGCCCTGGAAGTTGGCGACGAAGCAGTCACACATCTCGTCCCAGGAGGAGATCGAGCCGTGCGGTAGGTTCAGGAGCCAGGAGTGGGCACCATCCTTGAGAGCCATAGGAAACCAGTTCCCCATGTCTTTCTCGTCGCCATTGGCCGCTTCGATGCTCAGCTCATAGAGCTGCAGGAACTCCACAGGGTCAGGGGTGCCGTCGTAGCGAGGAGGCAGATCCGGCTTGAACTTGCCCGGCCAGGCGACGCTATGCAGCTCTGGGGTGAAGGCGCGGCAGCCGGTCGTGGTCTCCGGGGCCCGTCTCGGAGGTGGAGCTTGGACTTGATGAGGCCCATGCACCTCCACCGCGGGTAGCGCGCGGGCTTGGCGAGGCGGCGCGGGGAGCGCGAGTGCAGCTTCTCGCGACCGACGAATTTCTTGGCAGCTTCTTTCTTCGCGCGCGGGCACCGGGCATGGTGGATCGCGCCGTGGGGCAGCGCGCCTTACCGCCAAGGCGCCGTCTTGGGGCAGAGGTGGTGGAGGCACTTCATGAGCCACGCCGCCCGTGGCTGGAGGAGGGCGAGGTAGAGAGCGGGACGGCACCGGGGAGCCCCCTACGGCGCGGACGAGCTTAGCGGCACGATCGAGCCATTCCTCGTAGAGTTCATCGATCGGGCGGTAGCGTAGGACCACGTTCGCCATGAGGAGCGCGCCCTGCATGTCCATGGGAACGCGATGTGCGTGTGATGAGGAACCGGCCGGGGTTAGCGATGGAGTGGCGGTGCGGCCGTCCTGCCGCACCGATGGGTGCAGCGAGGACACTTGCTGCTCGTTCGCCGCCGGGCCGGTGGCGGCGTTGGCGGCAGGCGACAGGGAATGATGAGGTGGCCCGCCGACGGGAGCCGTCTGAGCAACGCGGGCGGTGAGGGCAGCCCGGCGCTCAGCTCGAGCGCGGCGAGCGTCCACCATGGGGACGACGGAGCGAGGGAACGACGGAGCACCGATCGATGGAAGGGAGGCTACGGCGCACCCCTACCTGGCGTGCCAAATGTCGGGTCTGGGGTTCCAGCAGACCCTTAAGGTTCGAACACTGGGGTGCGCGCCAAGTTCCTTCCCTTCTACCGATCTACGCCCTAGCACGCTAAGGTCTCGCGGACGAACTCGACGCACTCGCAACACAAAGACACGATATTTATACTGGTTCGGGCCACCATTGTGGTGTAACACCCTACTCCAGTGTGGTGGTGGATTGCCTCTTGGGCTGATGATGAACAGTACAAGGGGAAGAACAGCCTGTTGAGGTTGAGGTGTTCTTGTGTTCGGTGTGGCTAAGGGTTGGCTCTTGATCCCCCCCTTCTATTTGTGGTGGCTAGTTCTATTTATAGAGGCCCTGGTCCTCTTCCCAAATATTGAGTGGGAAGGGAGCCAACAATGGTGGCCAATTTGAAAGGGGACAGCTAGTACGAGCTATCCTGACAAAAGGTGGTCTTTGCCTGCCAAAGGTTCTGATGATGACGCCGTCTTGGGCTCCACGGTGACCTCTGTCCTGCCATCCTGCGAGTCTTGGTCTCGTTGCACCAATATGGAAACCTTTGCTTGATGTCTCGGTACTCCGCGCCTGCGCTTGCTCCCTTAGCACAAAAGAGGAAGCAAGGACACTGCGCACGCTGGCGCCCTCCTGGCTCCCACCTGGTGTCGATCGTCACGGCTCACGTCACGAGAGCCTCGCGGGGTTCTCCCTGCCTTGATATCTCCGCTCCTCACGAGGCAGCCTAGTGAGGCCGCTCCTGAGGAGGTCTTGCATTGTCCGCCTCATGAGGCTTGGCTCCTCGCGAGGGTCTTGGCTCCTTGTCGATGAAGATGGGTCGTACAGGCCTCCCAACACAGCCGCGCCATGGGCCGCAGGCAGGCAAGTCTGGGGACCCCCGTTCCCAGAACGCCAATAACCTTGAAGTGGTGTTTTGTTTTCTTTCGCTAACGGAGCTCATGATATTTTCTATTTTGAGTTTTGTGTTGTGAATTTTTCAAGATTTGGGTAAAGATTTGATGGATTATGGAACAAGGAGTGGCAAGAGCCTAAGCCTGGGGATGCCCATGGCACCCCAAGGTAAAATCCAAGGACACCAAAAAGCCTAAGCTTGGGGATGCCCCGGAAGGCATCCCCTCTTTCGTCTTCATCTATCGGTAACTTTACTTGGAGCTATATTTTTATTCACCACATGATATGTGTTTTGCTTGGAGCGTCTTGTATGATTTGAGTCTTTTCTTTTTAGTTTACCACAATCACCCTTGCTGTACACACCTTTTGAGAGAGACTCACATGAATTGAAATTTATTAGAATACTCTATGTGCTTCACTTATATCTTTTGAGCTATATAGTTTTTGCTCTAGTGCTTCACTTATATCTTTTAGAGCACGGTGGTGGATTTGTTTTATAGAAACCATTGTTCTCTCATGCTTCACTTATATTATTTTGAGAGTCCTTTAGAACAACATGGCAATAATAAAAAAATTCATATAAGTGCATTGAATACTATGAGAAGTTTGAAACTTGATAATTGTTTTGAGATATGGAGATGGTGATATTAGAGTCATGCTAGTTGAGTAGTTGTGAATTTGAGAAATACTTGTGTTGAAGTTTGTGATTCCCGTAGCATGCACGTATGGTGAACCGTTATCTGATGAAGTCGAAGCATGATTTATTTATTGATTGTCTTCCTTATGAGTGGCGGTCGGGGACGAGCGATGTTCTTTTCCTACCAATCTATCCCCCTAGGAGCATGCGCGTAATACTTTGTTTCGATAACTAATAGATTTTTGCAATAAGTATGTGGGTTCTTTATGACTAATGTTGAGTCCATGGATTATACGCACTCTCACCCTTCCACCATTGCTAGCCTCTCTAGTATCGCGCAACTTTCGCCGGTACCATAAACCCACCATATACCTTCCTCAAAACAGCCACCATACCTACCTATTATGGCATTTCCATAGCCATTCCGAGATATATTGCCATGCAACTTTCCACCGTTCCGTTATTATGACACGCTTCATCATTGTCATATTGCTTGCATGATCATGTAGTTGACATCGTATTTGTAGCAAAGCCACCGTTCATAATTCTTTCATGCATGTCACTCATGCATCATTGCACATCCCGGTACACTGCCAAACGCATTCACATAGAGTCATATTTTGTTCTAAGTATTGAGTTGTAATTCTTGAGTTGTAAGTAAATAAAGTGTGATGATCATCATTATTAGAGCATTGTCCCAAGTGAGGAAAGGATGATGGAGACTATGATTCCCCCACAAGTTGGGATGACACTCCGGACGAAAAAAAAGAAGATAAAAGAGGCCAAAAAGAAAAGAAAAAAGAAGGCCCAAATAAAAACGAGAGAAAAAGAGAGAAGGGACAATGTTACTATCCTTTTTCCACACTTGTGCTTCAAAGTAGCACCATGTTCTTCATATAGAGAGTCTCCTATGATATCACTTTCTTATACTAGTGGGAATTTTTTTTCAATATAGAACTTGGCTTGTATATTACAATGATGGGCTTCCTCAAAATGCCCTAGGTCTTCGTGAGCAAGCAAGTTGGATGCACACTCACTTAGTTTCTTTTGTTGAGCTTTCATATACTTATAGCTCTAGTGCATCCGATGGGCATCTCCATAGCCCGTTGATACGCCTAGTTGATGTGAGACCATCTTCTACCTTTTTGTCTTCTCCACAACCACCATTCTATTCCACCATAGTGCTATATCCATGGCTCACGCTCATATATTGCGTGAAGATTGAAAATTTTTGAGAACATCAAAAGTATGAAACAATTGCTTGGCTTGCCATTGGGGTTGTGCATGATTTAAATATTTTGTGTGGTAAAGATAGAGCATAGCCAGACTATATGATTTTGTAGGGATAACTTTCTTTGGCCATGTTATTTTGAGAAGACATAATTGCTTAGTTAGTATGCTTGAAGTATTATTATTTTTATGTCAATATTAAACATTTATCTTGAATCTTTCGGATCTGAACATTCATGCCACAATAAAGAAAAATTACATTGAGAAATATGTTAGAAAGCATTCCACATCAAAAATTCTTCTTTTATCATTTACCTACTCGAGGACGAGCAGGAATTAAACTAGGGGATGCTTGATACGTCTCCAATGTATCTATAATTTTTGATTGCTCCATGCTATTATATTATCTATTTTGGATGTTAATGGGCTTTATTTTACACTTTTATATCATTTTTGGGACTAACCTACTAACCGGAGGCCTAGCCCAAATTGCTGTTTTTTTGCCTATTTTAGGGTTTCGAAGAAAAGGAATATCAAATGGAGTCCAAACGGAATGAAACCTTCGGGAACGTCATTTTCTCAACAAATGTGACCCAGGAGACTTGGAGTGGCTGTCAAGAAACAATGGAGAAAGGCACGAGGCAGGGGGCGTGCCTACCCCCCTGGGCGCGCCCTCCACCCTCGTGGGCCCTCCGTTGCTCCACCAACGTACTTGTTCCTCCTATATATATCCACGTACCCCCCAAACATCCAGGAGCACCACGAAAACCTAATTCCACCGCCGCAACCTTCTGTACTCGAGAGATCCCATCTCGGGGCCTTTTCGGAGCTTTGCCGGAGGGGGCATTGATCACGGAGGGCCTCTACATCAACTCCATGGCCTCTCCGGTGATGTGTGAGTAGTTTACTTCGGACCTAAGGGTCCATAGTTATTAGCTACATGGCTTCTTCTCTCTCTTTGGATCTCAACATAAAGTTCTCCTCGATTCTCTTGGAGATCTATTCGATGTAATCTTCTTTTGCGGTGTGTTTGTCGAGATCCGATGAATTCTGGGTTTATGATCCATATTATCTATGAAAAATATTTGATTCTCCTCTGAATTCTTTTATGTATGATTCGTTTATCTTTGCAAGTCTCTTCGAATTATCAGTTTGGTTTGGCCTACTAGATTGATCGTTCTTGCAATGGGAGAAGTGCTTAGCTTTGGGTTCAATCTTGTGGTGCTCAATCCTAGTGACAGAAAGGGAATCGACACGTATTGTATTGTTGCCATCGAGGATAAAAAGATGGGGTTTATATCATATCGCATGAGTTTATCCCTCTACATCATGTCATCTTCCTTAAAGCATTACTTTGTTCTTATGAACTTAATACTCTAGATGCATGCTGGATAGCAGTCGATCTATGGAGTAATAGTAGTAGATGCAGAATCGTTTCGGTCTACTTGTCTCGGACATGATGCCTATATACATGATCATACCTACATATTCTCATAACTATGCTCAATTCTATCAATTGCTCGACAGTAATTCGTTTACCCACCGTAATACTTATGCTCTTGAGAGAAGCTACTAGTGAAACCTATGGCCCCAGGTCTATCTTCCATCATATTAATCTTCCAATACTTAGTTATTTCTTTTGCCTTTTATTTTACTTTGCATCTTTATCATAAAAATACCAAAAATATTATCTTATCATATCTATCAGATCTCACTCTCGTAAGTGACCTCTCGCAATGTTCTTATTTGTTTGTGTAGGTGTGTGGGACTTGAGCGTGATCTCCTACTGGATTGATACCTTGGTTCTCAAAAACTGAGGGAAATACTTACGCTACTTTGCTGCATCACCCTCTCCTCTTCAAGGGAAAACCAACGCAGTGCTCAAGAGGTAGCACCAAGCGGTAGCGATAGTCGTAGAAGCAATAGTTGGCGAGATGACAACGATGCTACGATGGAGATCAAGGTGTCAAGACGGTGATGATGGTGATCATGATGGTGCTTTGGAGATGGAGATCAAAGGCACAAGATGATGATGGCCATATCATATCACTTATTTTGATTGCATGTGATGTTTATCCTTTATGCATCTTATTTTGCTTAGTACGGCAGTAGCATTATAAGATGATCTCTCACTAAATTTCAAGGTATAAGTGTTCTCCATGAGTATGCACCGTTGCTACGGTTCATCGTGCCGAGACACCACGTGATGATTGGGTGTGATAAGCTCTACGTTCACATACAATGGGTGCAAGCCAGTTTTGCACACGCAGAATACTCGGGTTAAACTTGACGAGCCTAACATATGCAAATATGGCCTCAGAACACCGAGACCGAAAGGTCGAGCGTGAATCATATAGTAGATATGATCAACATAGTGATGTTCACTTGAAAACTTATCCATTTCACGTGATGATCGGACATGGCTTAGTTGATATGGATCACGTGATCATTTAGATGACTAGGAGATGTCTACCTAAGTGGGAGTTCTTAAGTAATATGATTAATTGAACTTTAATTTATCATGAACTTAGTACTTGATAGTATTTTGCATGTCTATGTTGTTGTAGATAAATGGCATGTGCTACTATTCCTTTGAATTTTAATACGTTCCTAGAGAAAGCTAAGTTGAAAGATGATGGTAGCAACTACATGGACTGGGTCCGTAACTTGAGGATTATCCTCATTGCTGCGTAGAAGAATTACGTCCTGGAAGCACCGCTAGGTGCAAAGCCCGCTGTAGGAGCAAGACCCGATGTTATGAACGTCTGTCAGAGCAAAGCTGATGACTACTCAATAGTTCAGTGTGCCATGCTTTACGGCTTAGAATCAGGACTTCAACGACGTTTTGAAAGTCATGGAGCATATGAGATGTTCCAGGGGTTGAAGTTAATATTTCAAGCAAATGCCCGAATTGAGAGATATGAAGTCTCCAATAAGTTCTATAGCTACAAGATGAAGGAGAATAGATCTGTTAGTGAACATATACTCAGAATGTCTAGGTACCACAACCACTTGACTCAACTAGGAGTTAATCTTCCTGATGATAGTGTCATTGACAGAGTTCTTCAATCACTGCCACCAAGCTACAAAAGCTTCGTGATGAACTATAATATGCAAGGGATGGATAAGACAATTCCCGAGCTCTTCGCAATGCTAAAGGCTGCAGAGGTAGAAATCAAGAAGGAGCATCAAGTGTTGATGGTCAACAAGACCAATAGTTTCAAGAAGAAGGGCAAAGGGAAGAAGGGGAACTTCAAGAAGAACGGCAAGCAAGTTGCTGCTCAAGTGAAGAAGCCCAAGTCTGGACCTAAGCCTGAGACTGAGTGCTTCTACTGCAAAGGGACTGGTCACTGGAAGCAGAACTGCCCCAAGTATTTGGCGGATAAGAAGGATGGCAAAGTGAAAGGTATATTCGATATACATGTTATTGATGTGTACATTACTAAATGCTCGCAGTAACACCTGGGTATTTGATACCAGTTCTGTTGCTCATATTTGCAACTCGAAACAGGGGCTACCGATTAAGCGAAGATTGGCTAAGGATGAGGTGACGATGGGCATGGGAAATGGTTCCAAAGTCGATGTGATCGCGGTTGGCACGCTACCTCTACATCTACCTTCAGGATTAGTTTTAGACCTGAATAATTGTTATTTGGTGCCAGCGCTAAGCATGAACATTATATCTGGATCTTGTTTGATGCGAGACAGTTATTCATTTAAATCAGAGAATAATGGTTGTTCTATTTATATGAGTAATATCTTTTATGGCCATGCACCCTTAATGAGTGGTCTATTTTTATTGAATCTTGATATTAGTGATACACATATTCATAGTATTGAAGCCAAAAGATATAAGTTTAATAATGATAATGCAACTTATTTGTGGCACTGCCATTTAAGTCATATTTGTGTAAAGCGCATGAAGAAACTCCATGCTGGTGGGCTTTTGGAATCTCTTGATTATGAATCACTTGATTCTTGCGAACCATGCCTCATGGGCAAGATGACTAAGACTCCGTTCTCCGGAACAATGGAGTAAGCAACAGACTTATTGTAACACCCACAATGTAGCTATATCTCCCACGTGTCGGGGCAGGACTTAGAGGCAGCTGCATGGTAGGTTTGTCACAAGAGGGGTAATCTTCACACAATCCCATGTACTGAATAAGAAAGGGATAAAGAGTTGGCTTACAATCGCCACTTCACACATATAACAAGTTAAACATACATCATCAGAATACAATCAAGGTCCGACTACGGAACCAAAAGAAAATAAGACAACCCCAAATGGTAGATTCTCGATCGTCCCAACTGGGCTCCACTACTGATCAACAGGAAACGAAACAAAACAACGATCAAGATCTTCATCAAGCTCCCACTTGAGCTGGGTTGCGTCACCTGCACTGGAATCATCGGCACCTGTAATTGTTTGGAAGTATCTGTGAATCACGAGGACTCAGCAATCTCACACCCGTGAGATCAAGACTATTTAAGCTTATGGGTAGGATAGGGTATTGAGGTGGAGCTGCAGCAAGCACTAAGCATATATGGTGGCTAACATACACAAATAAGAGCGAGAAGAGAAGCAACGCAACGGTCGTGAACTAGAAGTGATCCTGAAAGCAACTTACGTTCAAGCATAACACAAGACCGTGTTCACTTCCCGGATTCCGCCGAGAAGATACCATCACAGTGACACACGCGGTTGATGCATTTTAATTAAGTTAAGTGTCAAGTTCTCTACAACTGGACATTAACAAATTCCCATTTGCCACATAACTGCGGGCACGACTTTCGAAAGTTCAAACCCTGCAGGGGTGTCCCAACTTAGCCCATCACAAGCTCTCACGGTCAATGAAGGATATTTCTTCTCCCGGGAAGACTCGATCAGTCTCAGAATCCCGGTTACAAGACATTTCGACAATGGAAAAACAAGACCAGCAAAGCCGCCTGAATGTGCCGACAAATCCCGATAGGAGCTGCACATATCTCGTTCTCAGGGCACACCGGATGGGAAAGACGTCGGGTTGGCATAGACCCTGGTTGCCCAGGGGGCGCCGGACATCGCCCAGTTCGGACGAACACTTAGAGATGCACTGGCCCGGGGGGTTAAAATAAAGATGACCCTCGGGCTTGCGAAAACCCAAAGGAAGGTTATAGGTTGTTAGGCAAATGTAAAACCAAGGTTGGGCCTTGCTGGAGGAGTTTTATTCAAAGCGAACTGTCAAGGGGTTCCCATAACACACAACCGCGTAAGGAACGCAAAATCAAGGAACATAACACCGGTATGACGGAAACTAGGGCGGCTAGAGTGGAACAAAACACCAGGCATAAGGCCGAGCCTTCCACCCTTTACCAAGTATATAGATGCATTAATTAAAATAATAGATATTGTGATATCCCAACATATCCATGTTCCAACATGGAACAAACTTCAACTTCACCTGCAACTAGCAACGCTATAAGAGGGGCTGAGCAAAAGCGGTAACAAGCCAAACAACGGTTTGCTAGGAAGGTGGGTTAGAGGCTTGACATGGCAATATGGGAGGCATGATATAGCAAGTGGTAGATAGCACGGCATGGCAATAGAGTGAACAACTAGCAAGCAAAGATAGAAGTGATTTCGAGGGTATGGTCATCTTGCCTAAAATCCCGCAAGGAAGAAGAACGAGTCCATGAAGAAGACAAACAGACGTAGTCGAACGAACCCTCACAACTCCGGAACGAAACTGAAGCTAACGAGAGAAGCAACCCGAAAAGAAGCAAGCAACACAGTAAACCACCATCACATAAACATGGCATAATGCACAACCAAGGATGATGCATGTCCGGTTTAAATATGCATGGCATGGCAAAGTGCAACAAACAAAACTACAAATTAAGTGGAGCTCAATATGCAACGAGTTGCATATTGACAAAACACCACATCAATTATTTAGTTCACTCCCGGTTAGGTACTCAACAAATTTAAATGTTGGTTAACATGGCAAGAGGTGAAGCATAACAAAACTATACTATCTAAACAATTGAAATGGGGCCTAGAACATCAAATAACAATTCCGGTAAATCCCCATATGCATTTAGCAATTTAAAGCAACAACAATTTTAAACATTTTAAATGTGACTATCATGATGCGGATGACATATGCAAGTTTAAGCAATTTTATAAAAAAATGTGGATAAGAACATGCTATGAAGCATTTGTCATCGTGGTGGAACAAAAGTGAAAGCACAAGTGCTCCCTGGGTGGTTTTGGTAATTAATGTCAACATATCTCTTGTTGGACTAACACTTTTACCTAGTATGTTTCAGATAAGTTCAACAATGGAGTGGCATGGACTAGAGGATGTGGAACCCCTTCAAGATTCTAAGGATAAAGGATTGGCTCAAGCTTCAAGATCAAGACTCTACATTTTCTATTTTAGTGATCCAAGATCACATTGAGTCTATAGGAAAAGCCAATACTATCAAGAGGGGATGAGGTGTTGCTTAATGGCTTGCTTGCTCAAAGTGCTTAGTGATATGCTCCAAAACCATCAACTACCTTCCCACATCCACATATGACCTAAACCAAAAGTCAAACTCAGCCCCACCGATTCTTTCTATCCGGAGCCACCGAGTTCAGTTAACATAGCCACTACCAGAAACCCTAATCAGTTCGGTCTCACCGATGGGATCTCGGTCTCACCGAGATGGGCTTGCAAACTCTCTGTTACCTGTTGCAATATTTTCGGTCCCACCGAGATATGCAATCGACCCCACCGAGTTTGCTTGGCCAACTCTCTATTTCGCTTATTACCCAAATCGGTCCCACCGAGTTTGAGTAATTGGTCAAACCAAGTTTTGGTTTTACCCTAACCCTAGCACATCGGTTCCACCGAGTTGAACTAGTCGGTCCCACCGAAAACCCTAACGGTCACTAGGTTTACTAAATCGGTCCAACCGAGTTTTTCCCTTCGGTCTCACCGAGATTGGTAAATTGAGTGTAACGGTTAGATTTTGTGTGGAGGCTATATATACCCCTCCACCCACTCTTCATTCTGTGAGAGAGCCATCAGAACATACGTACACTTCCAATACACATTTTCTGAGAGAGAACCACCTACACTTGTGTTGAGGTCAAGATATTCCATTCCAACCATATGAATCTTGATGTCTAGCCTTTCCCAAGTTGCTTTCCACTCAAATCTTCTTTCCATCAAATCCAAATCCTGTGAGAGAGAGTTGAGTGTTGGGGAGACTATCATTTGAAGCACAAGAGCAAGGAGTTCATCATCAACACACCATTTGTTACTTCTTGGAGAGTGGTGTCTCCTAGATTGGCTAGGTGTCACTTGGGAGCCTCCAACAAGATTGTGGAGTTGAACCAAGGAGTTTGTAAGGGCAAGGAGATCGCCTACTTTGTGAAGATCTACCGCTAGTGAGGAAAGTCCTTCGTGGGCGACGGCCGTGATGGAATAGACAAGGTTGCTTCTTTGTGGACCCTTCGTGGGTGGAGCCCTCCGTGGACTCGCGCAACCGTTACCATCCGTGGGTTGAAGTCTCCATCAACGTGGATGTACGATAGCACCACCTATCGGAACCACGACAAAAACATCCGTGTCTCCAATTGCGTTTGAATACTCCAAACCCTTCTCTTTACATTCTTGCAAGTTGCATGCTTTACTTTCCGCTGCTTATATACTCATTGCATGCTTGCTTGATATGTATTCTGTTTGTTAAACATGTGCTTAAACTCCACTTAAACTTGAGAATATTAAAAACTACAACTTTTGGCACTTAGTGTCTAATCACCCCCCCCTCTAGACACCTCTTCTCGATCCTTTCAATTGGTATCAGAGCATTGGTTTCCATTGCCTTGGTTTAAACACCATTGGAGGAAGATGGATGTGTCTACTTTGGGGAGTCTTAGACATAGAGTGCCTATTCTTGATGGGGAATATTTTCATGAGTGGAAAAATGAAATGCTTGAGATTTTCAATGAATATCATTTGAACAAGTACATTACTAGCCCTTGTGCACCTGATGTTGATCCCATGCATCCTACCCTTGATGAGTCAATTGACATGATTCGCAATCTTAGAACTGTTAATCTTATCACTAGAGGCTTGCCTAGAAACTTGATTGGATGTTTGCCTACTCTTAAGTGTGCCTACACCATATGGAAATTTCTTGAGGAACTCTTTCCAAATCATTCCTTGAAAGATCTAGATGAAATCCTCCATAAGTCTATTGCTTTGATTAAGATGAGTTCCAATGATCCCAAATTTGGTGACTGCTTATTTGAGCTTACTGATCTTACGAGTGCTAAAGGAGATGTTGGAATCATTAGCAATATCATTTCCAGAGCTATTAGAATTCATAAAGATAACTATAGAAATCATCATTTATCTAATGAATTGCCCTCTCTAGGAATTGATCAATCACAAGATGATGTTGAACATGAATACTCGGATGAGGATGAGGATGATGATAGTGACTATGATCTCGATGATGCGATGAGACACTTTGGTCTTATGGAAAATCTTCGCGGCTACATGGCTGGAGGAAAGGAATGGGTCCTTGATAGTGGATGTACTGATCATATGACCGGAGATAAAGACATGTTCTGTGAGCTTGCTGAAAATGATGGCCCTCGAAAGTATGTCACTTTTGGTGATAATTCAAAGGGTAAGGTGGTTGGCCTTGGTAAGGTGGCCATCTCACATGATAGCTCCATACAAAATGTCATGCTCGTTGAATCTCTTGGCTACAACTTACTTTCAGTATCTAGACTTGCTGATTTCGGTTTCAATGTCCTATTTACTAAAGTAGACTGCCAAGTGTTTCATAGAGATAATCATAAAATGGTCTTTACCGGTATATGTAGAGGAGATCTTTACATTGTTGATTTCACTAAAAAGGCTCAACCTAAAACTTTCTTAATTGCCAAATCTTCTAAAGGCTGGTTGTGGTATAGAAGACTAGGTCATGTTGGTATGCGAAATCTTGATAAGCTTATTAAAGGTGATCATATCCTTGGAATAAAAGATGTCATATTTGACAAGGATAGACTTTGTAGTGCTTGTCAAGCAGGGAAACAAGTTGGAGGAAGTCACCGCGTGAAGAACATCATGACCACAAGAAGACCACTCGAGCTACTTCACATGGATCTCTTTGGTCCAAATGCCTACAAGAGTCTCGGTGGTAACTCATTTGGTCTAGTCATAGTTGATGATTTTTCAAGATTTACGTGGGTGTTCTTTCTTGATGACAAATCGCAGGTCCAAAAGATCTTCAAAAACTTCTCTAGGAAGGCCCAAAATCAGTTTGATGTGAAGATCAAGAAGGTTCGGAGTGACAATGGAACGGAGTTCAAGAACACAAATGTGGACACCTTTCTTGACGAAGAAGGGATTTCACACGAGTTCTCGGCTACATACACACCTCAACAAAATGGAGTTGTTGAAAGGAAGAACCAGACTCTTATCAAGATGGCAAGAATGATGCTTGATGAGTACAAAACGCCAAAGCACTTTTGGGCGGAAGCGGTTGAGACAGCTTGTCATGCAACAAATCGCTTGTATCTTCACAAGCTACTCGGCAAGACGGCATACGAGCTCCTCACCGGTAACAAACCCCAAGTTGGATACTTTCGAGTATTCGGCTCAAAGTGCTACATTCTTGATAAGCATCGTCATTCTAAATTTGCTCCTAAATCTCATGAAGGTTTCCTACTTGGTTATGGCTCAAACTCTCACACTTACCATGTCTACAATAATTTCACCCGAAAGGTTGAAGAGACGGTAGATGTGAAGTTTGATGAATCTAACGGCTCGCAAGTAGAGCAATTGCCAATTGATGTAGGAGACAAAGACCCTTCGAAAGAAATTCAAGACTTGTCCATTGGCAAGATTCGTCCAACGGAAGTGAAGGAGAGTACCTCGTCCATCCAAGTGGAAGCTTCTACCTCACGACAAGGTGAACCAAAAGTTGATACGGAAGCATCCACAAGTTGGACACGCCAAGATGAAGAAAATGAGGGAGCACACCAAGATGAACATCAACAACATCCTTCTCCACCACGACAAGAGAACGACAACGTCAACAATGAAGAAGGCCAACAAGAATAACAATATGAAGAGGATGTTCCACCCCGACCCAAGCAAAAGCTTTCACGAGTTCGAGCAAGAATTGCTAAGGATCATCCCGTCGAGCATGTAACATCCCAAATTTTCAATTCGGAATGTTATACATTAGATCATCATGCATATCATATTTTATTTTGATTTTGGTTTTGATCCTAGAAAATCCTAAGCAACTCAAGGATCCACGGAGAGAGTTGGGGATTTCGTTATTTACATATTTGAGTTTTCTCAAATTTTGTAAACAGGATCATTTGATTTTATTTATTTTATCATCAATTATTTCTATTACAAAAATATGAGAGAGGGAATAAAATGACTTTCCGAAAATATAGAAATATTGAGGATTTAATAAAAAATTAAATAAGTTTTATTTCGGAGTTTTTTCGGTATTTTTATTTGAATTTAGGAAAAATGCGTGTTCTTCAAAATTGCATTTAGGGCCCAAATAAATGTTCACTTTATCGGGCTTGATTTTAGAAACCCGGGAAAATTTATTTCATGATTTTTGGAGTCCGTTTAGTATTTCTTTTTATTTTTTTCGAGCGTAATTTTTTTTTTAAAAGAGCGGAACCGACTATGGGCCGTACTCGGCCAGGACTCCCCTGGCTGGGGCCTTTATAAGCTGGGGCAAGCCAGCCCGAAGGCCAGCCGCCCCGAAACCCTAGGCCCAGCCGCCGCCAGCCCAGCCGCCGCCGCCAGCCGCCAGCCGCCGCCGCCCCGCCGCTGATCCGCCGGAGCCGTGCGTCGCCCGAGCTTCGCCGCCCTCGAAATCCGTGTCGTTTTAGGAAAAAAAATTCCGTTCGTCGTTTTCTTTTTCGTCGGATTTTTCCGCGGTTATTTTCTGATCGCGATTTCTGATCCAATTTTCGTTTTAGTATAACTTTTCGCTCGTTTATCGGAATCAGGCGATTAAAGTGCCTGGAGTTTCGTCTCAAAACCCTCTTTCCGAACAATCAACTTAAACAAGTTTTTGCTACTGTAAAATTTGACATAGATCCAGATTACTAGTACGAAGGTGTTTTCTTTCGCCGTTTGATTTCTTTTGCTTCGTTCGATTTGATTCTTTTTGCAAACTAGGGTTCTTAAGTTGAACTTTCTGGTTAGATCTTCTATTTGAGTTTCCCCTGTGCATTAGATGAGTACTTATTGTATGCTTGTTTGTTTGTCTGTGTTAGAATACCCGGAGTGCGCCGCCTGTTACTTTGAATCTCTAGGTTTCGCGGATCATCAGCAAGGCAAGTAACACTTTGATCATACATTTTTCTACAACCCAGTTTTATTGCATTAGATCAATCCTCACACATTGCGTGATTAGGATCTAATTAAATTGTGGGATGGGAAGTAGATGAGGTAGAACCTATTACCTGTTTATTATCAAACCTTTGGGAGTTATTTTCTACGTTTGCTTATTATACCATGCTATGCTAGTAGACGTGGATTGGGTGAGTGATATCCGTGACAGATGTGAGATTGTTAATTAATGGTTTGTCTAAGGTGGCAACCTAAACACACATCTGGGTGGATTGAGGCACCTGGGTATTCCAGGACTTGCCTGTTTTTCTTTTGGACCGCCACCCAGGCTCAAAGGGATCATGAGATTATTCATACTAGAAACTTCCGTGTGCAGCCACAAGCCATTATGGGCTCTGGCATAGTTGATTAAGTCGTGCGAACTCTTACAGGGTAGACTAGCAGATGTAGGCGATGTAGGTGGTACGGTCTACCTGATCGTGAGGTGCTAGCGCTTCTGAAAGACTATGTCTCGATCATCCGTTTCTCAAACACCATGTAGTGCGAGAAATCCAACGGAGGCGATCGAGTCTTGTGGGGAAAAGTGCGCAAACCTCTGCAAAGTGTAACAAACTAATCATGGTTAGCCGTGTCCCCGGTTATGGACATCTTGAGTATCTAGTACCTAGATTATCATGTGAATCTCAACATGTTACTCTAGAGTAAATTTTGTTGGGTTTAATGATGTTATTTTAATTGGGATTGAGAATGCTGTCAACCATTCTCAATGTTTAACAACCACCATGATAGTAATTAAATTTATTCCTTTGAAGTAGGGAAAAATTGGCTTTATGCAAAAACTGTAACCATAGAGCTTTCCACCAGCCAAATATGCATATAGTATAGCTGTTGCATTCCTTTACTCTCTATGTGTTACTTTGCCAGCATATTCCATGTGCTGACCCGTTCTCGGGCTGCAACGTTAATGTTGCAGACTTTTCAAACGACGATTAAGGAGTTTTTAGGTCGTGGTTCTATACTCAGTGATGCCGTTGGAGTTGATGGACTCACTTATCTTCCAAGCCTTCCTCTGTTATCGTTATTAGATGGCCTTAAGCCATATTTATTGTAATAAGTTCTCTTTTGAGACACTCGATGTAATAAGTGTGTGATTGCTACTCTGCTATAAATCCTTTGAGTACTATGTGGTGTCAGCATTACTAATCCAGGGATGACACCGGAGCACAGAGATCAGACTGTTTGAGGTCTGGTCGCTATAGAGATGGTATCAGAGCACACGCTGACTGTAGGACACGACCACTAAGCTAAAAGACCTAGATCACTACTCACTCTTTTCTCGTCTGACCTCTCATCTTTTCTACTCTTTAGGATGGCGGATGCAAGGAACAAGTTCACACAACTAGATGAAGATACACCCTTTGGACGCCACTTGAAGGAAGTCACTAGATACCTGAACATAGGAGTACCAAGCTTCACGGGAACCTACAACGCCGCTTTACCTGAAGAAGAGTGCTGGATGATTCAAGTTCAAGTTCCAGGAAGGACGTTCATGCCAGTCACTGATCCCATAGAGTTTTCTTTTGATGCACCAACTTGGAGTCTAGGAAAGTGTATGGCAGCTCACATCGCCATGGGACGCATTGGTGAAGTCTACCGCAAGGATCTCAAGGATACTATCTACCAGATTTGTGGGCGCCGAGATGAACACTGGGAGATGATCAGCACCAGGAAAGATAGATCAATTGCAGCTTTTATTTAGGAGTTAAATCAGCACATTCGACGATAGGAGAATCAGATGTGCACCGACATGATAGATCTGAAGAAGGCTAATACTAGAATCAAGGAACTGGAGGAAGAACTCAAGGCTACACGCGAAGATTATGAAGAAGAAATTGAAGTATTGGTGGATAAGAATGCTGACCTAACTATGAAGCTAGCAGTATTTATGGGAGGCCCTATGCCCATAGATGAAGACGAAGAACCCAAGGAGATTAACCCGGAAGACTACATCATCATTGACGGCATCGACTCGGAAGCAGATAGTAGCGATGATGACTATGTTGATGAAGCAGGAGCAGATATCATAGAGTCTACAACCGTAGAATATTTCTAGTAGACCACCTCATCAGTAGTAGTAGTCCACCATGTAAATTTAGTAGTCCGAGCACTTTTGCGATAGCTAGATCGATTGTATGCCTTTGTTTGATTGAATGAAGTGAATTGTTTGCTTTTGCCTCATGTGCATATGGGTAGTGTTTTCTCTTTAGACCCCCTCTATTCTTATATCTCGTCTTTTCTAAACCCTCAGATGCCTCCGAGATGTGACCCCGGATTTGCCTTTCCGCCGGAGCTCACCCAGTTGATCCAGCAGCAGAACACCTTGATGCAGTTGCTAGTTCAGAATCAGAATCAGGGGAACAACAACAACAACCCACCACCACCACCACCACCTGTTGACCACTTAGCCCGTTTTCTTAGGCTGAATCCGCCGATGTTTTCCAGTAGCATCGAGCCGATAGTAGCAGATGATTGGCTCCACAAGACAGCTAGGGAGTTGACCACAACAGGATGCACAGATGCGGAGAAGGTGAAGTTTGCTACACATCAGTTAGAAGGACCCGCAGCATCCTGGTGGGAGAATTTCACAGCCACCTTCCCAGTCGACACTGTCACATGGGACTAGTTTCAGCAGGCTTTCCGTACTGCCCGTGTTTCAGCAGGAGCAATGGCCATGAAGAAGCGTGAGTTTCATAACTTGCGCCAAGGAGGACGGACAGTTGGCCAGTATGTGGAGGAGTTTAGTAAGCTAGCACGTTATGCCCCAGATGACGTTGCTACGGATGCAGCTAAGCAGGAGAAATTCCTGGAAGGACTGAATGATGAGTTGAGTATGCAGTTGATGGTAGCCACCTTCAACAACTACCAGGAGTTGGTAGATCGTGCTCTTATGATTGAAGGGAAGCAGCAGCAAATTGAGAACCGCAAGAGGAAGTATGGACAAGGAAAGTATAATTCAGGAGCTCAGCAGAAGCCACGTTTTACCCCTAGACCGGGAGGACATTTTCAGCATACCCATGGAGTAGGTAGCTCGCACAATCAAAATGGCACCAAGAATGGTAATGGGAATGGAGGAAGCAATGGCCAGAACCGCAGCACCCCACCAACCCCAGCCAAGAGAGATCTGAGTCAAGTCACCTGTTTCAAGTGTTCCAAGACCGGACATTATGCCAATGAATGTCCTGAAGGCCAAAACGGCAATGGAAGCTCTGGAAAGAAGCCGAACCCTTTCAACAGGGGACAGGTGAACCACGTTAATGTGGAGGAGGTTGAAACTCAGCCCGATGCAGTAATAGACCTAGTAGTATTGGAATCTCAAGGATTGGATGTGATATTAGGCATGGATTGGTTATCAAAGTATGAAGGGAATATTGAGTGTGCTAGTAAGTCAATTTTGCTTACCACACCAGAAGGGAGAAGGATCAAGTATGTATCCCGGCATGTGCCAAAGAGGACCCAAGTAAATTGCCTAACAGGAGTTGTGCAGGAGGAAGTACCAGTGGTAAGGGATTTCCCTGATGTATTTCCAGAAGAGTTGCCAGGCATGCCACCAGATAGAGATATTGAGTTTTTGATTGAGCTATTGCCAGGCACTGGGCCAATATCAAAGAGACCATATAGGATGCCAGCAAAAGATTTGATGGAAATTAAGAAGCAGATTAAGGAGTTACTGGATAAGGGATATATTCGCCCAAGTTCTTCGCCTTGGGGATCACCAGTACTTCTAGTGGAGAAGAAGGATGGATCGTTAAGGATGGTTGTTGATTATCGAGGATTGAACGTAGTAATGATCAAGAACAAGTACCCACTGCCAATGATCAACGATCTGTTTGATTGATTGCAAGGAGCTAAAGTGTTTTCCAAGATCGATTTGCGATTAGGATGCCACCAGTTGAAGATTCGAGAACAGGATATTCCGAAGATAGCTTTTACCACCAGGTATGGGCTGTATGAGTATACCGTTATGTCATTTGGTCTGACTAACGCGCCTGCCTATTTTATGAATATGATGAACAAAGTGTTTATGGATTTTTTGGATAAGTTCGTCGTAGTGTTCATTGATGATATCCTGGTATATTCGAAGAATGAAGAGGAGCATAAGGAGCATTTGCGTTTGGTACTTGGAAAGCTCAGAGAACACCAATTATATGCCAAGTTCAGCAAATGTGAGTTTTGGTTGAAGGAAGTAGGATTCCTCGGACACGTTATATCCGGAGAAGGTATAGCAGTAGATCCCGCTAAAGTTGAAACCGTGACCAAGTGGGAAGCCCCAACAACAGTTGGAGAGATCTGCAGTCTCCAGTCAAAAAAAAACAGTTGGAGAGATCCGACGTTTTCTTGGACTCGCAGGATACTACCGGAGGTTTATTGAGAATTTCTCAAAGATTGCGAAGCCTATGACGGAGTTGTTGAAGAAGGATACTAAGTTCAAATGGACTGAGGAGTGTGAGGCAAGTTTTCAGGAATTGAAGAACCGTTTGGTTACCTCACCAGTGTTGATTTTGCCAGATCAGACCAAGGATTATGAGGTGTATTGCGACGCTTCACGTCGAGGACTTGGAGCAGTGCTTATGTAGGAAGGGAGAGTTGTTTCGTATGCTTCACAACAACTGAAGCCTCACGAATTGAATTATGCCACGCATGATTTGGAGTTAGCAGCCGTAGTGCATGCCTTGAAGACATGGAGACATTTCCTCATCGGAAATCATTGTGAGGTGTACACGAATCACAAGAGTTTGAAGTACATTTTCACGCAGAAGGAGTTGAACCTCACACAAAGGAGATGGTCGGAGCTCATCAAGGATTATGATATGAGATTGCATTATCATCCCGGGAAGGCTAATGTAGTAGCTGATGCATTAAGCCGCAAGAGCCATGTCAATACGTTAATGTCGGGAGAAATACCCAAGGAGTTAGCAGAAAATCTTCGTGAACTATGTGTGGAAATAGTTCCGAGAGGCTATATAGCAGCACTAGAGATTCAGTCAACTTTGATGGATAGAATCAGAGAAGCTCAGAAAACTGACAAAGAGATTGCCGCTATAAAGGAGAAACTGAGCAAAGGAAAAGCTAAAGGATTTCGTGAGGATGAGCACGACACCCTATGGTTTGAAGACCGTGTTTATGTACCCAATGACCCGGAGATCAGAAAGTTGATTCTGCAAGAGGCACATGATTCACCGTATTCGATTCACCCAGGAAATACCAAGATGTATTGGATTTGAAGGATATTTTCTGGTGGACCGGAATGAAGAAGGATATTGCGGAGTATGTAGCAGTTTGTGACGTATGTCAGAGAGTAAAGGCAGAGCATCAGAAGCCAGCAGGATTGTTGCAACCATTGCCGATACCCGAATGGAAGTGGGATAAGCTAGGCATGGATTTTATCACGAGATTACGAAGGACTCGTTCAGGCTATGACTCGATTTGGGTTGTAGTTGATCGATTCACGAAGGTAGCTCATTTCATCCCAGTAAAGACCACTTACACCAGTGCTAAGTTGGCAAAGATATACATGACCAGGATCGTATGTCTGCATGGACTTCCGAGGAGCATCGTATCAGATAGAGGTACCCAGTTTACCTCAAAGTTCTGGAAGCAGTTGCATGAGACTTTGGGTACTAGGCTAGAATTTAGTACAGCTTTTCATCCGTAGACAGATGGATAGACCGAGAGAGTCAATCAGATTTTGGAGGATATGCTGAGAGCTTGTGCGCTAGATTATGGATCTAGTTGGGACGATAATTTGCCATATGCAGAGTTCTCTTACAATAATAGCTATCAGACCAGTTTGAAGATGGCCCCTTTCGAAGCTCTGTACGGAAGGAGGTGCAGGACACCGTTGTCATGGGACGAAGTTGGAGACCGCCAGTTGTTTGGACCAGATCTGATTAAAGAGTCTGAACAGAAGGTGAAGTTGATTCGCGATAGGCTCAAGGTAGCCCAGTCCAGGCAGAAGAGCTACGCAGATTCTAAACGCAAAGAGACAGTTTACGAAGTCGGAGACAGAGCTTATCTTCGAGTATCCCCACTTCGAGGGATTAAGCGCTTTGGAGTTAAGGGGAAGTTAGCGCCACGATTTGTAGGGCCATATCGAGTTTTGGAGCGTATGGGAGAAGTGGCCTACAAGTTGGAATTGCCAGGAGGATTGACAGGAGTTCATGATGTGTTCCACGTTTCTTAGTTGAAGAAGTGTCACGCGGAGATGGCTGACATACCTTTGAGAGACACAGTGCCATTAGAAGCAATTCAGTTGGATAACGATTTGACCTATGAGGAGAAACCAGTCAAGATTCTCGAGTTTGCCAGCCGAGTCACTCGCAGCAAGGTTATCAAGTTTTGCAAAGTTTAGTGGAGCCACCACACAGAGGATGAAGCCACCTGGGAGCGAGAGGAAGATTTGCTCAAGGACCACCCTCACCTATTTTCTAGCCAACCCGAATCTCGAGGGCGAGATTCATCTTAAGGGGGGTAGGTTTGTAACATCCCAAATTTTCAATTTGGAATGTTATACATTAGATCATCATGCATATCATATTTTATTTTGCTTTTGGTTTTGATCCTACAAAATCCTAAGCAACTCAAGGACCCACGGAGAGAGTTGGGGATTTCGTTATTTACATATTTGAGTTTTCTCAAATTTTGTAAACAGGATCATTTGATTTTATTTATTTTATCATCAATTATTTCTATTACAAAAATATGAGAGAGGGAATAAAATGACTTTCCCAAAATATAGAAATATTGAGGATTTAATAAAAAAAATCAAATAAGTTTTATTTCAGAGTTTTTTCGGTATTTTTATTTGAATTTAGGAAAAATGCGCGTTTTTCAAAATTGCATTTAGAGCCCAAATAAATGTTCACTTTATCGGGCTTGATTTTAGAAACCCGGGAAAATATATTTCAGGATTTTTGGAGTCCGTTTAGTATTTCTTTTTATTTTTTTTCGAGCATAATTATTTAAAAAAAAGAGCGGAACCGACTATGGGCCGTACTCGGCCAGGACTCCCCTGGCTGGGGCCTTTATAAGCCGGGGCAAGCCAGCTCGAAGGCCAGCCGCCCCGAAACCCTAGGCCCAGCCGCCGCCAGCCCAGCCGCCGCCGCCAGCTGCCGCCGCCGCAGCCAGCCGCCGCCGCCGCCCCGCCGCCGATCCGCCAGAGCCGCGCGTCGCCCGAGGTTCACCGCCCTCGAAATCCGTGCCGTTTTAGGAAAAAAATTCCGTTCGTCATTTTCTTTTTCGTCGGATTTTTCCGCGATTATTTTCTGATCGCGATTTCTGATCCGATTTTCGTTTTAGTATGACTTTTGGCTCGTTTATCGGAATCAGGCGATTCAAGCGCCTGGAGTTTCGTCTCGAAACCCTCTTTCCGAATAATCAACTTAAACAAGTTTTTTGCTACTGTAAAATTTGACTTAGATCCAGATTACTAGGACGAAGTTGTTTTCTTTCGCCGTTTGATTTCTTTTGCTTCGTTCGATTTGATTCTTTTTGCAAACCAGGGTTCTTAAGTTGAACTTTCCGGTTAGATCTTCTATTTGAGTTTACCTATGCATTAGATGAGTACTTATTGTATGCTTGTTTGTTTATCTGCGTTAGAATACCCGGAGTGCGCCGCCTGTTACTTTGAATCTCTAGGTTTCGCGGATCATCAGCAAGGCAAGTAACACTTTGATCATACCTCTTTCTACAACCCAGTTTTATTGCATTAGATCAATCCTCACACATTGCGTGATTAGGATCTAATTAAATTGTGGGATGGGAAGTAGATGAGGTAGTACCTATTACCTGTTTATTATCAAACCTTTGGGAGTTATTTTCTACGTTTGCTTATTATGCCATGCTATGCTAGTAGACGTGGATTGGGTGAGTGATATCCATGACAGATGTGAGATTGTTAATTAATGGTTTATCTAAGGTGGCAACCTAAACACACATCTGGGTGGATTGAGGCACCTGGGTATTCCAGGACTTGCCTGTTTTTCTTTTGGACCGCCACCCAGGCTCAAAGGGATCATGAGATTATTCATACTAGAAACTTCCGTGTGCAGCCACAAGCCATTATGGGCTCTGGCATAGTTGATTAAGTCGTGCGAACTCTTACAGGGTAGACTAGCAGATGTAGGGGATGTAGGTGGTATGGTCTACCCGATCGTAAGGTGCTAGCGCTTCTGAAAGACTATGTCTCGGTCATCCGTTTCTCAAACACCATGTAGTGCGAGAAATCCAACAGAGGCGATCGAGTCTTGTGGGGAAAAGTGCGCAAACCTCTGCAGAGTGTAACAAACTAATCATGGTTAGCCGTGTCCCCGGTTATGGACATCTTGAGTATCTAGTACCTGGATTATCATGTGAATCTCAACATGTTACTCTAAAGTAAATTTTGTTGGGTTTAATGATGTTACTTTAATTGGGATTGAGAATGCTGTCAACCATTCTCAATGTTTAACAACCACCATGATAGTAATTAAATTTATTCCTTTGAAGTAGGGAAAAATTGGCTTTACGCAAAAACGGTAACCATAGAGCTTTCCACCAGCCAAATATGCATATAGTATAGCTGTTGCATTCCTTTACTCTCTATGTGTTACTTTGCCAGCATATTCCATGTGCTGACCCGTTCTCGGGCTGCAACGTTAATGTTGCAGACTTTTCAGACGACGATTAAGGAGTTTTTAGGTCGTGGTTCTATACTCAGTGATGCCGTTGGAGTTGATGGACTCACTTATCTTCCAAGCCTTCCGTTGTTATCGTTGTTAGATGGCCTTAAGCCATATTTATTGTAATAAGTTCTCTTTTGAGACACTCGATGTAATAAGTGTGTGATTGCTACTCTGCTATAAATCCTTCGAGTACTGTGTGGTGTCAGAATTACTGATCCAGGGATGACACCGGAGCACAGAGATCAAACTGTTTGAGGTCTGGTCGCTACAGAGCAAATCTACAATGATATCCAAACCGGGAGAATCACTCACTCTAAAACTCGTTTAGCTAACTTTTGTGAACATTACTCATTCATCTCTAGCATTGAACCTATGAAGGTTGAAGAAGCATTGGAGGATCCGGATTGGATAAACGCTATGCATGCAGAGCTACACAACTTTGAGAGAAATCAAGTGTGGACATTAGCCGAGAAACCCGACAAAAACCACAACATCATTGGTACCAAATGGGTGTTTCGCAACAAGCAAGATGAAGATGGACAAGTGGTTCGCAACAAAGCACGTCTCGTCGCCCAAGGCTACACACAAGTTGAAGGTATGGACTATGGTGAGACATATGCTCCCGTAGCTAGACTTGAGCCCATTCGCATCTTACTTGCTTATGCTAATCACCATAATATCACCTTGTACCAAATGGACATTAAGAGTGCTTTTTTAAATGGCAAAATCGAAGAGGAAGTTTATGTTAAGCAACCTCCCGGCTTCGTCAATCCTAAGAAACCTAATCATGTTTACAAACTTCACAAAGCCCTTTATGGTCTTAAACAAGCTCCTAGAGCATGGTATAAATGCTTGACCAAGTTCCTTATTGAAAAAGGCTTTGAAATTGGTAAAATTGATTCTACTCTTTTTACTAAAAGGGTTAATGGAGAACTATTTGTGTGCCAAATTTATGTTGATGATATCATATTTGGTTCAACTAACCCTCATTTTAGTGAGAAGTTTGGAAAGCTAATGTCGGAGAAGTTTGAGATGTCTATGATGAGTGAACTCAAATTCTTTCTTGGTTTGCAAATCAAGCAAACTAAGGAAGGTACCTTTGTATCTCAAACAAAGTACACCAAGGATTTATTCAAGAAGTTCAATATGCAAGAATGCAAAGATATGACTACACCCATGCCTACTAGTGGACATCTTGATTTAACCAAAGATGGTGAACCGGTTGATCAAAAGGTTTATTGCTCTATGATTGGTTCATTGTTATATCTATGTGCCTCTCATCTCGATATTATGCTAAGTGTGTGCATGTGTGCACGATATCAAGCTGCTCCTAAAGAGTGTCATCTTAAGGCTGTGAAAAGGATAGTGAGATACCTAATCCATACACCAAATTTTGGCATTTGGTATCCTAAGAGGTCCTCTTTTGATCATGTTGGCTACTACGATTCGGACTATGCTGGAGACAAGGTTGATAGAAAATCCACTTCGGGTACTTGTCAATTCCTTGGTAGATCTATTGTGTCTTGGTCTTCCAAGAAACAAAACTCGGTATCCTTATCCACCGCCGAAGCGGAATACATTGCCGCTGGTTCATGTTGCGCTCAATTACTTTGGATGACCCAAACTCTTAAATATTATGGGATATATGTGAAACATGTTCCATTGCTATGTGACAATGAAAGTGCTATTAAGATTGCTCACAATCCCGTGCAACATTCTCGAACTAAGCATATTGAAGTTTGTCATCATTTCATTTGAGATCATGTTGCAAAAGGGGACATTAACCTTAAGCATGTTCGCACCGATAAGCAATTGGCGGATATATTCACTAAACCACTTGATGAGAAAGTGTTTTGCAGGTTGAGAGGTGAATTGAACATCATTGATGCTTCAAACTTGGAGTAGGAACTCCATTTGATACATGCGGGGCATGAGCCTATGACTAATCCTCGATATTTCTCTTATGATGTTATTCATATGTCTCGGATATATTTGTACCTTGCATGTTATCTAACCCGTGTAGGTACTTGGTTGAATCTAAATCTATGAGATTGCAACTCACTCACATCTTGAGCAATCTCTACATCACCAAGTCTCTACACAATGGTGGTTGAAGACAAGGAAGCACGAAACCATTCAAACATATCCTTTGGCAAATTCCATGATGAGTCTCATGATTGTCATTTTGGATACACAAGTGCTCTTCCTTGGAAAGCTAACCCATGTAGGTAGATGAACTCAAACTCCAAGTGGTGCTCCCAACTCTTGATGAACTACATCAACCTTGAGCAACCCACACAAGTTCAACTACATGAGCAAGATCAACACAACCACCCAAGGTATGTTATTCCATCTTAGAGAAGCTTTACTCCAAGTCATGAGTTAAAGCAACTCGACAAGATGTGAATACTCAAAAGGCTTAAACGAAAAATGGTAACCCCATTTTGAGCTTAAATGATGAGTATGACCTATGATCAAGTGCTCTCACTTGACTCCTAAGTCAATATACTCTAACATAGGTGACTTTGTCACCGACCATTTCTAGATGAAGTTCTCTAGTGTTTCTCCGTGCTTTTGCATTTGCATATTTGTTTCCCCTTTCAAAAAAAACCTTTCCTTTTTGTTCTGCATTTTCTGTATCTAATTCATTGCAAATCTTTCAGTTAATTCCTTGCATATCCTTGTGAGATCTTACTTGTCTAGTGAGCTGAGGTGACAAGTGGTTTCACTCTAATGAACTCGGTCACACCGGTTTGTTCTCTTAGGCCCAACCGAAATCTTTCGGTGCAACCGAAGCACACAACTCGAAGTCACCGATTTCATCATAGGAAAATCAACTTGCCACTTATTCCCGATTTCTGTTTGCTCCAGCTCCACTCAATGATTCTTGTCCTCTGCCAGCATCATATTTGACATGCTTCTTTGCTCTATGACTCAAGGACTAACCCATTTGTATCACATGTCCAGAAGAGCCCTTCTTGGAAATTGATGCCAAAGGGGGAGAGAGAGATCACATCAAAGCTTAATTCTTCCTATAGGGGGAGAAAGAGAGAATACTCAGGGGGGGAGAGTTTCTCAACTAGGACAAAGTAATATCATCAAAGACCCCAGATGCTTGGTGTTCAAGAGGAGAGATGTCACATGTCTTTAAGAGGGGAAAGACATGTTCGGTTGCTTGCTTTAGCTCAAGCTCTGTTGTTTCTTTTTTTGTTGCTCTGATTTTCTGTTCCCTATCTTCTCCCAATATCCCATGCAGATTCAGGGGGAGCAAGACATCTAAAGGAAGGAAATCTCTGATTTTATTGCATATCTTTACCTTTGGGGACATGTCTATATCCAATGTGGTACTTAGTACTCACTCTACATGTCATCCCAGTCTTGGTTCTCTTGTGGTTTCTCTTGTTTGCTCTGGTCAGTAGGTGTATATGTGTTATTTAACCTTGTTTGCGCGGGTTCATCCCATCCTAAGCCAACTCAAGACCACAAGGTAAGTATATGCATCACAGTCATGTGAATGAGAAGTTCTTGCTGATGTACATACTGTTTGCAAGAAGGACTCATGAGCATTAAGGTACATTTCTCACATTCACATCATTTGCTCAGATGCATATAGCCAAGATACATGTAACACATTGCTTACTCTATCATGTTTACGCATTCACATGCTCCTATATTCAATATTCACATGATTGCATACATGTAGGGGGAGCCTATGCATGTTACATGTCTTTCCAAAGCTTTACTTGCTATTCTCTATATCTTTATCTAAAGCTTTGATGTATGTTGTCATCAATTACCAAAAAGGGGGAGATTGAAAGCACAAGTGCTCCCTGGGTGGTTTTGGTAATTAATGTCAACATATCTCTTGTTGGACTAACACTTTTACCTAGTATGTTTCAGATAAGTTCAACAATGGAGTGGCATGGACAAGAGGATGTGGAACCCCTTCAAGATGCTAAGGACAAAGGATTGGCTCAAGCTTCAAGATCAAGACTCTACATTTTCTATTTTAGTGATCCAAGATCACATTGAGTCTATAGGAAAAGCCAATACTATCAAGAGGGGATGAGGTGTTGCTTAATGGCTTGCTTGCTCAAAGTGCTTAGTGATATGCTCCAAAACCCTCAACTACCTTCCCACATCCACATATGACCTAAACCAAAAGTCAAACTTGGCCCCACCGATTCTTTCTATCCGGAGCCACCGAGTTCAGTTAACATAGCCACTGCCAGAAACCCTAATCAGTTCGGTCTCACCGATGGGATCTCGGTCTCACCGAGATGGGCTTGCAAACTCTCTGTTACCTGTTGCAATATTTTTGGTCCCACCGAGATATGCAATCGGCCCCACCAAGTTTGCTTGGCCAACTCTCTGTTTCGCTTATTACCCAAATTGGTCCCACCGAGTTTGAGTAATCGGTCAAACCGAGTTTTGGTTTTACCCTAACCCTAGCACATCGGTTCCACCGAGTTGAACTAGTCGGTCCCACCGAAAACCCTAATGGTCACTAGGTTTACTAAATCGGTCCGACCGAGTTTTTCCCTTCGATCTCACCGAGATTGGTAAATTGAGTGTAACGGTTAGATTTTGTGTGGAGGCTATATATACCCCTCCACCCACTCTTCATTCTATGAGAGAGCCATCAGAACATACCTACACTTCCAATACACATTTTCTGAGAGAGAACGACCTACACTTGTGTTGAGGTCAAGATATTCCATTCCAACCATATGAATCTTGATCTCTAGCCTTTTCCAAGTTGCTTTCCACTCAAATCTTCTTTCCATCAAATCCAAATCCTGTGAGAGAGAGTTGAGTGTTGGGGAGACTATCATTTGAAGCACAAGAGCAAGGAGTTCATCATCAACACACCATTTGTTACTTCTTGGAGAGTGGTGTCTCCTAGATTGGCTAGGTGTCACTTGGGAGCCTCCAACAAGATTGTGGAGTTGAACCAAGGAGTTTGTAAGGGCAAGGAGATCGCCTACTTCGTGAAGATCTACCGCTAGTGAGGCAAGTCCTTCGTGGGCGGCGGCCGTGATGGAATAGACAAGGTTGCTTCTTCATGGACCCTTCATGGGTGGAGCCCTCCGTGGACTCGCGCAACCGTTACCCTCCGTGGGTTGAAGTCTCCATCAACGTGGATGTACGATAGCACCACCTATCAGAACCACGACAAAAACATCCGTGTCTCCAATTGCGTTTGAATACTCCAAACCCTTCTCTTTACATTCTTGCAAGTTGCATGTTTTACTTTCCGCTGCTCATATACTCATTGCATGCTTGCTTGATATGTATTGTGTTTGTTAAACTTGTGCTTAAACTCCACTTAAACTTGAGAATATTAAAAACTGCAACTTTTGGCACTTAGTGTCTAATCACCCCCCTCTAGACACCTCTTCTCGATCCTTTCAATTGGTATCAGAGCATTGGTCTCCATTGCCTTGGTTTAAACACCATTGGAGGAAGATGGGTGTGTCTACTTTGGGGAGTCTTAGACATAGAGTGCCTATTCTTGATGGAGAGTATTTTCATGAGTGGAAAAATGAAATGCTTGAGA